>NC_139223.1:170077397-170412397 GCF_055691185.1 Crinia signifera | reverse complement strand
CAGTTAATTTAGTGTGTGCAGTGCCCCTACAATGTCTGTTTAAACAATGTGGTCACAAGCCATAGGGCACCCCAAAACTTGGAAAGGTGAGTGCCGATGTTTAGTGTATATTATATATATATACACACTGAAGTATACATTTGTAAACCCTAACTGCCCTTCATCTCCTTAGTCATACAATACATAATCCATCCTTAGGAGTTGCTCTTACAAGTACACTGTCCTTAATGGGATTTGTACGGTACCGATAGACATCAGGGATTGTATCAGGCCGGTGAAGGAGGATTTTCTGCTCGCTGCTGACTCAGAGATGAATTTGGAGAATGGTTTGTTTGATGCTGATCTGATTACAGCTCCTAAACCTGACAGGGAGGAAATCAGAAAATGACAAAGTGCTGCATCCAAACTTTATTTCCAGCCGCCCCAACTCACTCAGACGCCTCTTACACATGTGGAACCAGCATTTACTGCATGACATCCGTGTGCATTTACTGCATGACATCCGTGTGCATTTACTGCATGACAACCGTGTGCATTTACTACATGACATCCGTGTGCAAATGTCAGGAGTGTGTGCGCTTAATGAGGAGCCTCTGGTACATGGTGCCTGACAGACACGATACAGTATATATACCATGGATTTATATTAATTTTATCACTGTAATATTCTGTGCCAGCCACCGGAATAAGCCTACAGAGATGTGCATGAAGGCAGGGATGTAGCTAGACAATTTGGCTCCCAGTGCAAAATTCTGAAGAGGCACGCACTGAAAAAGGGGTGCGGTCTCATTGCAGAAGGCAGGGTATCACTGCAATGGGTGGGGCATTACAGGAACACATTAGTGCCCCACACAGTAATGCCCCTTCTTACACCACATTATGCCCCACACAGTAATGCCCCTTCTTACACCATATTATGCCCCACACAGTAATGCCCCTTCTTACACCATATTATGTTCCACACAGTAACGCCCCTTGCACCATATTATGTCCCACACAGTAATGTCCTTACACCATACAGTATTATGCCACACACAGTAATGCCCCTTACACCATATTATACCTCACACAGGGGTTTATTCTAGTTCATTCTTTCTGACAAAATCCTTCTTAGATGGACAAAACCATGTGCACTGCAGGGGGGCAGATGTAACATGTGCAGAGAGAATTAGATTTGGGTGAGTTATTTTGTTTCTGTGCAGGGAAAATACGGACTGCATGATTTTACACTTCAATATAGATCTCACTTTGAAGAAAAACCCCACCCAAATCTAATTCTCTCTGCACAAGTTACATCTGCCCCACCCGCAGTGCACATGGTTTTGTCCATCTAAGAAGGATTTTGTCAGAAAGAATGGACTAGAATAACCCCCACAGTTATGCCCCTGACACCATATTATGCCTCACACAGTAATTCCCCTGACACCATATTATGCCCCACACAGTAATGCCCCTGACACCATATTATGCCTCACACAGTAATGCCCCTGACACCATATTATGCCTCACAGAGTAATGCCCCTGACCTCATAGTATGCCCCACACAGTAATGCCCCTGACACCACATTATGCCCCAGACAGTAATGCCCCTGATACCATATTATGCCTCAGAGTAATGCCCCTGACACCATAGTATGCCCCACACAGTAATGCCCCTGACACCATATTATGCCCCACACAGTAATGCCCCTGATACCATATTATGCCTCACAGAGTAATGCCCCTGACACCATAGTATGCCCCACACACTAATGCCCCTGACACCATATTATGCCCCACACAGTAATGCCCCTGATACCATATTATGCCTCACAGAGTAATGCCCCTGACACCATAGTATGCCTCACAGAGTAATGCCCCTGACACCATATTATGCCCCACACAGTAATTAATAGGAAAGGTGATGGCAATCATATGTCTGCATTGTATGTCGTAGCCCGCAGTCAGCCATCTTGTTCATCCTCCCCCAGCCAAGTACAGTGGGTGACATAACGCTACGTCCTGGGTGGCGTACTGATACCACAGGACCACCTGCTGGTACATCGCATCCTGTGCTGGAGACCAGCGTTCTATCCTCTCGGTATTTATCTAGGATTATAGATCAAAGAGCTGATTAACAAACCCCCCCCCCTCGCTTTCCTGCGGCTGAGTATGTTTTGTGTTACCCAGGGAATTTTCACTTTGTGGATTAATTTCTGATTCTCTGGCAAAACCGGGAGACAGAGCGAATTAATCACAGCTCGCACTTCAAATAAAGAAGAAGCTCCTGCTAAATAATTATAATTTTCCCTGTCCTACACTGGACAATGTCATATGGACAAAGGGGTCTATGTACTGTACTCAGCATAGGAGAGAGATACAGTACCAGCCACTCAGCTCATAACTGTCATTTTTCAAACATCGTATGTAACACATACCTCCCAACTGTCCCTCATCGCAGGAACGTCCTGGTTTTTGGGGGTCAGTTGGGAGTCCCCCCGTCACACAGCATGCACACAGCATCTATTCCTGCAGCCAGAGGGACTGGGCGCATAACTAGGGTTACCACCTAGTCCCTTTAATTCCGGACACATATTAATTACACAGGTTCTGTGGCTGGCTGACTTCAAGACTCCACTTCACCTGATTTTAAACTGCCACAGAACCTGTGTAATTAACATGTGTCCGGAATTAAAGGTCCTAGGTGGTAACCCTACGCATAACCAGCAGCTCACAGATCTGCTGGGCATGCCCCAGAGCGGCGAAAATGGGGCGTGGCCTCATGGCAGCGCTGCAAGTACAGGACACGCCTCTTCCCGCTAGGCCACATCCCCAAATTTGGGACAATCAGAAGTTGGGAGATATGTGTAACATGACAGTTAGGGGCCGGTTGGCTTCATCTCTAGTAGTAAATATATCCCATGATCAATTAACCTTTTATCACTCTCCCATTACTATTCTAATATATATGTATCCTCATTCTGTATTCTAGGTCCAGGAGTTCCCATGTTCAGTGTGCACAGTACGAATAACCCAGCAGGTTTGTATATTTCTGAGCCCCTATCCTCTTACATACAAACTGATTGATTCTGATTTGGAAGTAAAGCAAAAAAAACCTTTGGGCATAACTCGGACCTGATCTCAGGACATATTTGTCCTCAAATTGGGCAAAACCATGCTGCACCGCAGGTGGGGCAGATGCAACATGTGCAGAGGGAGTAAGATTTGGGTGGGGGGTGTTCAAACTGAAATCTAAATTGCAGTGTAACAAGAAAGCAGACACTAGTCAGCCTGCACAGAAATAAACACAGCCAAATGTAACTCTCTGCACATGGTACATCTGCCGTACCTGCAGTGCAGCATAGTTTTTGCCCATTTTGAGAACAAATTTGTCCTGAGATAAGGTCTGAAATAGGCCCTTAGTATTTGGAACAATACATGTTGCCATACAAAAGAGAGCAAGTGCATTTTATTTATTTATTCTGTGCAGAGTAAATACTGGCTGCTTTTGCATGCAGCCCGCACTTGTTACACAGCTTTATTATTAACACTGCATTTTAGATTTCAGTTAGGATGCACTCCACCCAAATCTCACTCTCTGCATATGTTACATCTGCCCCACCTGCAGTGCAGCACGGTTCTGTCCAGGTGCACAGTTACTTCCGAATCAGGCGCTGTGCATTCGATGCGTGTTTATATTACAGCGCGAGCCTCCTATCGTTTCATAGCAACATAAAACTTTGCACATGTTCTAAGAAAAAAGATATTTATATTGAAATATTATTCTTGAACGGGCACATTACAATGGGATATAACCTCTATGTGGGCAAATTATTTTTTTATTTATAAAATAAATTTTTACGCACAGTGGGGGCAGAGCACCAGCCCGAGATGGGAGCTCGTTCCCTCTGAGATATTGGTTCTATTAAATATTTTACGTCGCTGCAGCTAATTCCTTTTCTTTTGCGTTCCGCAGATTTTTATACGATTGAAAACAATTCTGTTTTGCATGAAGCCATTTCCCAGAAACAGATATTCAGGAGAGAAATAAAAATGATTCACATTGAAGATTATGGTAAAGATTGCAGCGTTTTTGGCGTGGGACCAGTGCGGGGCGTGTGGGAGACAACAGGCGCAGTTAACTCAAACTTATTATCTCTCTGTTTAAGAGCTTCCGCTGCGACTGTCGTTTCCTCGGGACTTTACGGAGCAGAACCGATATCCTCTTCTCCTCATTGTGTAAGTCCTTAACTATTATAAACTGGGAATTAAATTGATAACATAAAAAAAAATGCAAGCAAAAAAAATTGTTTGTAAAGACTTGTGCCGTTCCTGATCGCCAGGTCCCTACGGGTGTGGATCGTATTGACGACTGCACTTAGGTCGACACTGTTGGGTCGACAGGTATCTAGGTTGACATGGGTGAAGGTCGACAGGGGACAAAGTCGACATGGGTTTAGGTCAACACAGCGTTAGGTCTACAGGTCAGAAGGTCGACGTGTTTTTTTACGTTTTTTTTTTACCCGAATGTCGACACAGTCGACATGGACACAGTTGGGAGTCACTACGCTCACAATGCTTCAGGCACACTATTTTATTCTCCCACCACACTCTAGTGGATGGTAGGGCATGAAATACCGCCTGTCGGCACATGTCGGCTCAAAAAAACTGTAAAAAAAATGTTGACCTTCCGACCTGTCAACCTAACCCATGTCGACCTAACGCTGTGTTGATCCAAACCCATGTCGACCTTGACCCATGTCGACCTTGACACCTGTCGACCTTCACCCATGTCGACCTAGACACCTGTCGACCCAACGGTGTCGACCTAATGACTGTCGACAATACGACCGTATCCCGTCCCTACATAGCGGGGCTGCGTGACTCATTTTGATCGAACAATTCTATATAACGACGACATTGAGGTTCTTTTTTATTATTATTATGCTTGCTGGAAATTTACAGGGGGGGCATATGTAATTGTCTGGCATCCCCACCTCTGGAGACCTGGGACACTATTACATATTGCCCCAAGATGTTTGTTTAGTCTTTATTATCTATTCTGTTGCCAGGGTTCACACTTCTTATTTATGGGCCAGTCGACTGGAAAGTGGCCCGGTTTCCTGCCAGGGCCAATCCACCCCTGGTCAACGTACAGATGCACTGGTTGCTCCCATGTACAGTTGTGTTGGGTGCTTCATGTACAGTTGTGTTGGTTTCTATGATACAATTGTATATGTTTCTCTATTTTATTATTGTATTTTTTTTTACATGTAAGATTGCTTTAGTTTATTCATGTATGATTGTATTGGTTGTTCCATGTACAATTTGTATTGTTTGCTTGCTGTACGATTGTGCTGGTTGCTCCATGTATGATTATGTTGGTTGCTTTATATAGGATTGTATTGGTTGCTCCCTGTATGTGTGTGTTGGTTGCTTCTTGTATGATTGTGTTGCTTACTTCATGTATGATGGTGTTGATTGCTCCATGTAGGATTGTATTGGCTGCTCCATGTATGACTGTGTTGGTTGCTCAATATAGGATTGTATTGGTTTCTCCCTGTAAGATTGTGTTGGTTGCTCCATGTAGGACTGTATTGGTTGCTTCATGTAGGACTGTACTGGTTGTTCAATGTATGATTGTATTGATTGCTTCTTGTAGGATTGTATTGGTTGCTCCATGTAGGACTGTGTTGGTTGCTCCCTGTATGATTGTATTGGTTGCTCCATGTATGATTGTATTGGTTGCTTCTTGTAGGATTGTATTGGTTGCTCCATGTATGATTGTATTGGTTGCTCCATGTAGGATTGTATTGGTTGCTCCATGTAGGACTGTGTTGGTTGCTCCATGTAGGACTGTGTTGGTTGCTCCATGTAGGACTGTGTTGGTTGCTCCCTGTATGATTGTGTTGGTTGCTCCATGTATGATTGTATTGGTTGCTTCTTGTAGGATTGTATTGGTTGCTTCTTGTAGGATTGTATTGGTTGCTCCATGTAGGATTGTGTTGGTTGCTCCATGTAGGACTGTGTTGGTTGCTCCATGTAGGACTGTGTTGGTTGCTCCCTGTATGATTGTGTTGGTTGCTCCATGTATGATTGTATTGGTTGCTTCTTGTAGGATTGTATTGGTTGCTCCATGTATGATTGTATTGGTTGCTCCATGTAGGATTGTATTGGTTGCTCCATGTAGGACTGTGTTGGTTGCTCCATGTAGGACTGTGTTGGTTGCTCCATGTAGGACTGTGTTGGTTGCTCCCTGTATGATTGTGTTGGTTGCTCCATGTATGATTGTGTTGGTTGCTTCTTGTAGCATTGTATTGGTTGCTTCTTGTAGGATTGTATTGGTTGCTCCATGTATGATTGTATTGGTTGCTCCATGTAGGATTGTGTTGGTTGCTCCATGTAGGACTGTATTGGTTGCTCCCTGTATGATTGTGTTGGTTGCTCCCTGTATGATTGTGTTTGTTGCTCCATGTATAATTGTATTGGTTGCTTCTTGTAGGATTGTATTGGTTGCTTCTTGTAGGATTGTATTGGTTGCTCCATGTATGATTGTATTGGTTGCTCAATGTAGGATTGTATTGGTTGCTCCATGTTTGTCATTTGAGCCCATCTGGACGAGAGAGGAAGGAATTTTCAGAGATTTTATTTACCACTTTTGTCTGTTTCTGTGCAATATTTAC
Organism: Crinia signifera; assembly: GCF_055691185.1. Classification (NCBI taxonomy): domain Eukaryota; kingdom Metazoa; phylum Chordata; class Amphibia; order Anura; family Myobatrachidae; genus Crinia; species Crinia signifera. The sequence continues at coordinate 170,405,735 of NC_139223.1, read as the reverse complement.
TGTATTAACAACAAATCTGAAGCCGTCCGATACATTGACTATAGAGCCCAAACCTTGTATTAGGAGCTGCTGGCATTAATTCCACCTCTAGCTTCTGTTCCCCCTGGACGAGGGGACATCCCAGCAATCCTAGAGGTACTGTACAGTGATTGATGAAGTGACAGTATACCACACTGTACATCTCACATGTTACCGGGGCAGTCTGGGTCATGCCTGTAGTTCCGCAGAATCACACTTTATGTATTGCTCCTACAGGGACGAATCCCCAGGCAGCCAGCTGGTCACCGACAGGTTCCACATGGACTGGGACTCGGTCATTATAAACTCAGATAACGTTATCGTGGCTCAGTTTGATGGACGTGGCAGCGGTTTCCAAGGACTTAAGATCCTACAAGAAGTTCACCGAGGACTTGGATCTGTGGAAGTAAAGGACCATATAGCCGCTGCAGAGTGAGAATGATAACATCTTATACGCTCCCTGGGGAATGAATGTTACTCAGTAATGGTCCCAACATTAGCCCATCTCAGTCTTTGTCACCGAGATGGGCCAGTGGTGGTGCATGTAGCTGAGCTGGGACGGGGAACCACAAGGGGGCACTGCTGCTGTCCAGGACCAGTGGTGGTGCATGTAGTGGTGGTGCATGTAGAGCTGAGGTAGGATGGGGAACCACAAGGGGGCGCTGCTGCTGTCCAGGACCAGTGGTGGTGCATGTAGTGGTGGTGCATGTAGAGCTGAGGTAGGATGGGGAACCACAAGGGGGCGCTGCTGCTGTCCAGGGCCAGTGGTGGTGCATGTAGTGGTGGTGGATGTAGCTGAGCTAGGACGGGGAACCACAAGTGGGCGCTGCTGCTGTCCAGGGCCAGTGATGGTGCATGTAGTGGTGGTGGATGTAGCTGAGCTAGGATGGGTAACCACAAGGGGGTGCTATTGCTGTCCAGGGACTTTGACAGTTCCACTCCGCTGTCAGTCTGGCATGTGCCTAACAGGATGGCAGCCCTATATTATTCTGCTGCCCGTTACAAGACAATACCCTCTGCCCACATACAAGCCTGGTGTTGCTAGTGTCAGCGTGCGCCACATTGTCTCCTATTAGTTGCCCCACTGTGCTTTTATATTGGTTCCTATGAAACTAATTGTGCGCATCGCTAAACCCCTTCCCCTCCGTTTTCCATTCTATGTTTTTGTAACACTTAGTCATGTTATCATTATACATCAGTATCCAGAGAGGTGGGGATCCCTGCTCCCTTCAGCTATAGGGGGTACATACTGTACTGTGTTCCCCTCAGTATAGTGCATGTACAGCAAACACCCCGACCACTGAAAATATATGAATGGATATCATTGTGTTCTCCTGTAGCCTGTATTGTATGTGCTCGGACTGCAAAATGTCACCCGGAACCTTCATTCTCAGATGACAAGCCTCAATCTTATCTTTCTGCACCTACATCTGTGTAGCCGCCCCTAACTCCTATCCCTACATCTGTGCAACACTGTAACCAACCCTACATCTGTGCGACATTGTAACAGTCCCTACATCTGTGTGACACTGTAACATCCCTACATCTGTGCGACATTGTAACAGTCCCTACATCTGTGTGACACTGTAACGTCCCTACATCTGTGCGACATTGTAACAGTCCCTACATCTGTGTGACACTGTAACGTTCCTACTTCTGTGCAACATTGTAACCATTTCTTACTCCTATCCCTACATCTGTGCGACACTGTAACCGACCCTACATCTGTGTTACCGCAACTTACTCCTATCCCTATGTCTGTGTGACGTTGTAACCGTTCCTACGTCTGTGCAACATTGTAACATTCCCTACATATGTGCAACATTGTAACCATTCCTTCCTCCTATCCCTACATCTGTGGGACACTGTAACAGTCCCTACATCTGTGCAACATTGTAACCATTCCTTCCTCCTATCCCTACATCTGTGTGACACTGTAACCGTCCCTACATCTGTGCGACATTGTAACCATTCCTTCCTCCTATCTCTAAATCTCTACGTTTGTGCAATGCTGTAATTGTCCCTTCCTCCTATCCCTAGGTCTGAGTGGGCGACGCTGTAACATTCCCTTCCTCCTATCCCTACATCTGTGCGACGCTGTAACTTTCCCTTCCTCCTATCCCTACATCTGTGCGACGCTGTAACCGCCCCTTCCTCCTATCCCTACATCTGTGCGACGCTGTAACATTCCCTTCCTCCTATCCCTACATCTGTGCGACGCTGTAACTTTCCCTTCCTCCTATCCCTACGTCTGTGCGATGCTGTAACTTTCCCTTCCTCCTATCCCTACGTCTGTGCGATGCTGTAACTTTCCCTTCCTCCTATCCCTACGCCTGTGCGACGCTGTAACTTTCCCTTCCTCCTATCCCTATGCCTGTGCGATGCTGTAACTTTCCCTTCCTCCTATCCCTACATCTGTGCGACGCTGTAACTTTCCCTTCCTCCTATCCCTACATCTGTGCCACGCTGTAACTGTCCCTACCTCCTATCCCTACATCTGTGCGACGCTGTAACTTTCCCTTCCTCCTATCCCTACATCTGTGCAACGCTGTAACCGCCCCTTCCTCCTATCCCTATGTCTGTGCGACGCTGTAACTTTCCCTTGCTCCTATCCCTACATCTGTGCCACACTGTAACTGTCCCTACCTCCTATCCCTACATCTGTGCGACGCTGTAACTTTCCCTTCCTCCTATCCCTACATCTGTGCAACGCTGTAACCGCCCCTTCCTCCTATCCCTATATCTGTGTGCTGCTGAGACTGTTACTAGGAAGGAATAGTAACAGCGTACCCCCTCCCCCTTCTTAAATGCCCCATGGACCCCCAATGCTTAATCCGGCTGTGGTCTGTGTAACGCTGTAACTGTTCCTTCCCTCTACTGCTATCCCTACGTTTGTGTAACTCTGTAACCATCCCTTCGTCTGTGTAACGGTGCCTACACACGTAGCGATGCTGAAGCGTTCTGAGCAATGCAGATCACTCAGAACGCTCAGCATGATCTCTCAGCACACAGCGCTGTGTCAGCACTGTCAGCTGAGCGATCTGTCACGGTCAATGTTCTCCGGAGGGAACACAGGCCCTGCTCTGTAATAATCGCCATAGTGAAGCGTGGGTCTGCGCATCACTGTCAATATGGCCCCTACACACGGAGCGATCTAGGGGTATTTTCTAAGCAGTCCAGTGAGATCCTGTATATCGTTACATGTGTAGGCCTCAATACACTGTGGCCCTTATTCTGGTTCACCCGCAAAGGCAAATTCTCAAATGGACAAAACCATGTGCACTGCAGGTGGGGCAGATGTAACATATGCAGAGAGAGTTTGATTTGGATGAGCTATTTTGTTTCTGTGCAGGGTAAATACCGGATGATTTATTTTTACACTGCAAGATAACTCTCTGCACAGGTTACATCTGCCCCACCTGCAGTGCACATGGTTTTGTCCATTTGAGAAGGACTTTGCCTTTGTGAGTGAACCAGAATAAGGGCCTGTAACTGTTGCTTCTTAGCAGTGACTGAGCTTTATGCCGGAGATGTGATGCATAAACCATTCCTACTAAGGTTTTGTGCTCTTCCCCCCACAGGTGGCTTCTGCAGGAACCGTACATCGATCCGAACAGACTGAGTATATTTGGGAAGGTAATTTGTCAGTTATTATATAAACCTACAATACTCTAAGATGATTTTATCCATGTTTTGTGCATGTCTAATGCACTTTTAGGGTGTCAATCACTACAAATCTTTTTGGGGAGATTGAACAGATTGCCCTTAATCTTCCCTAATTTGCTAATCACCAGATTAAAAAATTTGCATTTAATTACATGCGGTTTCACTTTCGTTTTGTGTTCTGATGGTGAGATAAGTTGCGTTGTGGCGTGTGCCCTTTGTGTTGATTTCAGTGTTTTCCCCATTGGAAATCGCTGCAGAATTTGCAGTAGAATGCGTCACAACTCACACTCCAACACAAATGTAATTACACCGCCATTTGTACCATTAGTCGCACATCATTAAGTTACGGCGATGGAGGGAAATGCCTATGACATCATCATATGACTATGTCTATGACATCATCAACCTCCCAGGAAGAACCTAGTCCTATGTAAGCACTGTGGCAGCCATGCTTGCTGGTTCCTGTGGTCTGATTCATGCTCCTGGGTTCTCCTAGTCACCTGGTGCAGGTCACATGACATCACTGAATGTATCCAGGCAGTTGTGAGCATTAATTAGCATTCTGAGGGACTTAATGTTAATTAGAAGAATGGAAGTCACATGTTTATTTTTTTGGATGTGGTGCATTGAGGTGCGACTTTGCCATGATCTCAGTGTGATGTCGATTCGACAAAAAAAAATCTTAGTAAATTAGCGATCTCCAATGATACCAATGTTTAATGGGGTGATGTTTGCTCCGATGGTGAATTGCCGCAATTTGAAATACAAATGCTATAATAAAGCCAAATTGGCGATTCGCTAAATAGTATCTATTTTGTAAGAAGAATGATGCTGTTATAATGTGTAGGGAGCTGCTGGTATAATGTGTGGGGAACTGATGGTATAATCTGTGAGGAGCTGCTGGTATAATGTGTGGGGAGCTGCTGGTATAATGTGTGGGGAGCTGCTGGTATAATGTGTGGGGAGCTGCTGATATAATGTATAGAGAGCTGCTGGTATAATGTGTGGTGAGCTGCTGGTATAATGTGTGGGGATCTGCTGGTATAATGTGTGGGGAGCTGATGGTAAAATGCAGGGCTGGGCAACAGTGGCCCTCCAGCTGTTGTTGAACTACACATCCCAGGATGCTTTGCATTAGTTTTGCTATGTGGCCATGCTAAAACTGATGCAAGGCATGCTGGGATGTGTAGTTCATCAACATCTGGAGGGCCGCAATTGCCCAGCCCTGGTATAATGTGTAGGGAGCTGCTGGTATAATGTGTGAGGAGCTGCTAGTATAATGTGTGAGGAGCTGCTGGTATAATGTGTGAGGAGCTGCTGGTATAATGTGTGAGGAGCTGCTGGTATAATGTGTGGGGAGCTGATGGTATAATGTGTGGGGAGCTGATGGTATAATGTGTAGGGAGCTGCTGGTGTAATGTAATGTGTAGGGAGCTGCTGGTATAAAGTGTGAGGAGCTGCTGGTATAATGGCCCTTATTCTAATTGATTCTGACGGATGCGTATTTCGGACAGGAACCGAGTGTTCTTAGCCACGCCTACCGTACGGATCGCTCACACCGTCCGAATGCGGTAAGACGCCAAGCATACGAACCGCGAGTGGATGTTTCATGTGAACACCTCCCCCTATCTGTGGGAACCTCCCCTATTCTCCCATGTGCTCCAGACCACTCTGACATTTCTCCGTGCGAAAGCAGGGATATGGGCGGGCAGCTGTCCGCCCCCAACACGTGCATCACGGCCGCATTACCATATGTACGCCCAGTGTTTTCATGGGAACGCCAAGAAAACGTGGGGCATACGCATATGGTAATGAGCACAAACAGCCCTTCACGCCCCTCTCTACCCCCTGCTCGGATGGTTCTGTACGATCGTTTTCTGCACGGACCTCACTCCGTGTTCGGACGTGTGAGGCGTTCGCACATGCGCAGATACGCTTCTGCACATGCGCAAATACCAAACATTTGCCGTCCGACCACACACAGAGCTGTCCGAATCAGAATAAGGGCCAATGTGTGGTGCACTGCTGGTATATTGTGTGGGGAGCTGCTGGTATAATGTGTAGGTAACTGCTGGTATAATGTGTACGGAGCTGTTGGTATAATGTGTAGGTAACTGCTGGTATAATGTGTAGGTACAGTAACTGCTGGTATAATGTGTACGGCGCTGCTGGTATAATGTTTGAGGAGCTGCTGGTATAATGTTTGAGGAGCTGATGGTATAATGTGTACGGAGCTCCTGGTATAATGTGTTGGTAACTGCTGGAATAATGTGTAAGTACAGTAACTGCTGGTATAATGTGTACGGCACTGCTGGTATAATGTGTGAGGAGCTGATGGTATAATGTGTACGGAGCTCCTGGTATAATGTGTACGGAGCTGCTGGTATAATGTGTACGTAGCTGCTGGTATAATGTGTAGGTAACTGCTGGAATAATGTGTAAGTACAGTAACTGCTGGTATAATGTGTGAGGAGCTGCTGGTATAATGTGTAGGTCACTGCTGGTGTAATGTGTACAGAGCTGCTGGTATAATGGGTAGGTAACTGCTGGTATAATGTGTAGGTCACTGCTGGTGTAATGTGTGAGGAGCTGCTGGTATAATGTGTGAGGAGCTGCTGGTATAATGTGTGAGGAGCTGCTGGTATAATGTGTACGGAGCTGCTGGTATAATGTGTAGGTCAATGCTGGTGTAATGTGTACAGAGCTGCTGGTATAATGTGTAGGGAGCTGCTGGTATAATGTGTACGGAGCTGCTGGTATAATGGGTAGGTAACTGCTGGTATAATGTGTAGGTCACTGCTGGTATAATGTGTAGGTACAGTAACTGCTGGTAAAATGTGTGGGGAGCTGCTGGTATAATGTGTAGGTAACTGCTGGTATAATGTGTAGGTAACTGCTGGTATAATGTGTAGGTACAGTAACTGCTGGTATAATGTGCGGGCTGCTGGTATAATGTGTACGGAGCTGCTGGTATAATGTGTAGGTAACTGCTGGTATAATGTGTAGGTACAGTAACTGCTGGTATAATGTGTACGGAGCTGCTGGTATAATCTGTACAGAGCTGCTGGTATAATATGTAGGTACAGTAACTGCTGGTATAATGTGTAGGGACAGTAACTGCTGGTATAATGTGTAGGTACAGTAACTGCTGGTATAATGTGCGGGCTGCTGGTATAATGTGTACGGAGCTGCTGGTATAAGGTGTAGGTACAGTAACTGCTGGTATAATGTGTACAGAGCTGCTGGTATAATGTGTAGGTACAGTAACTGCTGGTGTAATGTGTGAGGAGCTGCTGGTATAATGTGTACGGAGCTGCTGGTATAATGTGTAGGTACAGTAACTGCTGGTGTAATGTGTAGGTACAGTAACTGCTGGTATAATGTGTAGGTAACTGCTGGTATAATGTGTAAGTAACTGCTGGTATAATGTGTGGGGAGCTGCTGGTATAATGTGTAGGTACAGTAACTGCTGGTATAATGTGTAGGTAACTGCTGGTATAATGTGTAAGTAACTGCTGGTATAATGTGTAAGTAACTGCTGGTATAATGTGTACGGAGCTGCTGGTATAATGTGTAGGTAACTGCTGGTATAATGTGTAGGTACAGTAACTGCTGGTATAATGTGTACGGAGCTGCTGGTATAATGTGTAGGTACAGTAACTGCTGGTATAATGTGTAGGTACAGTAACTGCTGGTATAATGTGTAGGAAGCTGCTGGTATAATGTGTAGGCACAGTAACTGCGCGTATAATGTGTAGGTAACTGCTGGTATAATGTGTAGGTAACTGCTGATATAATGTGTAGGCACAGTAACTGCTGGTATAATGTGTAGGCACAGTAACTGCTGGTATAATGTGTAGGTAACTGCTGGTATAATGTGTACGGAGCTGCTGGTATAATGTGTAGGTAACTGCTGGTATAATGTGTAGGTAACTGCTGGTATAATGTGTAGGCACAATAACTGCTGGTATAATGTGTAGGCACAGTAACTGCTGGTATAATGTGTAGGCACAGTAACTGCTTGTATAATGTGTAGGTAACTGCTGGTATAATGTGTAGGTACAGTAACTGCTGGTATAATGTGTAGGTAACTGCTGGTATAATGTGTAGGTAACTGCTGGTATAATGTGTAGGTACAGTAACTGCTGGTATAATGTGTAGGCACAGTAACTGCTGGTATAATGTGCGGGCTGCATCAGCCAGTATTACCCTGCATCTATAAGCTGTCATTCTCTTCAGTATAACATGTATTCAGCGATGCCTTCTCTTCGGGATGGGATTTCATTCTGAGACGATCACAGCGCCTGCACGGGATTCTATTAATGGTCCTTTCTCCCACGCAGGGTTACGGCGGGTACATCGCTTCTATGATCTTGAAAGCCAATGAAAGACTTTTTAAATGTGGAGCCCTGATCGCCCCCATCACAGACATGAGGTTGTATGGTGAGTACGGTAAGGACTGAGCCGGCACCTGACCAATCAGAAGGGTGGATTTACTAAAAGTCTATTCTATAAGTTTTTTTATTAAATCTAGGGAACGTACAAGATACGTAGTCAAGCCCCTGTGTATTATATAAGGTGTGTGATTCCCTTACAGCTTCCAGTTACTGTATATCTATCACCTGTAATCCCAGATATTTATCTAAAGAGATTTTCTTGAACCCGTCACCTGAAGCAGAATAATGAGTTATTGACACTGTACAGCTAAAGCTCATTGTTGTTTTGTTTTCCCTGAAAGCGTCCGCCTTTTCCGAGCGTTACCTTGGAATGCCGTCCACGGAGGAGACCACGTATCAGGTACCCTGCCACATGCACCAGTTGTACTGTATATGATGCACCTACACCTAGTACAGCTAAATCCACCAGTAATATGTTACCAGAACGGGTGCAGGGAGTGGACCATTTGTGCAACAATTATTGTATGTAAATATATATATATATCACTTATCAGCATATCCGCGTACAGTTCTGCAGCTGCAGAGGTGTGCGGTGTATGTGCCAGGCTGATAACTGGGCCTACAGTGGTACAATCGGTACTTGTTTCCTAGCACGGCCTAGCCTGTCGGGGTTCATCGCATGCCTTAAGTTAAGGTACTTAAGGCATGCGATGGATGCGATGGACCCGATTTTCTGACTTTAACAAGCTCAATTGCCGGTAAAAGTGAAAATCGCGTTGATCGCGTCCATCGCGGCCCCTAATAAGGGGCCGCGATGCGACCGACGCGATTAATGCGATTTTCCCATAGGGAACAATGTTAAATTAATTTTAAAGTGAAACTCAGGTTAATCACGTCGGTCGCGGGCCATTATATTGGCCCGCGGTGCGATCAACACGATTTTACATAGGTGACAATGTGAAATGGGCCAGTATGGCCCATTTCACATTGAATACTGTATGTGTAAAAAGTATGGTTAAACCCCCCCCCCCCCCCAATTTTACCACCCCGGTATTGACGCCAACCCGAAGCGTGGCGAGCGCAGCAAGCCCGCGAGGGGCGGCGGTACACGTCCTCCGACCTTTTCATAACCCTACTATCCACGTTGGCGTGGAGTTGAAAATAGAAAGTGTTGCGAGCGCAGCGAGCCACCGAGCCCGAAGCGCGGCGAGCGGACGCGGATACCTATGAAGCCCGCGAGGGGACGCGGATACCTGTGAAGGTATCCGTGGCCCCTCTTCGGGCTCGTGGCTCGCTGCTCTCGCCACACTTTCTATTTTCAACTCCACGCCGTCGTGGATATTAGGGGTATGAAAAGGTCGGAGGACGCGTATCGCCGCCCCTCGCGGACTCGCTGCGCTCGCCACGCTTCGGGTTGGCGTCAATACCGGGGTGGCGTTAACAATGGGGGGCATTTGAAACATCAGGGGGGTTTCTATGAAAATGGGGTGTTTTGGGGCATTTTACATTAAAATCAATGCAAAATATGGTCTCAGGGACCATTTCACATTGATTCCAATGTAAAAATCGGGTCGATTGCGTCGATCGCATCGCATGCGATTTGGTTGGCATGCAATGCGATCAACGCGATTTTTCCGACCCGATACTTACAATCAAAATCGGTGGCGCCGTGCTAGGAAACAAGTACCGTCCAATCCTCCTCCTGTATTGCTGCACTCCCCCGACGCTGAAAGAGCTGGGAAGAAAGTAGTTAATCATGTTTTTGATGAATTATATAACACTAAAGTCCCAGTTTCCCTTGTCCTACTTTACCAGAAAGCTTGTTGCAGATTCCCTGATCATTCCAGGACAGTTCTTGCATTGGATTCCTCTCGTGAACACCAAAATATATAACCTTCCCTGACTGCGCACACTAAGGGGCAGATTCTGCGTTGGTCACAACCAAATGCGTGCGTTCACCTAGTGCTGCTATGCTGCAGAATCTCCTCCTATATATAAATGTCACTACAAGTCCTTTCCTGGTGTACAAGCATACTGTATGTCTGACTGAGCATGCAAAGACTGAGACACCCATAGCACGCCCATAACAGATGAGTCCCTCATTCCATCCACTGGGTCCCTCCTAGTTATATGAAGATCATTCTATAAACCGAGTCTCTTACCGATATGCAGATCATTCCATCCACTGAGTCTCTCCTACTAATATACAGGTCATTCCATCCACTGAGTCCCCCCTAGTGATATGCCCAAGTCTACTACAGATACACAGATCATTCCATCCACTGAGTCTCTCTTACTGATATGCAGATCATTTCATCTATTGTGTTTCTCCTACTGATATGCAGATCATTCCATCCACTGAGTTTCTCTAACTGATATACAGATCATTCCATCCACTGAGTTTCTTACTAATATGCAGATTATTCCATCCACTGAATCTTTCTTACGGATATGCAGATCATTCCATCCACTTAGTTTCTCTTACTGATATGCAGATCATTCCATCCTCTCAGTCTCTCCCACTGATATGCAGATTATTCCATCCACTGAGTTTCTCTTACTGATATGCAGATCACTCCATCCACTGAGTCTCTCCTACATATATGGAGATCATTCCATCAACCCGGTCTCTACTACTGATACACAGATCATTCCATCCACCAAGTCTTGCCTACTGATATGCAGATCATTACATCCACTGAGTTTATCCTACTGATATGCAGATCATTCCATCCACTGAGTTTCTCCTACTGATATGCAGATCATTCCATCCACTGAGTTTCTCCTACCAATATGCAGATCATTCCATTCACTGAGTCTCTCCTACTGATACACAGATCATTCCATCCATTGAGTCTCTCCTACTGATATACAGATCATTCCATACACTGAGTCTGCCTACTAATATGCAGTTCATTCCATCCACTGAGTTTATCCTACTGATATGCAGATCATTCCATCCACTGAGTTTATCCTACTGATATGCAGATCATTCCTTCCACTGAGTTTCTCCTACCAATATGCAGATCATACCATTCACTGAGTCTCTCCTACTGATACACAGATCATGCCATCCACTGAGCCCCCCTGGTGATATGCAGATCATTCCTTTCACTGAGTCTCTCCTACTGATATACAGATTATTCCATCCACTGAGTTTCTCCTACCAATATGCAGATCATTCCATTCACTGAGTCTCTCCTACTGATATGCAGATCATTCCATCCACTGAGTCTCTCCTACTGATATACAGATCATTCCATCCAATGAGTCCCCCCAGTTGATTCAGATCATTCCTTTCACTGAGTTTCTCCTACTGATATGCAGATCACTCCATCCATTGAGTCTCTCCTACATATATGGAGATCATTCCATCCACTGAGTCTCTCCTACTGATACACAGATCATTCCATCCACTGAGTCTCTCCTACATATATGGAGATCATTCCATCAACCCGATCTCTACTACTGATACAGAGATCATTCCATCCACTGAGTCTCTCCTACATATATGGAGATCATTCCATTCACTGAGTTTCTCCTACTGATATGCAGATCACTCCATCCACTTAGTTTCTCTTACTGATATACAGATCACTCCATCCACTGAGTCTCCCCTACTGATATGCAGATCACTCCATCCACTGAGTCTCTCCTACATATATGGAGATCATTCCATCAACCCGATCTCTACTACTGATACACAGATCATTCCAGTAATGGATTTGCTGATATCAATCTTGTGTTTTCTCATTGTAATCCCCTATTCTGTTATGTGTCTTCAGGCTTCAAGTGTCCTACACAACATTCATGGCTTTAAAGAGAAGAATCTGTTATTAGTCCATGGGACGGCAGACGGTGAGCATGGTGATAGGGGGTTTGGTGGGTCCGCTAGCACATCCCCTCACTTGCGGCCACTAGCAGGAGAAATCATTTGATTATCGCCAACCATCGAATGATTTCTCCGGCCATCGGAAATAAAAATGTCTAAACTGACTTTTATTTCCTCCACAGATTGCCGAAGACGGGGCGGGCCCTGACGTCATGTGACATCAGCCGCCTGCCCCGAGCGTCCACTAGCATTCACGGGGGGAACGCCCATCATTTTAATGGGGACACCCATAAAACGACTGGCGTTCCCTGCTCCGGGCTGGAGCCCCCCCTCCCTCCCCTACCCTACCTGTGTGAATGCCTCGGGTAGTCTGCACATGCACAAACACGAGCATGTCCACACCATCCACCATCAGAACTGGGCCGAATTCGGCCCCTTCCCAGTGAAGCAGAATCAGCCCCAAATGCAGCACTTTCCTTTCTTTCACGTTCTCTTCTGTTTCTCTTCAGCAAAAGTCCATTTCCAGCATTCGGCAGAATTAATCAAGCAGCTGATCAAGGTCGGGGTGAATCACACGATGCAGGTGAGACCCGGTCAGGCGGATCTGCTCCGATATAACCCATGGGCCCGGTGTAAATCATCTGAAATAATTCCCCACCCGTGTTCGTGACCTTAGTGCTGTCTTAATAAAGCCGTCGTTGTTTTGTTAGCTGACGGCAACCCGTCAGCAATTATTACATGCGATGGGAGATAATTGGAGCCTTTATCAAAGTTTATTAAGTGAGAACTTTCCTGTTTATGTGATGCCGATGGTTCTATTATCTGTGAATCTCAGATTAGGGGAATATTTTATACTTTATTATCCTCTATAGATGACAGTATTCCAGCCATTTTAATTACTTGGAAATTGGATGGATATTATTTTATTAGCTGCGCTGAATCATTAACCGACGGATTCACAGTCACGCAGAACCCCTCCCTAGCCACCGAGGGATAATATGTAACATTTCCAGATTGGAATTTAGTTTTTTGTTACTCTGGAAATTGCCGACAGTGTGAATGTAATCCTCATCGCACAGGGAAGGGTATTTGTGAAGTGCAGGTAGATTATCATAGATGCTCAAGGGTTTACGGCGCAAGTGAAGAGGGTCGATGGCAAGCACAGTGGTGGGTTTGACCGCTGGGATCACTGTTCTTGCAAAGTGCAAAGTGGGCCGCTGTGTCTGTTATGCTGGGGCAATTCTGAGCTATGTATTGTAACACGTCCTGCACACACAACAGTGGCATGTGTGATAAAGACCGAGCCCGTTTCCCCTCGCAGCCCTGGTTAGTATAACCCGCAGTACAGATAACAGCAGGCAGTATTTGTGGAGAAACGGTTATCAGGCTAGCAAATGCCAGAAGGGGCTGATGGTCCAGTCCGGCCATGCAGAGAGACAGCTGCTAGTTACAGCCCCACTAATTACATTTCCACTTTCTACATCCCCACTAATTACAACACTGCTAGTTACATCTACGTTAGCTACATCCCCACTAGCTGCATCCCTGCTAGTTACATTCCGACTAGCTGCATCCCTGCTAGTTACATTCCGACTAGCTGCAACACTGCTAGTTACATCTACATTAGCTGCATCCCTGCTAGTTACATTCCGACTAGCTGCATCCCTGCTAGTTACATCCCCACTAGCTGCATCCCTGCTAGTTACATTCCGACTAGCTGCATCCCTGCTAGTTACATTCCGACTAGCTGCATCCCCGCTAGTTACATCCCCCCTAGCTACATCCCCGCTAGCTGCATCCCCGTTAGTTACATCCCCACTAGCTGCATCCCTGCTAGTTACTTCCCCACTAGCTGCATCCCTGCTAGTTACAACCATACTAGCTGCATCCCTGCTAGTTAAATCCCCACTAGCTGCATTCCTGCTGGTTACATCCCCACTAGCTGCATCCCTGCTAGTTACAACCCCACTAGCTGCATCCCTGCTAGTTACATCCCCAGTAGCTGCATCCCTGCTAGTTACATCCCCACTAGCTGCATCCCTGCTAGTTACATCCCCACTAGCTGCATCCCTGCTAGTTACATTCCAACTAGCTGCATCCCTGCTAGTTACATTCCAACTAGCTGCATCCCTGCTAGTTACATTCCAACTAGCTGCATCCCTGCTAGTTACATTCCCACTAGCTGCATCCCTGCTAGTTACATTCCCACTAGCGGCATCCCTGCTAGTTACATCCCCACTAGCTGCATCCCTGCTAGTTACATCCCCACAAGCTGCATCCCTGCTAGTTACATCCCCACTAGCTGCATCCCTGCTAGTTACATCCCCACTAGCTGCATCCCTGCTAGTTACATCCCCACTAGCTGCATCCCTGCTAGTTACATCCCCACTAGCTGCATCCATGCTAGTTCCATCCCCACTAACTGCATCCCTGCTAGTTACATTCCCACTCAGTAGCGCACGCAGGGGGGGTTTCTGAGTACCCAGAAACCCCCCCATGAGTCTAAGGGCCCTAGGCTCAAAGCTGAGGGTCCCCTCTTTCCATGGGTACAAGAATTTTAAAAATCGGCCCTTGGGAACCGGAGATATCTGACTTCAAAACAGTGGCCCCCATCCAAGCCTATTAATTTCTCTTCCCAGTCAGATATTTCAGGTTCTGTCTGACTTAGAGTTTTTCTGAGGGTATATTCCAAAAGCTGGGACTCTCCCCCTTTGATGGACTCTAGTAGCTTGTCTCTACTGTTCCCAAAACCAGAGATATCAGCCTTCCAGCAGCTGGTTACTGCTCCAGCTCCACACACCTGGTATGTAGTTTTATATACTCATTGGCAGATTGCTCTGCCTCCTGAACTCTCATCCCCTAGTCCATAATACCATTTGGTAGGTGGGATTCTCTAGTTTTTAATTCCATTAAAATCTAAGAAATCTATTTCCGGGAACTGGAAATATCTGCAGTCAAGCAAGCTGTCCTCCCACCAGAAAATTATGAATAATAAGCCCACTCCACTACACACCCCTCCTCTGCGTATTAAACATCCTCTACCACCCTGGAAGTTATGTATCAGGGCCCCTTCATTCAGCCCAATACCCCCTTCTCCCACCCCATCTCCCATCATCTGTACCCCTGTATGTATATATATATCTATGTATATGTATGTATATATATATATATATATATATTTTTATTTATTTTTTAGTTATTATTTATATACATTTGGTCTATCTATAATACTTTAACTGACCCGGCATATACTGGGTCACCTAAGTGTCCATCTCCGTGCTTTGCTCCGCCCCTCTGGAAACCCCCTTCTGAAAATCCTGCGTTTGCCACTGCCACTAGCTGCATCCCTGCTAGTTACATCCCCACTAGCTGCATCCCTGCTAGTTACATCCCCACTATCTGCATCCCTGCTAGTTACATCCCCACTGGCTGCATCCCTGCTAGTTACATCCCCACTATCTGCATCCCTGCTAGTTACATCCCCACTGGCTGCATCCCTGCTAGTTACATCCCCACTTGCTGCATCCCTGCTAGTTACATCCCCACTAGCTGCATCCCTGCTAGTTACATCCCCACTAGCTGCATCCCTGCTAGTTACATCCAATGTCCAGGTTACACATGGCCTAGCCCAGCTTACTAGTCACCATATGGGCCTAGCCCAGTTCACTAGCCACAATACTGTGCCCAGATCGTACTACTAGTCGCCATCGGGCCAAGCCATGCTTTGTTAATTTCACAATGGGTTGGTTATTCCCACTAGCAAACAGAATATTGTCTGTATTAAATGGGGGAGGAAATCCAAACTCTCAAATGAGCTCTGTGGTTCCTGCGCATCTCACAATGGGCTTTGAGGTCTGTAAGTTGCGCCTGCAGATAGTATGTACAATATATAAGTGCTCCGGAACCCTCTGTTACCATCTGACGTCTGCGGATCCGTAGTCTTGGGACCGCTCATTATGTGATGATAACCCACCTCTCGCTTCCTGTGTAATTTCCCATAGATAATTGGGTTCCTCTTTCTGCGGATAAATGGGGTTAATAGAAACTTTAACCACTGGTACAGAGCGGCTGTGGGTATTGCATATTGGGTGGTGGTTCTGTGAGGCAGGCGGAGATCCGTATCGTCTGCAGCTGACAGCCTGATCTATGGAGGTGTCTGGACACAATATAGCATCTCCAGCTCTCCAGATAAATATGGACGCAGCTGTCACATGATTGGAAGTAATTATATTTCCCAGATAAGTTTCGATCCCGTCGGGTTGTTACGGCCACGAAATTGATTGTCGGTAATCTGCAGGAGACATTTTTATTACACATCATAGAAGGACAAGGTAGAGCCCATTCTCCTGCTGACATGAGCAATGATAGCCCGCTCTCTAAGTATAATGGCGCGGGCCTCATTACACACTGCGTCGTAAGGTGCTCGCATCTTCTCCATCCACAAGATAAAATCCCCCCCCCCCCCCCCCCACAAGCATTTTCATCATGGCACTTTTCTCTCTCCTCCAGATTTATCCTGACGAAGGTCACAGCATCTCGTCCGAGAAGAGCCGCTTTCACCTCTACAGCACCCTGCTCCGGTTCTTCAGCGATTGTTCCCAGGGAGAAACCCCGATCGTTGTGGTGGAAGTTGAGGAAGATGAATGAAGATCACTTTTGGATGTTCTCGTTTGTTCGGAGTCATTGACACCCACCCCCAGGGTTAGACTGTTCCAAAAACAGCTACACATCAGCACACATAAAGCATCCAGTTACCTGCAGACTCGAGGATCTGGTACCGAGGAGATGACTTTCCGCCTGCTGGGGGGGTGCATAGGGTATTTTACTTTCCCGGTGGACCCACTTTTGGATACAATTAGTGTAGTGCATGTTTTCTTCTGTTTCAAGACATTGTACTAACGTTTGAGTTTGAGGAGCATACGAGCAGCTTCCGTCCAACATTCCTTCCAAAAACACCAACCCCAGGTCGCTCCATCTCCTCCCAAACTATTTTTTGGTTCCAGGTTTCTTATTCTTGCTTTTTCGAACTCGGATTCTGTTGGTTGTTCCACCACCTCCATATTCTTGCTGGAACTTTTCCAGATTCCTGACTCTTGTTGCAGCTTCCTGAGCACTTTTTTGGTAGAGGATTTTTTTGCAATGTATATGGGCATTTCTACATATACATGAACTCAATAAAAAAAAAGAACAAAACAAAGACGCTCCCTTGGATCTCTAAGGGACATCTATATTTTTCAAGTCGTAACGGAGGCTCCGGTGAACTGCAAAACCTTATCCGTTGCAGCTGTGCCAGCGGGGTCTCGTTTTACAACCAGAGGTGTTTTAATTGTCGGATTAGTTTAAACTACAGAAGATATCTGACTTGCTTTACTTTCCAATGTAAATTTCTCACTTGTATATATGAAAACATCAATATTAAATTATGGTTTGATAAATAATGTATCCTCTTCTATGTGCTGGGTTGGGCTGATCTTACCAATTGCCTTTCAGTGTACGGCTGCTTTGGTGTTTCAGGTACAGGAGCATGTGCAGGACAGTATTACGCCTTCGAAATAGTGTACAACATATCAACCAATCAGCTGCTTCCTAACATTTTATGGAATGTACGTGATGAATGCTACCATAAGGTTGGATATGGGCGACTTCTCTTCTGGTCCAGGGCTTTTGGATAGATTCATTAAAGCTGTGGCTTTTGCAAGATGCTGATTCTCAGCCGTTTTACATTTTGGGGGACAAAAACACTGAGTGCTGCCGCGGGTATGGGTCATGGGTTTGATAGACCGTAGGTCAACCGCTATTGGTAAAATTCGAACAGGAAAACGGTCTAGGTGAGTACAGCAGCTGCTGGGATTAGACTTGTATATACTGGTGTAATAGTGTGCCAGACTGGAGCCACCAAGGCAAACCAGTCCAGGGACACTGCACCCCACACCTCCGTTACCCTAATTTGGATCTACACAGGAAGTGAAGATGAGGAAAGAGGAGGTGGTGTCTGTCGTCCCCCCCCCCCCCCCCCCCTCAATCATTGGTCCTCCCCTCTGTGGTGGTTCTCCTACTGTTGCAGCTGGACTTCTGTCATTCCTGGTATGAAAATCAGGGAGGAGTCAAGAGAGGACCGGTCTCCCTGCCACCCAGCCCTCACAGTCACACCCCCACCCAACCACACACCAATCTCCTTCCTGGTCTGATGTGTGTACTGTGGGATTGCGCGGAGCTGGTGGATAATCAGTGGTTGCTGGGTCAGAAAATGAATATGCAATGTAATGCGGTATACCATGGGCTACTACGGGCTAATGCCATCTGAAGATGACGTTAGCTGCGATGGCCATCCTTCGGCAGCATAGAAGCCCCATAAAACTGATTTGGGGGGCCACAACAGTCATTAGAGATATCTGCTGCGGACCCTCCTTGTTGCATTCATAAGACAGAGCTTTTTCATGTCTTCCTGGAAAATGCCTGTTTGGGGGTATTTCTGGCAATATATTGTAAATTTCACCAATATGACCTTTAGGTTTGTGTGGACTGTGTCTGCACCTTAATCTACTGTAAATTGCAGTGTAAAAATAAAGTTGCCCAACATTTGTGGGCTACATGCAAAAGCAGCCAGTATTTACCCTGCATGCAAACATGATAAATGCATAAATTTGCACCCTTGCATTGCAGCATGGTCTGTCAGTGTCCAGGTACTTTTTTTATTTTGCTTTCTTCCCAATCCCAAATCAGCCCCACGGCTAATGGGGCAACGTCACCCCATCCTTTGCCAACCCATCTCTTATTTATAAAGCAATATACTGTAAGCTCATAGGCCTTTACATGTGATCTCAGCCATATTCCCCCTCAGAATTCTGTGAAACAATTGTTATATTGTGATTTTTACAGGAACTGAACATTAAAGGGTCAGGCACAGATTCTCCTCATCAATTCTCATTATGGTAATCTCTAGCCCGGGCCGCTCTCTCCGCTGACATTTGAAGCTCATATCTTTATTGTGCACACTTTCCTGAAGACAGGACTTATTGATCCGTTTTTCCCATAAACTGTCAGACTGCAGCTCCTGGTGTCACAGTTCATGAGCAGATTCCACGGCTTCCAAATCTCCTGCCAAGCGCCTGCAAACAGGACTTGGAAGTGTTTTTGTTAATTATAATTAACCTAATTTTATTGGTTTTCAAATAAATTTCTAGAAGTGGTAAGTTTTCTGTTACAGACCAGTCACAGACACTAATGTGACAACCGCTGGCATTGGCACTTGTAATGCATTATTTGGGTGCAGCTTCCATGGGTGATGTGCGTCAGTAGTACCTGCTCCTGGGCTGAAAACAGGTTTTAATTCAGGAGTGAAAGTTCCAAAAAGATACACTGGATATATATGGGACACATTTATCTCCTTAACCCTTTGAGTGCGAACATCCCTGTCAGAGATGCGCAAAATATCTGCTAAAAATCTGCAGATTTGCGCAGGGCGGGATTTCACTATGGCGGGACGGCGACTATCTGATTCTGGGGCTCTGGTGATCAGGTCTGTATAACCCCCTAAGAACAGTACCAGCCAATCAGTTCCTAACTGCTATGATACAGACTGTGTTTGAAAAAGGACAGGAGCTGATTGGTCAGTACTTTATTACTCTCCAGTTTATCACTCTTCAAGGCTTAAAAATGATATCATCAGCAAGCGCGTGTCTGGCACATGGAGAAGAAGGGTGAAGACGGGCCCACAGCGGAGGTGGCCTTGGCGAGAGATAATGTGGAGAAAGAGATATGTAGCAGTCAAACAGCTCCTAGCTGCTATATAACAGTCTGTGTTTGAATAATGACTGTTAGGAGCTTAGTACTCCTAAGTAATTGATTTAACCACAGTTGCCAAGTTCTTCCCCATCCCAGCAGGATCCCAGCATCTGCCATCACTTCCAGGGACTTCCCAGGAGCCGTTCTGTCCGGGGGGAGCTGCACGTACTGCACCCCCCAGTGTGACACCGTTACGGGAGCAGCTGTAATGTAATTTGGGACGAGGTCAGAGAATATAAGAACACATCATTAGATATCCAGCCAATATGTAGACTTCGGAGTCTATTTATCAGGGACAGTACAGTAGCAATTCTACTGCAGTCAGCAGGTTTGGTTGGATGAGATATATACTTACATTACAGCCCAGCCGCCCCGGCTCTGACACTAATAAATATGCCATGTAATGTACTGCTGGTAAATGTGCATTTACTTTCTAAAAGAAAGAATTGCTACTGTATCTCATAAACCCACCGGGCATAGTGTCCTGCGGGGGATAGTGACCTGCGGGGGATAGTGCCCTGTGGGGGATAGTGCCCTGCAGGGGATAGTGTCCTGTGGAGGATAGTGTCCTGCGGAGGATAGTGTCCTGCGGAGGATAGTGCCCTGCAGGGGATAGTGTCCTGTGGAGGATAGTGTCCTGCGGAGGATAGTGTCCTGCGGAGGATAGTGCCCTGCAGGGGATAGTGTCCTGCGGAGGATAGTGACCTGAGGGAGATAGTGTCCTGTGAGGTATAATGTCCTGCAGGGGATAGTGTCCTGCAGGGGATAGTGCCCTGCAGGGGATAGTGTCCTGCGGAGGATAGTGTCCTGCGGAGGATAGTGCCCTGCAGGGGATAGTGTCCTGCGGAGGATAGTGACCTGAGGGGCATAGTGCCCTGCGGGGGATAGTGACCTGAGGTGGATAGTGCCCTGCGGAGGATAGTGACCTGCGGGGGATAGTGCCCTGCGGGGGATAGTGCCCTGCGGGGGATAGTGCCCTGCGAAGGATAGTGCCCTGCGGAGGATAGTGCCCTGCAGGGGATAGTGCCCTGCGGAGGATAGTGTCCTGCGGGGGATAGTGCCCTGCAGGGGATAGTGTCCTGCGGGGGATAGTGCCCTGAGGGAGATAGTGCCCTGCGGAGGATAGTGTCCTGCGGGGGATAGTGCCCTGAGGGAGATAGTGCCCTGCGGAGGATAGTGTCCTGCGGGGGATAGTGCCCTGAGGGAGATAGTGCCCTGCGGAGGATAGTGTCCTGCGGAGGATAGTGCCCTGCGGGGGATAGTGCCTTGAGGAGGATAGTGCCCTGCAGGGGATAGTGTCCTGCAGGGGATAGTGCCCTGCGGAGGATAGTGCCCTGAGGGAGATAGTGCCCTGCGGAGGATAGTGCCCTGAGGAGGATAGTGCCCTGCGGAGGATAGTGCCCTGTGGGGGATAGTGTCCATACACTGTTCGGTTCGCAGCAAATTCACCTGTGCGAGTCTGCTCATGCGTATCGGTTAATATACGCATATGCAGACCCGAGGTGCAGCAACTATCACATTCACCAAGGCGGGTAGGGGGCGGGCAGGAGGCTGTGGCATGGGTGCGCCCAGCGTTTCCTAGGCATGCCCAGAAATACACTGTGGGAGCTCACATCACAGACTGACTTTCATCTGTGAGAGTGGGCCACAAATCGTTCGATGGTCGGCGCCCATTGAGTCTCATCCGTATGCTCGCATGTGTCAGCGTACATATCCATTCGCTCCTGTCGCGGGCATTCAGTCAGCAAAGGGGGGCGGCCGTTCGCTCCCCCAGGGGCGGCATTTACCTGCTCACTGAGCAGCAAAAGAACGAGTGGGTCTGAATCAGGCCCTATGTGCGAGAACGCAGGACCTGATCTGCACACGACCATTGTCCCCGCCATCAGGCTAGTGTCTGACCCATAATTCCCTAATAACCGCTGGACACTCATCCTGCAGGACAACTCTGAGCTCCCCTCCCATCTAGCACAACCTGGATCAGCAGAACCCACGGGCACTGGGGCAGGAAGACCCGGCTCCTTCCAAAACTCTGATCTCCCCCTCCCATCTAGCACAACCTGGATCAGCAGAACCCACGGGCACTGGGGCAGGAAGACCCGGCTCCTTCCAAAACTCTGATCTCCCCCTCCCATCTAGCACAACCTGGATCAGCAGAACCCACGGGCACTGGGGCAGGAAGACCCGGCTCCTTCCAAAACTCTGATCTCCCCCTCCCATCTAGCACAACCTGGATCAGCAGAAACCACAGACACTGGGACAGGAAGACACCCTCCTTAAAAAACTCTAATCTCCCCCTCCCATCTAGCACAGCCTGGATCAGCAGAACCCACGGGCACTGGGACAGGAAGACACCCTCCTTCCAAAACTCTGATCTCCCCCTCCCATCTAGCACAGCCTGGATCAGCAGAACCCACGGGCACTGGGACAGGAAGACCCGGCTCCTTCCAAAACTCAGATGTCAGTGTCTGTTGGTTGCAAATGAAACCATGTAAGCGAAGCTGTAATGCTGCTTTATGTGGATGAATAAACATGTTATTTCATTGTATATAGAAATCACGGCGCATTCTCCCCTTCCTGCTGGAGTATATTACATATTTATAAAATAAGTGAGGCCGCGAGTAAACACAATTACAGCCGATTTGGTTATGAATATAAGGAATTGCCGCCTTCTCCTCGGATTGCTCTGACATCTTCCTGTAGATATTGATATCAATGCAAATGTCTCATCTTCAGAGATTGTGCACTCGGCGGCGGCTCCTCCAGACAACATATTAAATAGACTTTTCTTTGCAGCTCAGCCTGTTCCTGGCACAGACACAGAAGCGTCTCATCCTGGCCCTCAAGATAAAGGACTCGGGGAACCGAGAGGATAAAGCAGGGTACTCTTTACCTAGAAGGGCGCCCATCGCGGCCATCGCGGGCATCGCATGTACCACGTTGATCGTGGGGTGGCGTTAACAATTGGGGGGGCCATTTCACACTTCAGGGTGGCTATTTGGCCTCTGTGGGCCATTTAACATTGTTCCCTATGGGAAATCGCGGTAATCGCGTCAGTTGCATCGCATGCGATTTTTTGGTCGCATGCGATGCGACCGACGCAATTTTTTTTCCTTACGATGCCCACGATCAAAATCATGCGCGCCCTTCTAAGTAAAGAGTACCTAAAGCAGAAACAAAAAGACTTCCTACACACACAACACAACTCCGTCACATGCAATACAACTTTGTCACATGCAATATAACTCCGTCACACACAACACAACTCCGTCACATGCTATATAATTATGTCACACACAACACAACTCCGTCACATGCAACACAACTCCGTCACACACAACACAACTCCGTCACATGCAATACAACTCCGTCACATGCAACACAACTCCGTCACATGCAATACTACTCCATCACACACAACACAACTCCGTCACATGCAATATAACTCCGTCACACACAACACAACTCCGTCATACGTAACGCAATACAACTCCGTCACACGCAATACAACTCCGTCACACGCAACACAACTCCATCACATGCAATATAACTCTGTCATACACAACACAACTCCGTCACATGCAACACAACTCCGTCACACACAACACAACTCCGTCATACGTAACGCAACACAACTCCGTCACATGCAATACAACTCCGTCATACGTAACGCAACACAACTCCGTCACATGCAATACAACTCCGTCACGCACAACACAACTCCGTCACATGCAATACAACTCCGTTACACACAACACAACTCCGTCACATGCAATACAACTCCGTCAAACGCAACACAACTCCGTCACATGCAATACAACTCCGTCACACACAACACAACTCCGTCATATGTAACGCAATAATACAACTCCGTCACACGCAACACAACTCCATCACATGCAATACAACTCCGTCACACACAACTCTGTCACATGCAATAATACTCCGTCACACACAATACTACTCCGTCACACGCAATACTACTCCGTCACACACAACACAACCCCGTCATACGTAACGCAATACAACTCCGTCACACGCAATACAACTCCGTCACACACAACTCCGTCACATGCAATACTACTCCGTCACACACAATACTACTCCGCCACACGCAATACTACTCTGTCACACACAACACAACTCCGTCATACGTAACGCAATACAACTCCGTCACACGCAATACAACTCCGTCACACGCAACACAACTCCATCACATGCAATACAACTCCGTCACACACAACTCCGTCACACGCAATACTACTCCGTCACACACGATACTACTCCATCACACGCAATACTACTCCGTCACACACAACACATCCCCGTCATACGTAACGCAATACAACTCCGTCACACGCAATACAACTCCGTCACACGCAACATAACTCCGTCACACACAATACTACTCCGTCACACGCAATACTACTCCGTCACACACAACACAACTCCGTCACATGCAATACAACTCCGTCACACACAACACAACTCCGTCACACACAACACAACTCCGTCACATGCAATACTACTCCGTCACACACAATACTACTCTGTCACACGCAATACTACTCCGTCCCACACAACACAACTCCGTCATACGTAACGCAATACAACTCCGTCACACGCAACACAATTCCATCACACGCAATACAACTCCGTCACACACAACACAACTCCGTCATACGTAACGCAACACAACTCCGTCACATGCAATACAACTCCGTCACACACAACACAACTCCGTCATACGTAACTCAACACAACTCCGTCACATGCAATACAACTCCGTCACACACAACACAACTCCGTCACATGCAATACTACTCCGTCACACACAACACAACTCAGTCACATGCAATATATCTCCGTCACACACAACACAACTCCGTCACATGCAATACAACTCCGTCACACACAACACAACTCCGTCACATGCAATACTACTCCGTCACACACAACACAACTCAGTCACATGCAATATAACTCCGTCACACACAATACAACTCTGTCACATGCAATACAACTCCGTCACACACATCACAACTCCGTCACATGCAATACTACTCCGTCACACACAACACAACTCAGTCACATGCAATATATCTCCGTCACACACAACACAACTCCATCACATGCAACACAACTCTGTCACACACAACACAACTCCGTCATACGTAACGCAACACAACTCCGTCACATGCAATACAACTCCGTCACACACAACACAACTCCGTCACATGCAATACTACTCCGTTACACACAACACAACTCCGTCACATGCAATACAACTCCGTCAAACGCAACACAACTCCGTCACATGCAATACAACTCCGTCACACACAACACAACTCCGTCACATGCAATACTACTCTGTCACACACAACACAACTCCATCATACGTAACGCAATAATACAACTCCGTCACACGCAACACAACTCCATCACATGCAATACAACTCCGTCACACACAACTCCGTCACATGCAATACTACTCCGTCACACACAATACTACTCCGTCACACGCAATACTACTCTGTCACACACAACACAACTCCGTCATACGTAACGCAATACAACTCCGTCACACGCAATACAACTCCGTCACACGCAACACAACTCCATCACATGCAATACAACTCCGTCACACACAACTCCGTCACACGCAATACTACTCCGTCACACACGATACTACTCCGTCACACGCAATACTACTCCGTCACACACAACACAAACCCGTCATACGTAACGCAATACAACTCCGTCACACGCAATACAACTCCGTCACACACAACTCCGTCACATGCAATACTACTCCGTCACACACAATACTACTCCGTCACACGCAATACTACTCTGTCACACACAACACAACTCCGTCATACGTAACGCAATACAACTCCGTCACACGCAATACAACTCCGTCACACGCAACACAACTCCATCACATGCAATACAACTCTGTCACACACAACTCCGTCACACGCAATACTACTCCGTCACACACGACACTACTCCGTGACACGCAATACTACTCCGTCACACACAACACAACCCCGTCATACGTAACGCAATACAACTCCGTCACACGCAATACAACTCCGTCACACGCAGCACAACTCCGTCACACACAATACTACTCCGTCACACGCAATACTACTCCGTCGCACACAACACAACTCCGTCACATGCAATACAACTCCGTCACACACAACACAACTCCGTCACACACAACACAACTCCGTCACATGCAATACTACTCTGTCACACGCAATACTACTCCGTCCCACACAACACAACTCCGTCATACGTAACGCAATACAACTCCGTCACACGCAACACAATTCCATCACACGCAATACAACTCCGTCACACACAACACAACTCCGTCATACATAACGCAACACAACTCCGTCACATGCAATACAACTCCGTCACACACAACACAACTCCGTCATACGTAACTCAACACAACTCCGTCACATGCAATACAACTCCGTCACACACAACACAACTCCGTCACATGCAATACTACTCCGTCACACACAACACAACTCCGTCCCATGCAATACTACTCCGTCACACACAACACAACTCAGTCACATGCAATATAACTCCGTCACACACAATACAACTCTGTCACATGCAATATAACTCCGTCACACACATCACAACTCCGTCACACGCAATACTACTCCGTCACACACACCACAACTCAGTCACATGCAATATATCTCCGTCACACACAACACAACTCCGTCACATGCAACACAACTCCGTCACACACAACACAACTCCGTCATACGTAACGCAACACAACTCCGTCACATGCAATACAACTCCGTCACACACAACACAACTCCGTCATACGTAACGCAATACAACTCCGTCACACAAAACACAACTCTGTCACATGCAATACTACTCCGTCACACACAACACAACTCCGTCACATGCAATACAACTCCTTCACATGCAACACAACTCCGTCACATGCAATACAACTCCGTCACACACAACACAACTCCGTCACACGCAATACTACTCTGTAGCACACATCACAACTCCGTCACATGCAATACTACTCCGTCACACACAACACAACTCAGTCACATGCAATATATCTCCGTCACACACAACACAACTCCGTCACATGCAACACAACTCCGTCACACACAACACAACTCCGTCATACGTAACGCAACACAACTCCGTCACATGCAATACAACTCCGTCACACACAACACAACTCCGTCATACGTAACGCAACACAACTCCGTCACATGCAATACAACTCCGTCACACACAACTCCGTCACATGCAATAAAACTCCGTCACACACAATACTACTCCGTCACACGCAATACTACTCCGTCACACACAACACAACCCCGTCATACGTAACGCAATACAACTCCGTCACACGCAATACAACTCCGTCACACACAACTCCGTCACATGCAATACTACTCCGTCACACACAATACTACTCCGCCACACGCAATACTACTCTGTCACACACAACACAACTCCGTCATACGTAACGCAATACAACTCCGTCACACGCAATACAACTCCGTCACACGCAACACAACTCCATCACATGCAATACAACTCCGTCACACACAACTCCGTCACACGCAATACTACTCCGTCACACACGATACTACTCCGTCACACGCAATACTACTCCGTCACACACAACACATCCCCGTCATACGTAACGCAATACAACTCCGTCACACGCAATACAACTCCGTCACACGCAACATAACTCCGTCACACACAATACTACTCCGTCACACGCAATACTACTCCGTCACACACAACACAACTCCGTCACATGCAATACAACTCCGTCACACACAACACAACTCCGTCACACACAACACAACTCCGTCACACACAACACAACTCCGTCACACGCAATACTACTCTGTCACACGCAATACTACTCCGTCCCACACAACACAACTCCGTCATACGTAACGCAATACAACTCCGTCACACGCAACACAATTCCATCACACGCAATACAACTCCGTCACACACAACTCCGTCATACGTAACGCAACACAACTCCGTCACATGCAATACAACTCCGTCACACAAAACACAACTCCGTCATACGTAACTCAACACAACTCCGTCACATGCAATATAACTCCGTCACACACAACACAACTCCGTCACATGCAATACTACTCCGTCACACACAACACAACTCAGTCACATGCAATATATCTCCGTCACACACAACACAACTCCGTCACATGCAATACAACTCCGTCACACACAACACAACTCCGTCACATGCAATACTACTCCGTCACACACAACACAACTCAGTCACATGCAATATAACTCCGTCACACACAATACAACTCTGTCACATGCAATACAACTCCGTCACACACATCACAACTCCGTCACATGCAATACTACTCCGTCACACACAACACAACTCAGTCACATGCAATATATCTCCGTCACACACAACACAACTCCGTCACATGCAACACAACTCCGTCACACACAACACAACTCCGTCATACGTAACGCAACACAACTCCGTCACATGCAATACAACTCCGTCACATGCAACACAACTCCGTCACACACAACACAACTCCGTCATACGTAACGCAACACAACTCCGTCACATGCAATACAACTCCGTCACACACAACACAACTCCGTCATACGTAACGCAACACAACTCCGTCACATGCAATACAACTCCGTCACACACAACTCCGTCACATGCAATAATACTCCGTCACACACTATACTACTCCATCACACGCAATACTACTCCGTCACACACAACACAACCCCGTCATACGTAACGCAATACAACTCCGTCACACGCAATACAACTCCGTCACACACAACTCCGTCACATGCAATACTACTCCGTCACACACAATACTACTCCGCCACACGCAATACTACTCTGTCACACACAACACAACTCCGTCATACGTAACGCAATACAACTCCGTCACACGCAATACAACTCCGTCACACGCAACACAACTCCATCACATGCAATACAACTCCGTCACACACAACTCCGTCACATGCAATACTACTCCGTCACACACGATACTACTCCGTCACACGCAATACTACTCCGTCACACACAACACAACTCAGTCACATGCAATATAACTCCGTCACACACAATACAACTCTGTCACATGCAATACAACTCCGTCACACACATCACAACTCCGTCACATGCAATACTACTCCGTCACACACAACACAACTCAGTCACACGCAATACTACTCCGTCATACACAACACAACTCCGTCATACGTAACGCAATACAACTCCGTCACACGCAATACAACTCCGTCACACGCAATACAACTCCGTCACACGCAACACAATTCCGTCACATGCAATACAACTCCGTCACACACAACACAACTCCATCACATGCAATACTACTCCGTCACACACAATACTACTCTGTCACACGCAATACTACTCCGTCACACACAACACAACTCCGTCATACGTAACGCAATACAACTCCGTCACACGCAATACAACTCCGTCACACGCAACACAACTCCGTCACACACAATATTACTCCATCACATGCAATACTACTCCGTCACACACAACACAACTCCGTCAGATACAATACAACTCCGTCACATGCAATACAACTCCGTCACACACAACACAACTCCGTCACACACAACACAACTCCGTCACATGCAATACTACTCCGTCACACACAATACTACTGTCACACGCAATACTACTCCGTCGCACACAACAAAACTCCGTCATACGTAACGCAATACAACTCCGTCACACGTAATACAACTCCGTCACACGCAACACAATTCCGTCACATGCAATACAACTCCGTCACACACAACACAACTCCGTCACATGCAATACTACTCCGTCACACACAATACTACTCTGTCACACGCAATACTACTCCGTCACACACAACACAACTCCGTCATACGTAACGCAATACAACTCCGTCACACGCAATACAACTCCGTCACACGCAATACAACTCCGTCACACGCAACACAATTCCGTCACATGCAATACAACTCCGTCACACACAACACAACTCCATCACATGCAATACTACTCCGTCACACACAATACTACTCTGTCACACGCAATACTACTCCGTCACACACAACACAACTCCGTCATACGTAACGCAATACAACTCCGTCACACGCAATACAACTCCGTCAAATGCAATACAACTCCGTCACACGCAATACTACTCCGTCACACGCAATACTACTCCGTCACACGCAATACTACTCCGTCACACACAACACAACTCCGTCACATGCAATACAACTCTGTCACACACAACACAACTCCGTCATACGTAACGCAACACAACTCCGTCACATGCAATACAACTCCGTCACACACAACACAACTCCGTCATACGTAACGCAACACAACTCCGTCACATGCAATACAACTCCGTCACACACAACACAACTCCGTCACATGCAATACTACTCCGTCACACACAACACAACTCCGTCACATGCAATACAACTCCTTCACACGCAACACAACTCCGTCACATGCAATACAACTCCGTCACACACAACACAACTCCGTCACACACAACACAACTCCGTCACACGCAATACTACTCTGTCACACACAACACAACTCCGTCATACGTAACGCAATACAACTCCGTCACACGCAATACAACTCCGACACACGCAACACAACTCCATCACATGCAATATAACTCCGTCACACACAACTCCGTCACATGCAATACTACTCCGTCACACACAATACTACTCCGTCACACGCAATACTACTCTGTCACACACAACACAACTCCGTCATACGTAACGCAATACAACTCCGTCACACGCAATACAACTCCGTCACACGCAACACAACTCCGTCACACACAATATTACTCCGTCACACGCAATACTACTCCGTCACACACAACACAACTCCGTCAGATACAATACAACTCCGTCACATGCAATACAACTCCGTCACACACAACACAACTCCGTCACACACAACACAACTCCGTCACATGCAATACTACTCCGTCACACACAATACTACTGTCACACGCAATACTACTCCGTCGCACACAACAAAACTCCGTCATACGTAACGCAATACAACTCCGTCACACGCAATACAACTCCGTCACACGCAATACAACTCCGTCACACGCAATACAACTCCGTCACACGCAACACAATTCCGTCACATGCAATACAACTCCGTCACACACAACACAACTCCATCACATGCAATACTACTCTGTCACACGCAATACTACTCCGTCACACACAACACAACTCCGTCATACGTAACGCAATACAACTCCGTCACACGCAATACAACTCCGTCAAATGCAATACAACTCCGTCACACGCAATACTACTCCGTCACACGCAATACTACTCAGTCACACGCAATACTACTCCGTCACACACAACACAACTCCGTCACACGCAATACAACTCCGTCACACAAAACACAACTCCGCCACACGCAACACAACTCCGTCACACACAATACAACTCCATCACATGCAATACAACTCCGTCACACAAAACACAACTCAGTCACATGCAATACAACAAAGTAAACAAAGCTTTCTGCAACTCTACTCATTAAGGGATCGCGACCTGTCGGTTTTTTATTTGCCAAGTCCCTGGGATGCCTACATGGAACGAAGAGGATGCGATCTACGCCGGAGGACCCTGGTGACTATGGTACCCATATACATACCTACATATCAAGGTAGGTAAGTAGCTGCATGTATGGGCTCTGTATGTAATAAAGTTTTACTTTAAGTGTGTCCGTGTGTGTTTAACTATTTGTACTGTTGTGGAACTACAAGTTCCAGCGGGCCCTTTAATGCCCCGAATGCTGGGAATTGTGGTTCTTCAAGTAGCTCTTTGATCCTGGGGCTGGTTATGGCCGGGGTAGACCCCACGCCGTTTTTAAAAATAATTTAATTATTCTTTTTTTTTCTACACTGATCCCTGCAGGCTTCTGCCAAATACCGCTGGAAAATGAGGAGTATTTTATATGACCGACAATTAGAGGCCGTATACCGCTAATAAGCAGCCGTATATTGCATATGGCCGCTTAGTAAATTCAAATGAATGGCGATTCCTAGTCGTATTCTATCGATGGCATATACATCCGTATTAGTAAATACGAATACAAATGTGCCATGAATACGAAATTAATTTATGTACTTTCGGCATAGTAAACCCTAAAATAGGCGTATTCGGCTTAGTAAATTACCCCCAAGATCTGATTGGTTGAGAGAGGAATCCTAGTTGAACTTATTCCCAGCAGCAGGTATTGAGTTTCTAAGACGCCCACACACACACACACACACACACACACACACACACACACACACACACACACACACACACACACAGCAAACAATGAGATTGCTGTACACACTCATTATTAATGTACTTCATATTTTATTGCAGATACTGAACTGATCCCAGTACATTAGTGTCTATTATCCTGCATCCGCTCATATGGCCGGCTGCTAATGTTCTGCATATCAGGCAATGCAAAGCACTTACATTATATAGAGCAGAAACAGTACAAGGACAAATGCAATAATAAGAAAGAATAATCTCATACTGCTCTGTATTGTCACTATGAAAAGACAGGTGGGACATGAGCATCCTCCAATCAGTCTGGCCCAGAGCCATTCCCTGCAAGTCATATATATATATATATATATATATATATATATATATATATATATATATGCAGTTCTCCCATCACCAGTATATGGGCAACTGAGGAAACAAGTAGGATGCCTGGTATTCAGGAACATATTTGTTATTTAAGTGGTGATAAGATTATTGAACCCTGATGGTCGGGGTTTGCGCAAACCCCAACTGCGAATGGCCACACTGATTTGCAATGTCGCTGGGCCAGTCGCACGGAGCGGTGCGGGCTGGGGGCGTGTGGCGACGGGCATGTGTGTTGCCTATGGGAACGCCAGTGTTTCATGGGCATCCCATGAATACACTCGGCATTCCCATGGGACTGTGGACCAGGATGCAATGTGCCGGGTGCGGGCGGCTGGGTAAATGGCGCACACGCTGGGGAGGGGGGGGGGTTTGTGTGTGTTGGATTCACCTAGGCAGCGTCAGAAGGACTCGGTAAGCTGCGAGCTTCAGCTAGAATCACCACCATACTGTACATTGGTAGGGGCTCAGTCTCTGAGGTGTGTGAGTGAGGTGGTCATAGGTGTGCGCACATTTATGGGGGGAATTTACTAAAGGAAATTTGTAAAAAAATAGGTGTATTTGTATCCAGAAATACACTTATTTTTGACATTTACTATCCCGAAAATACAGCAATTCGTAGTCATATTGATGTGCTATCAATACGAATACGAATTGCCGTATTTTCGGGATAGTAAATGTCAAAAATAAGTGTATTTCTGGATACAAATACACCTATTTTTTACAAATTTCCTTTAGTAAATTTCCTCCATTGAGTCTTATGGGTGCACAGGCACCCCTAATGCTATGCCCACCCTTATGAACACCTCCCTACCAGCAATACCTTTTACCAAAGACTTTTGCTTTTTAGAACTGTATTCCATTGAAAGAAGCGGCCATCAATCAGCACGTTGGAGTTACCTGGATCTTGGTAAATTCAGTGAATAAGCAGCCACTATCTATGAGTCTTGATGGGGCGACTTTTGCATTTGAAGATGGGGCATTGCACAATTACACAAATAGGATGCCGTGGTCTCAATGGTGCATCTTGGGAAGGAGTCAGAAGGACATTTGCATAAAGGGGCTAATTCAGAGCTGTTTGCTAGGCTGTTTGGTGCCTTTCTGTTAGGAGAACAGGTGGTACGGTGCTGTAATTATGCAGACTTGCTGGCAGGTAGAATCATTTCTGAAGGTACATTTGTCAGACTTGAGGTGGAGGCACAATTCCATATGTCACCTCCCGTATGTTCCCTTCCCCAAATAATTCTGTATTCTACGCTGATTCTCCTTCCTGGCTCCCTGTCTGCTGCAGCCCATATGTTACTGATCAGTGAGGGAGCGGGGGTCCTGCTGGTACACACTCGCTTCATTCACCTGAACTGTTCCTTTTTCTGTTGTGTTCCTGCTGTAAATCAGAGTCTCACACAAGACCCCAGAATAGATGAAAGGTTGTTATTAACGTTGTCTCGTTTGAAAATCTTGAAAATTAATAAGCGACAGATCAACGATGTCTAGATCAACAATCACGTGCCCAACCACTAATGGTGGAACATGTCTAGTTAGACGCCTACAAATAGTCGGCAGCATCTAGATCGACATGAACAGCAGCATATCTTTATATTTTTAGAATATTTAAATAAAAAATGTATTAACCTTAAAGATAAAAAATACACCAATGCAAGAGCGTAAAAAATGGGGTGTTCTGCCACCTGGGATTTGCTGTCCTATGACTATAACGGCTCCTGCAGCTCTCTTTCAACCTCCTGCAGTTCTCTCTCCCCCTCTTGAGCAGTTCTCTCTCCCCCTCTCCTGCAGATCTCACCCCCTCCTGCAGCCCCCCCCCCGCCTCTCCTGCAGTTCTCTCCTCCCCCCCCCCCTTGTAGTTCTCTCTCCCCCTCCTGCAGTTCTCCCTTTGTTTTTGCAGTTCTCTCTCCCCCTCCTGTAGCTATCTCCCTCTCCTGCAGTTCTCTCTCCCCAGTGCTCCCCCCTCTCCTGCAGCTCTCTCTCTCCTCCTCTCCTGCAGTTCCCTCCCCTACTCTCCTGCAGCTCTCCCCCTCTCCCGCAGTTCTCCCCCCTCTCCTGCAGTTCTCTCTCCCCCTCCTGCATCTTTCTCTCCCCCTCCTGCAGCTCTCTCTCCACCTTCTGCAATTCTCACTCCCCCAGTGCTCCCCTCTCTCCTTCAGCTCTTTCTCCCCCTCTCCTGCAGTTCTCTCCCCTATTCTCCTGCAGCTCTCCTCCCTCTCCCGCAGTGCTCCCCCCATTTCCTGCAGTTCTCTCTCCCCCTCTGGCAGTTCTCTCCCCCTCTCCTGCATCTCTCTCTCCCCCTCCTGCTGCTCTCCACGCCTTCTGCAGTTCTCTCCCCCTCCTGCAGTTCTCCCTACCCTTCTCCTGCAGTTATCTATCCCCCCTCTCCTGCAGTTCTTTCTCCCCCTCCTTCAGTTCTCCCTACCCCTCTCCTGTAATACTCTTCTCCCTCTCCTGCAGTACTCTCCCCCCTCTCCAGCAGTTCTCTCGACCCCTCCTACAGCTCTCTTTGCCCCCCTGCAGCTCTCTCTCCCCACCTCCTGCAGTTCTCTCCCCCTTCTGCAGTTCTCCCCCCTTCTCTTGCAGTTCTCTCTCCCCTCCTGCAGCTCTCTCTCCCCTTCCTGCAGTTTTCTCTCACCCTTCTCCTGCAGCTCTCTCCTCCTCCTGCAGCCCTCTCTCCTGCAGTTCTCTCCCCCTCCTGTAGTTCTCTCTCCCCCTCCTACAGCTCTCTCCCCACCTCCTGCAGTTTCCCCCCTACTCATGCAGTTCTCTCTCCCCCTCATGCAGCTCTCTCCACTTTCTGAAGTTTTCTCCTGCAGTTCTCCCTACCCCTCTTCTGCAGTTCTTTCTCCCCCTGATGCAGTTCTCTCCCCCCTCTCCTGCAGTGCTCACCCCTCTCCTGCAGCTCTCTTTCCCCCCTCTCCTGCAATTCTCTCTCCCCTCTCCCACAGCGCTCCCCCCTCTCCTGCGGTTTTCTCTCCTCCTCCTGCAGTTCTCCCCCCTCTCCTGCATCTCTCTCTCCCCCTTCTGCAGCTCTCCCTCTACCTTCTGCAGTTTTCCCCCCCCCTCCTGCAGTTTTCCCTACCCTTCTCCTGCAGTTCTATCTCCCCCTACTGAAGTTCTCCCTGCCCCTTTTTGCAGTACTCCTCCCCCTGAAGTTTACTCTCCCACCCTTCATACACACACACACACACACAGTTCACATTCTCTTCCCCTGTAGTTCTTACTCCTCCCCATGCAGTTTCCCCTAACCCCTCCTGTAGTTCTCTCCCCCCTCTTTCCCCTGTAGTTCTCCCTCCTCTCCATGCAGTTCAACAGAGGAATCTGCTCCAAAACCTAATGTTTCAGAAAACAATTTGCTTAAGATATATCAGATATAATTATAAAAAAGGAATTGGTGAGAGAAGAGATTATCAGTGATGTAAGAGACGCAGAAGAAGCCATTTACAGATGTCTTCAGTGTGATAATACGTTTCTTGATATGCTCCAACGACATTGTGTACATTTAGCACCTGTCTCCTATAAAAATACACGTTCCACAGACTGGTCTAAGACACAATAAAGCAATATTCTGCCACTTCTTCCTGGGAGATGCCGCTGGCATCCACATAAGAATGACGGAAAGATGGACAGACAATAGTACAGACAGGGGGAGAAACAGAAGCACGAATGGAGAGGCCATAGGACAGATGGAGAGACAGACAGATACTTGCACAGATGGATAGACAGACAATGTGAGGGGATGCC
The DNA here is from genome assembly GCF_055691185.1 of Crinia signifera. Lineage (NCBI taxonomy): Eukaryota > Metazoa > Chordata > Amphibia > Anura > Myobatrachidae > Crinia > Crinia signifera. The sequence continues at coordinate 170,369,501 of NC_139223.1, read as the reverse complement.
GTAGAATAATTGGGGGTCCATGTGTTTAAAGTTAAAAATGTACGTGGATGTTAAAGTATGAAAACTAAGTCCAAAAAAATGAAGAAAATAAAACTTGAAAAACTCCCATTGATCTTTTAAATGTGTCAAGGAATCACATAGACTGGACTGAAACTCAGTCTGGTTCCTTATTTGTAGCAGATAAATAACATACCAAGATAACAGCTTAGAAATTCTTATGTTACAGCAATGGCAGGTTTTTAGCAGGCAACACACAAGCTTCACAATAAGGGTACTCCAGGGAATCCGTAACGTAATCCCCCCCTCCCCCGCCTATGGCCGAGCCACTAAAAGGTATCGGAAACACTGAGCCTCTGCTCTGGACAAACATTTAACAGGACTAACAGGTGTTATTAATTAGCTTACTGTAATTTACATCACATCTTAGGAAAACCTGGACTGGATCTCACTAACCCGGCTGCTGCTTCTCTAAATCCTGGACTGGATCTTCCACATTCACCTGTGGAAGCATACTGTCCCTGCCACACAACCTTTTGGCATGCTGCATTCATTGGGGACAGGTTTGGACACCCCTGCTGTAGACCGGATACCATATGGTTACAGAACATACCGTAAGTAGTCAAATCTGATAACTTTTCAGCCCACATAAAAACCTATGGAAGCTGACGCTGCTGCGAAAAAATCCGCTTGCATGCTAGTGTGGTAATTCGCGCGCGGGGGGGTGCGGTCTGTGGAGCGGCGTTTACCTGCTCGCTAGGCGTCAAATGTATGCTGCTTAGCAAACGGGTCTGAATCAGGCCCCTTGTGTTCTCAATAAAAGTCTCAGACACTAAAAGGCCAGGATGAAAATATACCACTATCGCGGCAGCTGTATCCAGGAGGATTCGCCATTGGAATCAGAGAGAGCAGCGCATAAAGCTTCCAATCCTCCTACACTTATTTAGATCATACGGACTTTATAAATCTTGTGCTACAGGGAATAAATTACAATTAATTAAAGCTCAGTTTCAGAATAAATCTGGAGCGCGGCTTCAAACAATGAGGCCTGATTGACTGGAGCAGAGGAATTATTGAGGCTCCTCCGGTAATAAATCGCACGCCGTTCTGAGAGGCACGCGCCGCGGGAATTGCACCATGGTGTAAGAGAGCTGAGAGCTGGGGGGGACCCTCAGATCGCTGCAGATGTTGTCCGGGATTAAATGCTGATTCCGTTTCATAGGAAATCATTGTGCGGATCCTGATAGGTCACGTTTCTGGGGATATTCCCCGACGCACCTGCCGGAAATGAGGTTATTACTGCAGATTAAGGGGAGAAGCTGTGTGAGTGTATACTGTGTGTTTGGAGCGAAGGTTTAGGAATTGCTCATCGACAAATGGATTAAACAAAGGTTCAGAAGTGGCTTAAAATAAGCCGGATGCAGAGAGAACATCACAAGGGCTCAAATGTCAGTAAAATCAAGAGATTGGTGTTTTTAATGCAGACCAGAGGTGGACCAATAGGGCTACAGGGAAAATCTCCAGCCGGCACCTCTGCCTGGGGGGGGGGGGGGGGGGGGGCACTAATCATCAGCTGTAAAAACCTGTGCATCTCAGCAATCCCACCAACATCAGGAGAAATCTGTGCACCTCAGCAATCCCCCCATCGTCAGGAGAAATCTGTGCACCTCAGCAATCCCCCCATCGGCAGGAGAAATCTGTGCACCTCAGCAATCCCCCCATCGTCAGGAGAAATCTGTGCACCTCAGCAATCCTCCCATCATCAGGAGAAATCTGTGCACCTCAGCAATCCCCCCATCGTCAGGAGAAATCTGTGCACCTCAGCAATCCTCCCATCGTCAGGAGAAATCTGTGCACCTCAGCAATCCCCCCATCGTCAGGAGAAATCTGTGCACCTCAGCAATCCCCCCATCGTCAGGAGAAATCTGTGCACCTCAGCAATCCTCCCATCGTCAGGAGAAATCTGTGCACCTCAGCAATCCTCCCATCGTCAGGAGAAATCTGTGCACCTCAGCAATCCTCCCATCGTCAGGAGAAATCTGTGCACCTCAGCAATCCTCCCATCGTCAGGAGAAATCTGTGCACCTCAGCAATCCCCCCATCGTCAGGAGAAATCTGTGCACCTCAGCAATCCTCCCATCGTCAGGAGAAATATGTACACCTCAGCAATCCTCCATTAGCAGGAAATATCTGTGCATTTCAGCAATCTCCCCAACATCAGAAGCAATCTGTGCACGTCAGCAATGCCCCCCCCCCCCCCCCCCCATCATCAGGCAGGAGAAATCTGTTCACCTCAACTTACCGTGAAAAGTTTGTGTATCTCAGCAATCCTCCCCATCATCAGGAGAAATCTGTGCACCTCAGCAATCCCCCCCATCAACAGGAGAAATCTGTGCACCTCAGCAATTCCCCCCCCCCCCCATCATCAGGAGAAATCTGTGCACCTCAGCAATCCCCCCCCCCCCCCATCATTACAAATCTGTACACCTCAGAAATCCTCCCATCATGCACCTCTCACATTGCATATACTGCGACACATTGGTTTAGAATTGCACACAGAGATAATTGCGCAACAGAGGGAAAGAAGCTTTTCCTGTTCACGTTCCTCTCATTGAGTAAAGGGGCATACACATGTAGAGATGTGTGCTAAGCTATTTAGGGTAGGCGATTTCCCTGTGCCCAGATCTCCCACGGAGAGCACATACACACGCAGAGATTTGTGCCAAGAAAAAAAAAGGCCGGGAAGCGGTTCAGAATGGGAGATCTCCATCACTGTCGCTCATTCTGTACACACAGAGAGATTTGCAGTCACTTGCTAAGCAATTTGACTTGTCAGCAGGCGATAGCGATGTGCGGTACACAGCGCATTGAAATTGCTCGGGGCAAACACACCGAGAGATCTATTCAGATTGCTTAGAAGAGAGCACAAAATCCCTCCGTGTGTGTGCGCCTTAACAGACGAGATGTCTCTAAGACGTGGCAATTGCTGAGTGCCTGGACGTCTTCCTCCAATTATTCATTATCCGAGCAGCCAGGTGCTCAATGATGATTCCTTAAATAATAGTGTTATTCGTCGGCACCTTTAATCTCCATCCGTCTCTAATCATTCGGAGGTTTATGATGATGTTTTCCCTGGTGATATGTCAGCGGCTGGTGAACGTCAATACAAATGATCTGCCTAAAAATAACTCATCTCCTCTCCTGCCAGCAATGTATCTGCTGGAAATATTGAGCGATCGCTCAGAACAAATAACTTATTATACATGAGCTCCGGGTCTTTCTGCAGATTTAATAATTGCTGTAAATTATAACACAAACCGATCTTCCACCTGGGAATGAGATGATTCAGGGAGAGTGGGCCTATATCATGTGTGTGCGTAATGGCGATGCTCACGCCACAGAGTGATGGTCGTCAGACTGCGCATGTGCCGCCGCCGAACTGCGCCCCCATCCTGGGGGTTGCCATGTTCCCGAAGACCTGCATATGCACTGTAGACTCTGGCAAAATGGCAGAGTCTACTGCACTACCGGACAGGCAGGGGTTTAATCGGAGCCTGCTCAAGGTCCCCCTCCTCTCTTAAAGCACCTCTGTCTCAGCCATAAGTGGGCCAGATGTACCGTAAAAAGTGATAAAATAGAGAGTCAAGTATAAAGTACCAGCCAATCAGCTCCTAAAGGGCAGCCGCTGATTGGTTAAGAGAGCCCAGCCAATCAGCAGCCCCCAGTGGCAGCCTCTCTCCCTGACTGCCACTGGCGGGGGGGTGGGGGGGGGGATGCATTACACTAATTGGGGGTCAGCACTGACACTAAAGCAACGTGACCTTTTCCACCACGACCTAATGACTATCAACAAGGATTTCCTACCCTCCCGGAATGGCTGTGAGGCTCCCGAAAACCGGGCCCCACTCCTGGCCCCCGGAAAAGTGGGCATCTCTCCTGGATACCAGCGGACCCCCGAACAATTTTAAATTGCTCTGATTTTTGCTGGAGGTGGGCGGGGATTCTCTAAAGCAGAAATGCGGTAAAAAAACTGTTATCGGCTTTTTCCCAGCATGCCCTGCGGCCGGCGCTGTGCTCTGCACATGCGCAAATGGACTCCCGGGTCACAGACCCGGAAGTCCAGACCCGGAAGTCCGGCGCCGCATCGCAAGGGACAGCTCTTATCGCAAGAGCTGTCCATTGCGTTAATGATGGCATATGCAATCAAAAAAGTGGACAACCCTGAGCTACACCATCCCCAAAAATTAGCAGGGTCCCTCTTATGTGGGAGCTGGGGCTGCAGACTAGCGGATTAAGGACAGCGCAGACTGTTTACCGCTATAACACAGTAAAAAAAAAAGTATTTGTCTCATTTTTATGTTGATTTAATCTTTGGGCAGATTTGACTAATCTCCCATTTACGAGGCGCTCCCGAGCTGCAGGCCGCGGAAGATTCAGCTCTGTTCTTCGATAGGCAACCGCAGCAAAACGCAACTTTCAGTATCCAGATAACAATGTATCCTCCGTGTCTTATATTGTTCCACAAGTATTAACCTAATTCCGCTGTAGGAGACTCATCGGGGAATGTGCTGACTGAACCTTGGAGTCGCGCTATGATTTATACTGGACATGGAACCAAAGCGGAGGACTGTAGATGGTACCAACGGGACTAATTACTGTGTGAGACTGAAGCGATGCCCCGCCACGCACTCTCTATCTGCGCAATTCATCTTGTTCCAGCACTTCTTTTCCATGGAGTGATATGTTCTGGTTTCCCCCCCCACACTTCAGGTTCTCAGGGGGACGCCCGCAGGTACTGTAGCATTGCCTTCATAAGTAATGCATTCTCAGTGAGCACATTATCTCCAGAAATAGAATTTCCGGAGCGAACACGAGACAGTTGACAAATACCAGTGTGTGGCCTATAACCCATAAACATCATGCAGCCTCTATACCGTAGATCCCATAGAGAATCTGAGATGTTACTGCCCAAGGTCATGGAACCACAATGGTCCTCATTCACTAAGGGGCCGATTCAGACCTTTTCGCTCAGGTCCGATGGCGTTGGACTGCGTATGTGCATAAGTGCTAATTCACATGTGCAGACCCCCGCAACGAGCGCCTTCTGCGAAAATGTCATTAGCAGGTGCGTGCTCTGCCTGATTGACAGGGGGCGTTCTGGGGTGGACACCGCAAATTATGACTCCACAAAAAAAGTTTTGCGGACTCTGCACTTAATTGTAACAATTTAAAAAAAAAAAAACAGGAAATGGGCGTCATACAGGCAGAAGGAGTGGGGCATAGGCAAACGTGGGGGGGGGGGGGGGGGGTTTCTGGTCGAAAACCCCCCTTCTCTTGTCAAGTGTCTTAAAATATGACAATAATAGCTGGTATATAGTATGATCAATAGAGCTGCCACCACATCATGCAGTGTAAGGGACAGAGCGGAGCTGCCACCACATCACGCAGTGTAAGGGACAGAGCAGAGCTGCCACCACATCATACAGTGTAAGGGACAGAGCGGAGCTGCCACCACATCATGCAGTGTAAGGGACAGAGCAGAGCTGCCACCACATCATACAGTGTAAGGGACAGAGCAGAGCTGCCACCACACCATACAGTGTAAGGGACAGAGCGGAGCTGCCACCACATCATGCAGTGTAAGGGACAGAGCGGAGCTGCCACCACACCATGCAGTGTAAGGGACAGAGCAGAGCTGTCACCACACCATACAGTGTAAGGGACAGAGCGGAGCTGCCACCACATCATGCAGTGTAAGGGACAGAGCGGAGCTGCCACCACACCATGCAGTGTAAGGGACAGAGCAGAGCTGTCACCACATCATGTAGTGTAAGGGACAGAGCGGAGCTACCACCACATCATGCAGTGTAAGGACAGAGCAGAGCTGCCACCACATCATACAGTGTAAGGGACAGAGCGGAGCTACCACCACACCATGCAGTGTAAGGGACGGAGCGGAGCTGCCACCACACCATGCAGTGTAAGGGACAGAGCGGAGCTACCACCACACCATGCAGTGTAAGGAGCGGAGCTGCCACCACACCATGCAGTGTAAGGGACGGAGCGGAGCTGCCACCACACCATGCAGTGTAAGGGACAGAGCGGAGAAGTAGGAGGGAGGCTTGGGAATGGGAGGCGGGACCACGGCGTGCGTCACGTAGGGCGGATGCTCATGGCGTCTCCTGCAGCACCCGACCGCAGCTAGCGTTCCCGCTGACCCCGTCTACCCCCATTATCTATGAGCTATGCTATGCTGCCTGCCTGCCGCCCGGAGCGAGGTCTGAAGGAGCAGTGAGACCACGCGCCGCTGCGGCGCATACTGGAGACACAGAGCGATAAGGGCTGACGGTGGCGACAAGTCTATGGGAGGCCTGTATGAGAGCGGACCTGCAACCCACATATGGTGGCGTGGATAGTGGAGAGCGGCACGTCTATTGCACCAGTGACCCAGTGAGACAGAGGCGGGAGGAGGACGCCAAACGGAGCTGTACCGCGTGTCCTGGGAGAGTGTGCCGGAGAATCTTGACAATCCTGTGGTGGGCTCTCAGGGGGATTGGAACCTGCTCCTGGGGTCGGTACAAACTCCAACTGTGCTGCCCTGGTGGTAGCGGGATCCTCCCCTCCAGCCAGAGGTGTGGCATCTGAAACATGGACCTAACAGAGTGAAGGGTGCCCTGGTCGTGAGTACTACCCTTACATCTGCAGCTATACTATTACCTGGTGTCCAACGTGTGGGGCTCTGCATTAATAATCTGCTGAGACTATAGACTGTCTGCTGAAGTCGTGGAGTGGGGTGCACAAGGCAGGTAGCCTATAGTGGATTGCTGTGCCGTGTTCAAACCAAGTACAAAGCTCGTGATTAAATATAAATCCGCCCGGGTGACGGGCCAAGGACTGATAGAGTCAACTATAAGTGGCTGATTGAATATAGGCCTACAGTGATCATCAGAGGTGTTTCTAGAGCTGGTGTTGGCAAGACATATTGATGCTCCCCAGTGTAAACAGCTCCTAAGTATTGGCTAAGTGCACGCATCCTCCGGCAGATGTTTAAAGCCTGATAGAGAGACACAGCCAGAGGGGTCCAAGGACAAATACGGGTCACTTATTGTTGGGATAATAGAGCTACAATATGGGCAAGACCGGGCAGTCATCAGCCACGGCAAAAATGGATAAATATCTAAAAACATCTGGGACTGTCCCAAAAGGGGCAAATACGGAGTCTAGAGAGTCCCTATCCCCTAATAAGTCGGTATCAGTTCCTGCCACAAGTACTGAGCTGAGAGGGGAAGACGCAGTACAGAAGTTGTTGGAAGCAATTGGCGGCTGTGAGGCCAGACTTGGGGGCAAAATAGAGCAGACCCAGGCCGAGATTGTTCTTCTAAGGCAAGTGGTACAGAGTGTACAGGCCAGAATGACTGAAGCCGAAACTAGGATATCGAGATTGGAGGATGAGCAAAGTCCCCTGGCTGAAAAAGTAAAAAATCTCACTAGTGAAGTCTCACGGGTTCAAAATAAATTAGTAGAGCTCGAAGGGCGTTCGCGCCGCAGCAACATAAGGATTGTTGGCGTACCGGAGAAAGTCGAGGGGGACGACCCAGTGGGTTGGTTAGAAGAGTGGTTACCAACACAAGTGGGGAAGGAGGTGCTATCATCGCACTTTGTTATTGAAAGGGCTCATAGGGTCCCAATGCGCCCCTTACCCCCGGGTGCGCCCCCTAGAACAATAATAGTTAAACTAATGAACTTCCGAGACCGTGATGTTATACTGAGGAAAACCAGAGATGGCAAGCAAATCTCCATCAATGGGTCTAATATTATGTTTTTCCCGGACTATGCACAGGCTATACAACAGGAGAGGATGAGATTCATTAACATTAAGAAGCGGCTCAGGGACAAAGGCATACAATATGCAATGATGTATCCTGCCAAACTAAAGATAATGATGGACGGACAGTCTAGGTTTTTTACAAACCCTGAAGAGGTGGAGGCTTGGATGGACACTCTGAAAAAGAGTACTCAGAGAAAGTGAGGTCTAACTGCTAGGCCCAACTGGCGGCGCCGTGGCCTTTCGCGTAGATTAGAGGAATAGTTCGTAGAGTCTCCAGACAAATGGGTGGAGGATAGAACTGACCGCCATGAGTCTTGAAGCTCAGTAGTGTGTCCTTAGAGGGTGAAGGTGTACGGACAATATTAAGTATGAGGGCGGCAGTACACAAATATTTGTTTAATTTGAAGTCAGATGTATTGATGAATAAGGTATATGAATTTGTATACGGCGGGGGGTGGGGGGGGTGGTGGGGATTGCTGGGTGAAGTATGATTTATATGTTCTCCCGATGTTTTTTTTTTTTTTTTTTGCTTTTCTTTTTTGTGTTTTATGTGTTTGGGAGAATTTCCGTCTGAATGTTTAGGTCGGGGCTGTAGGGTCGCCGCGTGAGAAGGTGGTTCTTATATACTATGGCCTGGGGGGTGGGGGGTTGGGCCATGGGATCCAAGGGGTTGGGAGAGGTATACCACTAGGGTTAGGTATACAGGGGGGGGGAGGGTGCGAGATTGGGGTTTGCTTTACATCAGAGGATTAGAAACCGTCCGGAGGGATGGCATTTGGAACGGTAGGAGTAGGATGAAGGGGATAATGAATATACGTATAGGACACAGATGGTGAAGATTATGTATTGGAACACCAGAGGCTTGAACAATAGATTTAAAAGAGCATTGGTAATGAATCATGTAAAAAAGTACGGACCAGAAATAGTATGCTTGGCTGAGACATATCTGAAGGGGGAAAAGAACTGGGCCCTGAAGAAGGCGTGGGTAGGACAATTGTTTTATACCAATTATTCTAACAACTCGAGAGGTATGGCCATCCTAATCCACAGGAATGTTCCTTTTGAATGTATAAATCGGGAGATAGACGAAGCTGGTAGATATATATTCATGCAATGCAAGATACACAACGTAGATATGTGCCTACTGGCAGTATACATACCACCACCCTTCCAGTATGAGGTTCTGCTAAAGGCCACAGAATTTGTGGCACGATGTGATGCTAAGGCCGTCCTGTTTATTGGAGATATTAATAATGTAGTTAACCCAACACTGGATAGGTGGACTAGCAGCGGGGTGATAAGGGGAGGTAATAAGGGGCTGGATAGATTCTTTAGTGACGTTGGGTGGCGAGACTGGTGGCGTGAAAAGCATCCAAACGAGCTGACCTACTCATGTTTCTCGCAGACCCATCATTCCTTTTCGAGAATTGATGTAGCTTTGGTGGATGAGGGGATGATGGGCCTGGTGGAAGACGTTCAGTATGGCACAAGGGGTATATCTGATCATTCCCCGATAGTAGTGGAATTAAAACAGGCCATTGAAAAAGGATATAGGGTGTGGAAATGTCATCCGAGCTGGCTTGAGCAGATAGATTTTGTGAATGAGATCATGGGAGAATGGGGTAGGATGGTAGAACTAAATGAGGGATCTGCAAGACCGGACATTATCTGGGACACGGGGAAAGCTATTGTTAGAGGCCTTCTCATTAAAAAAATAGCTTTTATAAAGAAAAAGGCTAGGGATGAGAATAAAAAATTAGAAGCCAATGTGAAAGAAGCCGAAAGGAAATACCTAGTAGAACGAACGCAACAAGCTAGGGGTGAGTGGGCGAGATGGCAAATGGCTAAGCTAGACGCAGAACAGAAACGAGTTGCCCAGCAGGAAAGCTTTAGGGCTCATAGTAATTTTATGCTGCATGATAGACCTGGCAGCTATCTAGCCTTTCTGGCGAAGGGGGACAGACCGTCACAACGGATCTTGAAAGTGGTGGATATGGATGGTGTAGTACAGTCCAGCACCCCTGATATTGCAAATGTGTTTGTAAAATATTACAAACAGTTGTATACTAAATCAACAACCGGGGGCCAGGAGGCGGCCAAAAGGTTTCTAGCAGGAATTAATCTACCAAGACTGAGTCTAGCACAACACCAAAAATTAGATGAACCAATTAGGATAGAAGAGGTTAAGGGGGCGATTAGAGCAATGAAAAAAGGAAAGGCACCAGGGATGGATGGCTTACCCGTGGAGATATATGGCGCCCTTGATATCCCGATGCTGACCAGGTTAACTAAGCTGTTCAATGAGAGTTTGGCCCAAGGTAGTCTACCCACCTCCATGAAGGAGGCTATAATTACGCTTATATTGAAAGAAGGCAAGGACCCGATAGCGCCGAACTCTTATCGACCAATCTCACTGCTTAATGCTGATGTAAAAATCTTTGCCAGGATACTGGCTAATAGACTGGAGAATGTAATTAATGTATTAATCCACCAGGATCAGACAGGGTTTAGAAAGAATGTGTGCACGGCGGCGAATATCAGGAGGTTCTATGTTAATACTCAGATGGGTAAGGAAGAGGGGAAGATGGCAGGGGTGATATCATTAGATGCGGCAAAAGCGTACGATTGTGTAGAATGGGATTATTTGTGGGAGGTATTACACTGCTATGGATTTGGTCCAGGCTTTATTGGCTGGATCCGATTGTTATACCAAACACCTTGTGCCAGGGTCCAAGTTAATGGTTTCATATCAGATGTCTTTGGTTTGGAAAGGGGGACGAGGCAGGGTTGCCCCCTGTCCCCGTTCCTCTTTAATTTGGCGATTGAGCCACTGGTTGCTGCCATTAGACAAAGCACAGAGTTGGTGGGGATAGGGGGCAACCAGTTGGTGTCTGCTTATGCCGATGATATGATGATTTTTTTGGCTGACCATCAGGAGGGTGTACCGAGAGTTCTGAGGCTGATTGAGGTGTTTGGTGGCACAGCAGGAGTCAGAGTAAACTGGACCAAATCAAATATCATGCCCCTGGTAGGAAGATGTGTGGATATCCCGAGGACTGAGAACATGATGAGATGGGTGGATAACATGAAGTACCTGGGAGTACAAATATCTAACCGCCCAGAAGAATACATCGAGTTTAATATTGACCCCCTGATTATGTGGTACATGAGGAAAATCAAGACATGGGTAAAGCTACCATTAACAGTTACAGGGCGGGTCAATTTGGTGAAATTAGTCGTGCTGCCGAAGGTCCTCTATGTTGTCCGCCAGTCTCCGGTGTATATCCCAGCAAAGAAATTTAAAATTTTCGATAGCGTGACCTCCTCATTGATTTGGGGGAATAAAAGGCCAAAAATGAGCCTGAGCTCACTTGCTAGGTCTAAGGATCAAGGCGGCCTAGGCCTCCCCGTTTTCAGGTTGTACTATTTGGCCTCACAAGTTTGGCAGTTGAAGGGGTGGATCAGGGGGGAGTGCCCCGATAATGTGATGCAGTTGGTATCCCAGTGTAATTCTCAATATACACCTAAACAGCTCCTAATAGATGGCACTAGCAGGCATGCAGGATGCGCCATCATTAGGCAAGCCAAGTTGGTATGGGAACAGGTAAATAGGATGATAGGTTATAGTGGGGTGGATCCCGAGACACCAATATGGGCTAGTGGCTGTAAAAACAAGAAGGACCTAAAGGGTACGTCGAATCGTGAAATTAAAGAAATATGGGGTAGTCGGGGAGTAGAAACAGTGGCGCAGGTGTATATAGATGGTAAGTTGAAATCCTTTGATCAACTGAAATGCGAATTTAGTTTGAGCAATGGTATGTTCTTTAGGTACCTGCAATTGCGACATAGACTTCAGGCAATATATGGCACTAGCCAGATAAATATACAGGAATCACCTATCAAGAAAGTTCTGATAGGAAATGCCAGCATCGGGGTATCAGGGATCTATAGAATCCTAAGTGAACAGTGCACTGGTGGGGGCCTAGAGAGAATTAGGGAGAAGTGGAGTCAAGATCTAGGACAACTGACAGATCAGGAGTGGGGTAAGGCCCTTAGATCTCCAAGGGGGGCAACAGTAGCCGTTAGACACCAGCAAATACAGACATTCATAGTGAACAGAGTATACCTAACACCTGTAAGAATAAGTAGATATGACACCAATAGGGAATCGGCCTGTCCTAAATGTAGAAGTCAAACTGGTACCTATATACATATGTTATGGGAATGTGATAAAATTAGTAAGGGGTGGAGGGATGTAAATGAAATAGTGGGTAAGTTAGGGTTGGATAGGATAGAAATCACCGAAAAAGCCGGTTTATTAGGGATTATCCCTGTAACCGGAATCACAAAGTATGATGTACAATTTATTGAAAGAGTGACTGCACTATATAAAACACTCCTTGTTAGAAAATGGCTCGCACCTGACACTCCGAGTATTGCACAGTGGATAAATCTGGTTAATGAAACTGTAGGGCACGAAAGATATGTCTATGCAAAAAGGAAAAATAGTAGGACTTTTCACAAGATTTGGGGAAGGTGGTTGGATTCAATGTTCTATGAGATCAGGGGGGGTAACCCGTTCTAAATACGTGTGGATAATTCTCCGATGTTATAGATTAAATGTTTTGTTCTGGTGAGGGGATCAATCTCGCGGGGGGTGGTGAGGGTGGGTGGTGGGGTGGGGGGGGTCTGGAATGAGTGGGGGGTTAGATGGTAATGTAGGACAGGTTATAGGTTGGTAGTTGAGCCTCGGCACTGTATGGTAATAGGGTTAGTCGACGTAGGGGATCCCCATATTCTACCATGGAATAACAAAAGATGCCAGGTCAAAGAGGTTCGGGAAGGAAATCCGTAATGTGGTTGCCGACGGGGAAATTCTTGTTTTAATTGTATGTCCTATATTGTGTGTAAGTATGTTGTGTACAGTATGTTTATATGATTATGTGAAAATTGAATAAAGATATACGCTACTAAAAAAAAAAGGGACAGAGCGGAGCTACCACCACACCATGCAGTGTAAGGGACGGAGCGGAGCTGCCACCACACCATGCAGTGTAAGGGACGGAGCGGAGCTGCCACCACACCATGCAGTGTAAGGGACAGAGCGGAGCTGCCACCACACCATGCAGTGTAAGGGACAGAGCAGAGCTGCCACCACACCATGCAGTGTAAGGGACAGAGCGGAGCTGCCACCACATCATACAGTGTAAGGGACAGAGCAGAGCTGCCACCACATCATACAGTGTAAGGGACAGAGCAGAGCTGCCACCACACCATGCAGTGTAAGGGACAGAGCGGAGCTGCTGCACATGCCCAGTGTACCAGCTTCTTTTACCACATTTACTGTATGTGTGGATCTGAGCCCTCAAACATCTCAATGGACCAGAGAGCAGCTGCCAGGAGGAAGAGACAGGAGCCTTACCATGAAGTGGGAGAATGTGAGCTTAGAAAGTGCAGTACTGGTTCTATTATGTCTGTGTATTTATTATATGTTTAACCTTTTCCTGACCACTTATCTTGTATAATTTGAAACAGCCTATACTCAGAGCCAGATTAAGGTCTAAATGGGCCTGGAGCTGAATGATCAAGGGCCTATTATGTGCAATAATAGGGGTTGTGGCCAGCACCTAATAATGTGGGAGGCGTGACCAGTGTTCTGTTTGGGTGGTCTGCTCACGGGTGTGTCTCTATTTGTGAAATACTTTCAACTAATTATATATGCCTGGAAAAGGCAGGGGGCTGGCATAAGAAAATGCAGGGAGATATATTGGCGGGTGCAATCCAAAGGTGCACCCGCAAGACGTCAATGTCCTAAGAGACTTGCAGGTTGACGGGGCACTGCAGTCATAAAAAAAATACTGAAAGCCGAAACTTGGTAGACAACATTTCAGCACCCTTTTTGTGGTCACCTAAGTTTACCGCACCATATACCCCTTATACAAATCATGCAACACAATAGTAACCCCCTTATACTGTACTTGCCTCTTACACATTATGCCGCATGGAATGAGACAGAATTCACACTATGGCACACAGATTGACTCACAATTCACGTTATGCCACACAGATTAAGGCAAAATTCACATTGTGCCACATGGATTGAGCCAAAATACACACTATACCAGGCATATCCAAACAGTGGCCCTCCAACTGTTGTGAAACTACACATCCCAGCATGCCTTGACATAGTTTTAGCATTTCCTAATAGCAAAACTGTGGCAATGCATGATGGCACTTGTAGTTTCACAACAGCTGGAGGGCCATAGTTTGGACATGCCTGCACTATACCAAATAATGCACAATATGCTTCATAAATAGGGGCATTGGCGCGCAATAAAAATTTACACCATAATGCCCATTACATGTTAAGACACACACCATAATCTCCATTACGTATTATGCCATAATGCCTATTAAAATTTATGCTACATAAGTGTTGCTTACCTACATGTTCATTGCCAGGGTTTCCATGTTCATTGCCAGGGGTTCCATGCTCGTTGCCATGTGGGATTACATGCTCATTGCCAAGGGGGAATACATGCCCGTGGTAACTGGGGGACAGCCGCCGCAATGACAGCCATTGACAGCCGGGCAGAGAGCAGAGGGCTGCCCGGCCGTATTCAGAGCACTGCTATTTGAAATAATACCCCTTTTACACCAGAAAATGCAGGGATTTACCTGGGAATATGGTCCCAGGATCATGCAGGTCCTAGTCCCTGCATTTTCTGGTGTGAGGGGGAGAGAAAACCACCCCCGCCCCCCTTTAAACAACCAGCTATATCTTCGGAACCAACTGACCCATTTACATGTAGGCTTCAAATTATTTTGGTCCCGTAAAACTGTGCCATGTGGTTCCAGAGAAATCTGTCCTCAAACACCATGAACAGCCATGAAATTACATTTTAGAAATGAAAAAAAAAAATTGGTTTACCCGCAATATCTCTAGAACCAATTAACCCATATGGACTAGGTATCAGATTGAAGGCGGTATCTCCGGTTCTCGGGGGACTAGCGACACGGGGCTGGGCTCGTTGGAAAGCCCTGGCCCTCAGCTACAAAATGGGTCTATTATATTTGGAGAGTGGGCCTGGATCTGTAGCTCCATCAGGCCCATTGTTAATCCGGCCCTGCCTATACTAGACCGTCTGTACTGTTAAATATTAATACTGTATTCCATACAGTATCCAGTGTATAAAGAGAGACCAATTTTTTGGGCTTTTACCATTCCCCCAGATTCCTGTTCTTACTCCAATGCAGAGTGAGATATTTTGGATTACATTTGGAAACCCCCCTCTAAAAATCCAGCATTTGCCACTGTGGGGGGCTGCAGGTGTTCCGACATCTGGTGCTGTCCCCCGCAGGCACATAATCTTGCAGCCCCCTTCTTCCCCCGATACATTTTCCTTGCTTAACAGTCCCATTACATACAAATATGATCAGGTATTCAGTGGCAGAGAGCATCCTGTGCTTCTTAATGGCAGGAAATCTATAATCACTGTATATTCTACAATAACAGTACAGAACACTACAGTATGTTGGTGTTATTGTGAGTACAGCGCACAGAGAGCTATAGGATTTATGTATAATGAAACAGCAGGACTGCGGCACCTCCAGGACATAAAATAGTATTATGTGAGACTGCTCTTGTCCTTGGTACTATTGACAATAACCCAATGTTGTAATTCAATTTCTATACTGAATAGTGATGCGGAGAGTGAAGGTTAAGTTGCTGATATGAGAAAGAAACAGAAAGAGAGAGAGATGGGAGAGCAGAGTAAGGTACGGATGTAGGGGTACATTTACTAAAGCTTCAAACAGTGTCGTGGGTGTGACATATAGTGGGCGGGATGCGCAAACACGCAGGGGAGCGAATGAACCTGAATATGGGCCAAGGTGTAGTGACGTTTGTGTAGCGTTACAGAGGACTGCGATAGACGCTACTGTGTACAGTGCTGTGTGTGTGACTCATACATGGACCCTAATGTGGACTTTAATTACGTCCCAACTCACAATAAAAAAATAATATTTTCAAACACATCAACCTTGGGTATCGGGTCAGAGCTTCTGCTGTCAGCCAATGGAAGTTCTCAATAGATCCAGATTAGGAATTGCCATAGATGGCGAGACTTCAAACGGTCATTGATGGCAGCATACTATGAGATGGTTGCCCATCCATGGTCTTTTATTTTCATTGACTGACCGGCTCATTTCTATAGTTTTTGTTGTCCATCAGTTTGTCCTCTGGGAACCACGAATCCCCATATCGTGTCCTCTGGGAACCACCAATCCCCGTATCGTGTCCTCTGGGAACCACCAATCCCTGTATTGTGTCCTCTGGGAACCACCAATCCCCATACCGTGTCCTCTGGGAACCACCAATCCCCATATTGTGTCCTCTGGGAACCACCAATCCCCATATCGTGTCCTCTGGGAACCACCAATCCCCGTATTGTGTCCTCTGGGAACCACCAATCCCTGTATTGTGTCCTCTGGGAACCACCAATCCCCATACCGTGTCCTCTGGGAACCACCAATCCCCATGTCATGTCCTCTGGGAACCACCAATCCCCGTATTGTGTCCTCTGGGAACCACCAATCCCCGTATTGTGTCCTCTGGGAACCACCAATCCCCATACCGTGTCCTCTGGGAAACACCAATCCTCATACCGTGTCCTCTGGGAACCAACAATACCCATATTGTGTCCCCTGGGAACCACCACTCCCCATATCGTGTCCTCTGGGAACCACCACTCCCCATATTGTGTCCTCTGGGAACCACCACTCCCCATATCGTGTCCTCTGGGATCCACCAACCCCCATATCGTGTCCTCTGGGAACCATCACTCCCCATATCGTGTCCTCTGGGAACCACCACTGCCCATAATGTGTCCTCTGTGAACCCCCAATCCCCATATCGTGTCCTCTGGGAACCACCACTGCCCATATCGTGTCCTCTGGGAACCACCACTCCCAATATCCTGTCCTCTGGGAACCCCCAATCCCCATATCGTGTCCTCTGGGAACCACCACTCCCCATATTGTGTCCTCTTTGAACCACCAATCCCCATATTGTGTCCTCCAGGAACCACCAACCCCCATATTCTGTCCTCTGGGAACCATCACTCCCCATATCGTGTCCTCTGGGAACCACCACTCCCCATATTGTGTCCTCTGGGAACCACCACTCCCCATATCGTGTCCTCTGGGACCCACCACTCCCCATATCGTGTCCTCTGGGAACCACCACTCCCCATATTGTGTCCTCTGGGAACCACCACTCCCCATATCGTGTCCTCTGGGAACCACCACTCCCCATATTGTGTCCTCTGGGAACCACCACTCCCCATATCGTGTCCTCTGGGAACCACCAACCCCCATATCGTGTCCTCTGGGAACCATCACTCCCCATATCGTGTCCTCTGGGAACCACCACTGCCCATAATGTGTCCTCTGTGAACCCCCAATCCCCATATCGTGTCCTCTGGGAACCACCACTGCCCATATCGTGTCCTCTGGGAACCACCACTCCCAATATCCTGTCCTCTGGGAACCCCCAATCCCCATATCGTGTCCTCTGGGAACCACCAATCCCCGTATTGTGTCCTCTGGGAACCACCAATCCCCGTATTGTGTCCTCTGGGAACCACCAATCCCCATACCGTGTCCTCTGGGAAACACCAATCCTCATACCGTGTCCTCTGGGAACCAACAATACCCATATTGTGTCCCCTGGGAACCACCACTCCCCATATCGTGTCCTCTGGGAACCACCACTCCCCATATTGTGTCCTCTGGGAACCACCACTCCCCATATCGTGTCCTCTGGGATCCACCAACCCCCATATCGTGTCCTCTGGGAACCATCACTCCCCATATCGTGTCCTCTGGGAACCACCACTGCCCATAATGTGTCCTCTGTGAACCCCCAATCCCCATATCGTGTCCTCTGGGAACCACCACTGCCCATATCGTGTCCTCTGGGAACCACCACTCCCAATATCCTGTCCTCTGGGAACCCCCAATCCCCATATCGTGTCCTCTGGGAACCACCACTCCCCATATTGTGTCCTCTTTGAACCACCAATCCCCATATTGTGTCCTCCAGGAACCACCAACCCCCATATTCTGTCCTCTGGGAACCATCACTCCCCATATCGTGTCCTCTGGGAACCACCACTCCCCATATTGTGTCCTCTGGGAACCACCACTCCCCATATCGTGTCCTCTGGGACCCACCACTCCCCATATCGTGTCCTCTGGGAACCACCACTCCCCATATTGTGTCCTCTGGGAACCACCACTCCCCATATCGTGTCCTCTGGGAACCACCACTCCCCATATTGTGTCCTCTGGGAACCATCACTCCCCATATCGTGTCCTCTGGGAACCACCACTGCCCATAATGTGTCCTCTGTGAACCCCCAATCCCCATATCGTGTCCTCTGGGAACCACCACTGCCCATATCTTTCTTACGTTATTACCTCCGCGGTGTTACTGTAACACTGTTTCCCCTACATCACTGTCCAGATATGATTGGAATCATCGGATCAATGTTCTCCCAGCAGCCACGCAGCCATCCTGTGTAACTGTTGGGCCTTCAGACACCGCCAGGAAGATGAACATTTATGATCTTTAGATGTTACGGCCGCGGCCTCCAGACAGCGGAGTCATGGGATGTAATGCGGTATTATCACAGCGACCCTGATGATACAAGTACAGCTCGCAGGGACAGAGGGATATAAATGTCACCACAGCCAGGGAGCAGACTATCAAAGCTGTGAGGAAGATCACAGCCGAAGAGATGAATAACACAGAGAGACGCGTCACCCAACACAGTCAGGGATACATAGAGGCCCTGTCACTCTGCATGACTAGGTGGACAGTCAACATACGGGTGAAATGGTTAAAATGGCGACATGAAAGGTAGACAGTGCAAAAGGTCTTCAGATTCAAAGCGGTACATTTACTAAGCTGAGAGTTCTATTGCAGATGGGAGGTTGCCCATAGCAACCAATCCGATTCTACTTCTTATTTATTGAGCACTTTCTAGAAGATAATAGAGTCTGATTGGTTGCCCATAGCAACATCCCATCTTCAATAGAAAGCCCATCTTAGTATATGAACCCCAAAAAGTCAACATGGAAGAGGCCGACGCATAATGGTCTACGGGCAAGGTGCCACATTGAGCTTGCCACAGGTTACTATTCCCAATCATAGGCAACGTGGATTGTAAATGATTGGTGCTGACCCTGGGCGTGTCCACCTTTGTCCTTTCCACTTGTCAACCTGTTATAAATGTCAACCTTTAGCACGGTCAACACGTTGACTTTTTATATCTGTCAACATTTTGTCCATGTCGACATAAAGCATGTCAACTATACAGTGTCGACCTACTGACTATTTATTATCCGAAACCCAAAAGAGACTGGGTATAACAGACAGAAATAGGAGGGTTCTCACAGCTTAGGCCGCAACCAGAGGAGTGCAAGGGGTGCCGCTGCCCAGGACCGAAGGCCACGTGGAGGGAACTGTTGTGCTGCCCAGGACACAAGGCCACGTGGATGGAACTGTTGTGCTGCCCAGGACACTAGGCCACGTGGATGGAACTGTTGTGCTGCCCAGGACACAAGGACACATGGAGGGAACTGTTGTGCTGCCCAGGACACGTGGAGGGAACTGTTGTGCTGCCCAGGACACACGTGGAGGGAACTGTTGTGCTGCCCAGGACACAAGGACACGTGGATGGAACTGTTGTGCTACCCAGGATACAAGGACACGTGGATGGAACTGTTGTGCTGCACTGGACACAAGGCCACGTGGACAGAACTGTTGTGCTGCCCAGGACACAAGGACACATGGACGGAACGGTTGTGCTGCCCAGGACACAAGGACATGTGGATGGAACTGTTGTGCTGCACTGGAAACAAGGCCACATGCAAGGAACTGTTGTGCTGCCCAGGACACAAGGCCACGTGGATGGAGCTGTTGTGCTGCCCAGGACACAAGGCCATGTGGATGGAACTGTTGTGCTGCCCAGGACACAAGGCCACGTGGACCTAACTGTTGTACTGCCCAGGACACAAGGACACGTGGATGGAACTGTTGTGCTACCCAGGATACAAGGACACGTGGATAGAACTGTTGTGCTGCACTGGACACAAGGCCACGTGGACGGAACTGTTGTGCTGCCCAGGACACAAGGACACGTGGACGGAACGGTTGTGCTGCCCAGGACACAAGGACATGTGGATGGAACTGTTGTGCTGCACTGGAAACAAGGCCACATGCAAGGAACTGTTGTGCTGCCCAGGACACAAGGCCACGTGGACGGAACTGTTGTGCTGCCAGGACACAAGGCCATGTGGATGGAACTGTTGTGCTGCCCAGGACACAAGGCCACGTGGACCTAACTGTTGTACTGCCCAGGACACAAGGACATGTGGATGGAACTGTTGTACTGCCCAGGACACAAGGACATGTGGATGGAACTGTTGTGCTGCCCAGGACACAAGGTTAGGACAGTAGGGCAGCAACCGTTCCACCCAGAGGGCACTGTGCTCTGGCACCGCACGCATACACCTAGTTACAGCCCTGAGTGTGGATGTATTTGAAATGGGTATGTGGTCATTGGGTCGACCAATATTATGCCGACATATATTGGGTCGGCCACTGATGCATTGGGTCGTCATTGGTCGACATGGGTTTTTCACTTTTTATTTTTGTCCCAAATGTCAACATGGACACCATCAAAGTGTACCGCTGCGCTCGGCACCTTATTCTATTCTTCCACCACGCCCTAGAGGATGCTACTGTAGGCATGAAATACCGCCTGTTGGCACATGTCGGCTCAAAAAAAAAAGTGAAAAGCCCATATCGACATTCTACCCAGGTCGACCTTAGTCACAACAACTTTTTCCATGTGTATACCGTTGAAATGTGCAGCTGGAAATAGCTGTCGGGGGCCAGATAATTACAGAGCTTGGTCCTCGCTGAGAATAATGGGGGCCGTGTTCTGCTGTGTCCTGCCGTGTTCTGCTGTGTCCTGCCGTGTCCTGCCGTGTTCTGCCGTGTTCTGCCTTGTTATTGCATGGAAATACCTTTGTGTTCCGTTCTTCCTATGTAATCTGGTTACTTGTACGTTTAATAAGCGATGGATTGGCATTTCCCTGGGATGGGCGGCCCAGTATCTCAGCCATCGATGGCGGTGACCACCCTCTGATTCATATGAAGGGAAGGTGATTGCTGCAGGCACCCAGGCCTCAGAACTGAGAACCTATAATGGACAAAGCCGTCTCTCCCACAGTAATTACATGGAACACACGTTTAGCAAGGAAAAGCCGAATCCTCGGAGAAGCCGCATTAACATTTAATGAAGCAGTCGCTGTGGGCAGCGCGGTGCTCATCAGATTTCTCAGTGTCCATCAACACAGAGCTGTACCGGGTGATGGCGGAGAATGTGTAGTACACACTGGGTGACATGTAACAGGGTGCCATTCTTGTAGACTGTGTGATTTTTTTGGGTCAAAAACGGCCAAAATCGCACGTTTACCGAAAATCGATCATGTACTAGTACACAATTTGCGGTAGAAATCGCACGTTTAGCCGTGACCACAAAAATCACACATTCAAAATTGCATCCAGATGTAATAGATGACCAAAAATCGCAAGAAAAACAGACGTGCTTCCGGCATGTGAGTTTGACAGAACCACACAGAGATCTGCGATTGCTTCTGTCTGTAAATGTGTTTTTTAGTACAAGCAAACAAACAAAAACCCCACATCCCTTTGCCGAGGATACTGTGACCAGGCCCGGACTCTGAGCCGGTACCATTTCTTAAAATACAGGGAAAACATTGACTAGGGGTTCCCAAGACACGCCATTTTTCTTTTGCATACACAAGCAATGCATGGATCTGGCTTCTGCAAACTGACAACACGTGATCCATTTGTTATTATTTTGAGCTGAATTAACGGCCAACTTTGCTCTTACGAATGATAGCGACATTTCTGTGTGTTCTGGTGCCGGGCGTGGATCAGTAGGTCTACATATTGATGGTCGACAAGCATAAATTCAACACCATAAAGTCAACATGCTGGAATGTCGACATGGATGTAAGTCGACATGGGACAAGGTCGACATGGGTCTAGGTCAACATTGGTTTAGGTCAACAGGTCATTAGGTCGACATAAGTTTAGGTCGATATGGATCTAGGTCGACAGGTCATTAGTTCAACACAAGTATTAGGTCGACATGGGCAAGGTGGACAGTCAAAAGGTCGACATGGGGTTTCACAGTGTTTTTTTACCAGAATGTCGACACAGTCGACATGGACAGTGAAATGTAGCACTGCGTCCCCTCGCATGGCTGGCTGCGCTCGGCACACTATTTTATTCTCCCTCCATCCAGTGGATGGTAGGGCATTAAATACCGCCTGTCGGCACATGTCGGCTTTAAAAACAGTCAAAAACCCCATGTCAACCTTTTGACTGCCGACCTAAAAGCCATGTTGACCTAATGACCTGTCAACCTAAAGCCATGTCGATCTAATACCATGTCGACCTAGACCCATGTCGACCTTGTCCCATGTCGCTCTATCACACTAATGCACTCCCTCACCCTGCGGCCTGCGCTCTATCACACTGATGCACTCCCTCACCCTGCAGCCTGCACTCTATCACACTGACGTGCTCCCTCACCCTGCGGCCTGCGCTCTATCACACTGATGTGCTCCCTCACCCTGCGGTCTGCGCTCTATCACACTGATGCACTCCCTCACCCTGCAGCCTGCGCTCTATCACACTGACGTGCTCCCTCACCCTGCGGCCTGCGCTCTATCACACTGATGTGCTCCCTCACCCTGCGGTCTGCGCTCTATCACACTGATGCACTACCTCACCCTGCGGCCTGCACTCTATCACACTGATGCACTCCCTCACCCTGCGTCCTGCACTCTATCACACTGACCCGCTCCCTCACCCTGCGACCTGCGCTTTATCACAATGAAGTGCTCCCTCACCCTGCGACCTGCGCTCTATCACACTGATGTGCTCCCTCACCCTGCGGCCTGCTCTCTGTCACACTGATGCACTACCTCACCCTACGACCTGCGCTCTATCACACTGAAGCACTCTCTCACCCTGCGGCCTGCGCTCTATCACATTGATGCACTACCTCACCCTGCAGCCTGCGCTGTATCACACTGATGCTCTACCTCACCCTGCGGCCTGCGCTTTATCACACTGAAGCACTCTCTCACCCTGCGGCCTGCGCTATATCACGCTGATGCACTATCTCACCCTGTGGCCTTCGCTTCATCACACTGATGTGCTCCCTCACCCTGCGGCCTGCGCGCTATCACACTGATGCACTACCTCACCCTGCGGCCTGCGCTCTATCACACTGATGCTCTCCCTCACCCTGCGTCCTGCACTCTATCACACTGACCCGCTCCCTCACCCTGCGACCTGCGCTCTATCACAATGATGTGCTCCCTCACCCTGCGACCTGCGCTCTATCACAATGATGTGCTCCCTCACCCTGCGCCCTATCACACTGATGTGCTCCCTCAGCCTGAGGCCTGCGCTCTATCACACTGATGCACTACCTCACCCTGCGGCCTTTGGTCTATCACACTGATGCACTACCTCACCCTGCGGCCTTTGCTCTATCACACTGATGCACTACCTCACCCTGCAGCCTGTGCTCTATCACACTGATGCACTACCTCACCCTGAGGCCTGCGCTCTATCACACAGATGCACTATCACACTGATGCTCTACCTCACCCTGCGGCCTGCGCTCTATCACACTGAAGCACTCTCTCACACTGCGGCCTGCGCTTTATCACACGGATGCACTACCTCACCCTGCGGCCTGCACTCTATCACACTGAAGCACTCTCTCACCCTGCGGCCTGCACTCTATCACACTGATGCACTACCTCACCCTGCAGCCTGTGCTCTATCACACTGATGCACTACCTCACCCTGCGGCCTGCGCTCTATCACACTGATGCATTACCTCACCCTGCATCCTGCGCTCTATCACACTGATGCACAACCTCACCCTGCGGCCTGCGCTTTATCATACTGAAGCACTCTCTCACCATGCGGCCTGCGCTATATCACACTGATGCACTACCTCACCCTGCGGCCTGCACTCTATCACACTGATGCATTACCTCACCCTGCATCCTGCGCTCTATCACACTGATGCATTACCTCACCCTGCGGCCTGCGCTTTATCACACTGAAGCACTCTCTCACCCTGCGGCCTGCGCTATATCACACTGATGCACTATCTCACCCTGTGGCCTTCGCTCTATCACACTGATGTGCTCCCTCACCCTGCGGCCTGCGCTCTATCACACTGATGCTCTCCCTCACCCTGCGTCCTGCACTCTATCACACTGACCCGCTCCCTCACCCTGCGACCTGCGCTCTATCACAATGATGTGCTCCCTCACCCTGCGACCTGCGCTTTATCACAATGATGTGCTCCCTCACCCTGCACCCTATCACACTGATGTGCTCCCTCAGCCTGAGGCCTGCGCTCTTTCACACTGATGCACTACCTCACCCTGCAGCCTTTGCTCTATCACACTGATGCACTACCTCACCCTGCGGCCTTTGCTCTATCACACTGATGCACTACCTTACCTTTCAGCCTGTGCTCTATCACACTGATGCACTACCTCACCCTGTGGCCTGCGCTCTATCAGACTGATACACTATCACACTGATGCTCTACTTCACAATGCGGCCTGCGCTCTATCACACTGAAGCACTCTCTCACACTGTGGCCTGCGCTTTATCACACTGACGCAATCCCTCACCCTCCGGCCTGCGCTTTATCACACGGATGCACTACCTCACCCTGCGGCCTGCACTCTATCACATTGAAGCACTCTCTCACCCTGCGGCCTGCGCTCTATCACACTGATGCACTACCTCACCCTGCAGCCTGTGCTCTATCACACTGACCCGCTCCCTCACCCTGCGACCTGCGCTCTATCACAATGATGTGTCCCTCACCCTGCGGCCTGCGCTCTATCACACTGATGTGCTCCCTCACCCTGCGGCCTGCGCTCTATCACACTGATGCACTACCTCACCCTGCGGCCTTTGCTCTATCACACTGATGCACTAACTCACCCTACGGCCTGCACTCTATCACACTGATGCACTACCTCACTCTGCGGCCTGCACTCTATCACACTGATGCACTACCTCACCCTGCGGCCTGCGCTCTATCATACTGATGCACTCCCTCACCCTGCGTCCTGCACTCTATCACACTGACCCGCTCCCTCACCCTGCGACCTGCGCTCTATCACAATGATGTGCTCCCTCACCCTGCGGCCTGCGCTCTATCACACTGATGTGCTCCCTCACTCTGCGGCCTGCGCTCTATCACACTGATGCACTACCTCACCCTGTGGCCTTTGCTCTTTCACACTGATGCACTACCTCACCCTGTGGCCTTTGCTCTATCACACTGATGCACTACTTCACCCTGCAGCCTTTGCTCTATCACACTGATGCACTACCTCACCCTGCGGCCTGCGCTCTATCACACTGATGCACTACCTCACCCTGTGGCCTTTGCTCTATCACACTGATGCACTACTTCACCCTGCAGCCTTTGCTCTATCACACTGATGCACTACCTCACCCTGTGGCCTGCGCTCTATCAGACTGATACACTATCACACTGATGCACTACCTCACCCTGCGGCCTGCGCTCTATATTACACTGATGCACTACCTCACCCTGCGGCCTGCGCTCTATCACACTGAAGCACTCTCTTACCCTGCGGCCTGCGCTCTATCACACTGATGCAATCCCTCACCCTGCGGCCTGCGCTCTATCACACTGATGCACTACCTCACCCTGCAGCCTGCGCTCTATATTACACTGATGTACTACCTCACCCTGTGGCCTTTGCTCTATCACACTGATGCACTACCTCACCCTGTGGCCTTTGCTCTATCACACTGATGTACTACCTCACCCTGCGGACTGCGCTCTATCACACTGATGCACTACCTCACCCTGCGGCCTGCGCTCTATCACACTGAAGCACTCTCTCACCCTGCGGCCTGCGCTCTATCACACTGATGCAATCCCTCACCCTGCGGCCTGCGCTCTATCACACTGATGCACTACCTCACCCTGCGGCCTGCGCTCTATATTACACTGATGCACTACCTCACCCTGCGGCCTGCGCTCTATCACACTGAAGCACTCTCTTACCCTGCGGCCTGCGCTCTATCACACTGATGCAATCCCTCACCCTGCGGCCTGCGCTCTATCACACTGATGCACTACCTCACCCTGCGGCCTGCGCTCTATATTACACTGATGCACTACCTCACCCTGTGGCCTTTGCTCTATCACACTGATGCACTACTTCACCCTGCAGCCTTTGCTCTATCACACTGATGCACTACCTCACCCTGCGGCCTGCGGTCTATCACACTGATGCACTACCTCACCCTGCGGCCTGCGCTCTATCACACTGAAGCAATCTCTCACCCTGCGGCCTGCGCTCTATCACACTGATGCACTACCTCACCCTGCGGCCTGCGCTCTATCACACTGATGCACTACCTCACCCTGCGGCTTGCGCTCAATCACACTGAAGCACTCTCTCACCCTGCGGCCTGCGCTCTATCACACTGATGCACTACCTCACCCTGCGGCCTGCGCTCTATCACACTGATGCACCACCTCACCCTGCGGCCTGCGCTCTATCACACTGATGCACTCCCTCACCCTGCGTCCTGCACTCTATCACACTGACCCGCTCCCTCACCCTGCGACCTGCGCTCTATCACAATGATGTGCTCCCTCACCCTGCGGCCTGCGCTCTATCACAATGATGCACTACCTCACCCTGTGGCCTTTGCTCTATCACACTGATGCACTACCTCACCCTGTGGCCTTTGCTCTATCACACTGATGTACTACCTCACCCTGCGGACTGCGCTCTATCACACTGATGCACTACCTCACCCTGCGGCCTGCGCTCTATCACACTGAAGCACTCTCTCACCCTGCGGCCTGCGCTCTATCACACTGATGCAATCCCTCACCCTGCGGCCTGCGCTCTATCACACTGATGCACTACCTCACCCTGCGGCCTGCGCTCTATATTACACTGATGCACTACCTCACCCTGCGGCCTGCGCTCTATCACACTGAAGCACTCTCTTACCCTGCGGCCTGCGCTCTATCACACTGATGCAATCCCTCACCCTGCGGCCTGCGCTCTATCACACTGATGCACTACCTCACCCTGCGGCCTGCGCTCTATATAACACTGATGCACTACCTCACCCTGTGGCCTTTGCTCTATCACACTGATGCACTACCTCACCCTGTGGCCTTTGCTCTATCACACTGATGTACTACCTCACCCTGCGGACTGCGCTCTATCACACTGATGCACTACCTCACCCTGCGGCCCGCGCTCTATCACACTGAAGCACTCTCTCACCCTGCGGCCTGCGCTCTATCACACTGATGCAATCCCTCACCCTGCGGCCTGCGCTCTATCACACTGATGCACTACCTCACCCTGCGGCCTGCGCTCTATATTACACTGATGCACTACCTCACCCTGCGGCCTGCGCTCTATCACACTGAAGCACTCTCTTACCCTGCGGCCTGCGCTCTATCACACTGATGCAATCCCTCACCCTGCGGCCTGCGCTCTATCACACTGATGCACTACCTCACCCTGCGGCCTGCGCTCTATATTACACTGATGCACTACCTCACCCTGCGGCCTGCGCTCTATCACACTGAAGCACTCTCTCACCCTGCAGCCTGCGCTCTATCACACTGATGCAATCCCTCACCATGCAGCCTGCGCTCTATCACACTGATGCCCTCCCTCACCATGCAGCCTGCGCTCTATCACACTGATGCCCTCCCTCACCATGCAGCCTGCGCTCTATCAGAATGAGCCCCCTTGGACTGTGTCCCCATTCACTTGTTCAGTCCTTATAGAATAGTTGTACTGATGATGCAGATCACCATAAATTGGGTTATTGAGCTTCTCTGTAATTCAGGATTCTCCCACACATTAGAGTAGGCAACCAATGGCATTTGATTGCAAGTGCTAAATCTTTATTAATTGAGCAAAACCACGCTGCACTGCAGGTGGGGCAGATGTAACAGGTGCAGAGAGATTTGTTTCTGTGCAGGGTAAATACAGGTTGCTTTATTCTTACACTGCAATTTAGATTTTAGTATGAACACCCACCCACCCACACACACACACACACACACACACACAAATTTAACTCTCTATGCACATTACACATCTTCCCCTCCTGTAGGACAGCACGGTTTTGTATATTTGAGAAATATATGTTTTTATTGCGATCACCTGGCGCACTGTGCTTTTGCTCACCTGTGACCATGCACCATCACTGAGAATATCACCGGGAATATGGCACCAAGTAAGGGCTTGACAGAGAGGTAGGATGTAGTTTGTTGTGGGGACTCGCTGTTTAGAGAAGTAGGGAAAGCTGCACACTGGCATTAATATGCCCATGAAGTGATAACAACACCGCACTATATAAAAATAACTATATCAATAGTGACAATAATAACAAAGGCTGGGGCCTAAGGAAGTGTTCCGTGACAGAATATCACAGGAGGGCACGGCACATCACAGACAGCTGTCTCCTCGCAATCCGTAACTCCGCCATTGAGAACACAGATCTCTCCATGGCCATATGTTTAGTCTGTAGATTTCCTTAAGGTAGAAGCAAATAAAATAACTATTTTCCTAGAAGATGAGAGGGACAATCTGGCAGCTACTGTGAGGAAGATAATGCGGAAGACCCCAAGTAACAGGCCTGTCTCTCGCCCCCTATGAGAACAATCTGTCTTACTGACACCAGCGTGCAGACGAGATTATTAATAATAGATCAGAGGCAGAGGAAATGCAAAGTCTTCTGCGGCTTCTAAAACTTTGGAAAGGGCGTCAATTCCCCGGATGGGGAATTGGTGGCGAATGACACAGAAGCAGAGGCTGCTGGCATGAACATGCGTGTTACTGTACATGTTACAGAGGACATTGTGTCACCTGTTCTGCACCGCCATGCATGTGTGGAAATGACTCTTACCTGGGTGGCTAGCCATTGCGCAGTCGCCTCCCACCACCCGTCCATCGACTCCCGCTACCCGTCCTCTGCTGACAGCCTTTCCCCTGCCAGTGCCAGCATGCCGCTTACTGCCCGGTGCACACCTGCCACTGATCCTTGCCGCTGACACTAACCTCCCACCACTGACCCCCCAGTGGGAAACAGGGCAGTGGAAATGGGGACATGGGAAGGAGATCCACCAAAATCTTGGGTCAAAAAGTTTGGTGGAAAAGTGGTATCACTTTTCCTACTTTTCATTTCCCCTCTTTGTGATAAACCCGGGGAGGGGAAGGAGGACTTTCGGGAAGGGGGAGGAGCTTGGTATCAAGCCCCACCACATTTTAGTAAATCCCACAATTTGTGGCTCTTCGGGGAGGGGGAGGGGATAAAATGACGCGATTTGCATCATTTCAGCTCCACCTGTGAATCATGGAATTTTCACCCGCGGAGGGGGTAGTTTCAGGCACAGAGGAGGTAGGTGGGGGCTTCCACGGACAAGAGGGAGGGGGAGCCAATTTTTACAGGAGGGTAAGCAGGTATGATTTGGCCGGTGTAGGGCTTCTCAGCACCCTCGGCAAAACTTCAACCTACTGCCCCCCTCATACTGCCACCAATACCCACTTTCTAACCCCTTAAGGCCTACCTGCCTAACATTCCAGAATGCAGGGATGCTTCCAAAAATCGGGCGGTCCCCGGCTTTCCCTGGAGCCCCCTGCATTCTCCCTTTTGCCATCCACAAAAGAGTACTGGGAGAAGGGGGCAGCAAAGTAGGGAAGAATGCCGCCACCTGCATTAAATACAAGGATCCTCATAGACATCCTTTTGATAGGCAGACTTAATGGTGCCCCCAAGATTCCAGCGCCCAAGGCAGCTGCCTCAACCTGCCTACTGGTAGATCCGGCCCTGGATTTGGGGCAAAGAAAAAAGAGCAAGTAGCGGTGTCCCTGGATAACTCCAAGCTGTCCAGCCTATGTGGGCTACATAGAGAAGCAGCCCACGTTTACCCTGCACGCATTACTGGAATACATGTACTTGCCCCCATGCAGCAGAGCCTAGGGTGTCACAGTATACAACTACGTGCTCCAGGCTTGGGATCAGCCCTCAGTTCTACAGATCATCTTCTTGT
This sequence comes from Crinia signifera, assembly GCF_055691185.1. Classification (NCBI taxonomy): domain Eukaryota; kingdom Metazoa; phylum Chordata; class Amphibia; order Anura; family Myobatrachidae; genus Crinia; species Crinia signifera. Next base: position 170,339,387 of record NC_139223.1, on the reverse strand, counting down.
GTTCCTGAGAGTGGGAAATCCTTGGTTTGGTAACACACATAAAACCTGCGAGCATCTGCTAAATGTCATTTGTCCCACAAAGTACCTTCATCTCTTTTTATTATTCTCATAAAGGAAAATGTTAAACATATGTGAGATCTGCGGCTCCATTTGTCTCAGACATAAATAAGTGTTTCCATTGGGAGCAGGGGAAAGTGTCACGGACAGGGGTGACGGAGGTGACAGGTAACGGTGACAGCGATGAACCGGATGTGATTACAGCAGATGAATTATTATTTATTAACAGTTTCTTATATAGTGCAGCATATTCCAATACAATAGGAGACAGTGATACAACAAACTGGGTAACAACAGACAGTCAAAGGTAGGAGGGCCCTGCTCGCAAGCTTACAATCTATAGGGAAATAGGCATTGATCCAAAAGGATAGATATTAATTATTGCATAAATTAATTATTGATTAATGCCAATTTATTTACTAAGAATTCTACATGTTCCTACGATGTGTGTATTGTGCCTCCTTTTAGAAACTTTAGTATATTTACCCCCTAGACTAGAGTATAACTGTGATCACATCACTGTAGCCACGCCCCTTGCTTTACAATGCCCAGATTACCAGAATTGTAAAGTGGGCGTTCCTACTATTAGCCAATCAGACTGTGCACTACTTGCTGGGCGGCCAGGCTGGGTGGGTCACCCAAAAATCAAGGTCGTTCTTATTGTTGCCCATTTCAACATGACATCTCCTCGTGTAGGTGCCTAGAATAATCATATAATCTACCCTATGTGTAAGTGAGGGTATGCCTGATTACCTCTTCCCATTTGGGGAATTCACTTACCTAGACATCAAAGTAATCATCTTAGAAGCTGGATACATTTGATGAGAACCTGCAGGGGTTACACTAAATAGTTTTTTTGACACATACAGTATGTCCACTTCTCTATACGGAATAATGAGAGATAAGAATATAAAGGGACACAATCAAAATATCCAATATTTCCCAATCACAGAAGGGATATACAGTATATATAGCATACGTCCCTTCTGTGATTGTTCCAAAGTTTGGAAATATCTCTTATATATTTGGCTACATCTGTCACTCAAAGTGTGTCTGACCCTCTAACGCTGGGTGGAGCCTCTGACTCACATGACTGAATCACATGACAGAGAACCTGCCCAGTGAGCCCACAGACAGTGCCAGACACCCTCTGCCTCCCCATGTTGCCCAGCACTGCTACTCCACAGCCACCAGGTGAGCGCCCCCCACCGCATACCCCCCCCCCCGCGACTCCCGCGATTCGTGGCAAACCCCCCCACGATTCTCGGCACCCCACCCCGTGACCCCCCCCTCCCGTGATTCGCGGCACACCCCCGCGACCCCCCCCCCTCCCACGATTCGCCGCAACCCCTGCCCCCGCAACCCCCCCTCCCGCGATTTGAGGCAACCCACCCCCCGCCACCCCCCCTCCAGCGATTCTCTGCAACCCCTCCCCTCCCGCAATTCACAGCAACCACCCCCCGCAACCCCCCCTCCCACAATTCGCGGCACCCCCCGCGTCGCCCCCTCCCGCAATTTGCGGCACCCCCTGCGACCCCCCCTCCCACAATTCGCGGACACCCAAGTTGCAATACAGGGCATCTTTCATACAATTCTAAGCATATTTCTCATATACAAACGTTCACAAATTAAGGGGGTGCAGCCCCTTACGACGGTGTGAATCACCTAGTTAAATATATTGATTGTTGAGTTTCTGCTTTTTTAGTGTGTGTGCTGTGGAATATACATTGTTAGCGGCGCCGGGAGATAGAGTATCCCATTAACCTGTACGTTTTGCTAATGTTCTCCTACGAGATCTCGCTCCAGGCTGCTGAGATTGCGCCACTCAATGGCGCCGATTCTGTGGGTGCTCAAGGGCCCGAGCACCCACAGGAATTAATGAGCACCCATGTGTCTGTAACTCCAGAGTCCCAATGCCGGGCCACTGTATTTGATTGTTGAGCCTTTCAACAGGCTTGAACACCCACCAGCAAAAACATAAATCGGCACCTCTGGCGCCACTTGTTGGGAATCCGTCAAAATCTGTTTTTTCTATAGGCACATCTGAATCATTTGCCTTTAATAACATTACCGAGCGTTCTTCCATATAACGCACCAGCTCCATTGCCGCTTGCGTATATATACACATTATTACACGCATGATCCCATTGTAGAATTATACAGTAATCTACAAACGACACCGTGCGCAGATTGGAAACCTCTCAGCGGAACGTGAAAAATGTATATGACACTCATGAACCGTATGTTCCCCCTACGAAACACGTCTACGCGCTCTCAGCAAGTAATGTATATATATACAGCATGTGATAGGTCCGCTGGTGAGATAACGTTGTCTATTAAACGTTGAACTGTGGCTGAACCGGAGGAAGACTCAGATAATGAAGGAATATATATATTACGCTACGGAAAACATCCATTACAATCTCTTTGTGCAGTCACTTGAAGGGGTTCATGCTTTATCACCGCAGAAAACAAATCTAGATCATACCGCAGCGTCCGCTTCCTTCTGATGGATGGGATTCTGTATATAAGGTCATATTCCTCCGAGTCCCAGCAAAACGGCGCATCTTCCATTCCTGTTATCTGTCCCGCGATGCTCTAAAGTAACGGCGGATGTAGTCATAAAAAATATATGATCTAATTCTAAAATGAGCAATTAAGTCATAAGAGGTTGCTGAGTGCGATTACGGGTTCTATAGGTGTCAGGAGAGAGATATATTGTGCTCCGGTTATTGGGATGAGGCGGCAGGCGGATCATTCATTGACGACAGCCGTGAATCTGAGGTGTGAGGTACTGTACATGCTTCCTCTATGTACTACGTGCCTCCTCTTTATGTGGGGGGGTGTTTAATAAAGGTCTACTGTAGCCTGTCAGATCGCATAAAAAGGGCTCTTTATCGATGTTGGGCCAAAATACACAGTTTACTGACAGATGATTTTCTTTTTTATGTTCACTGGCCAGTCCCCGCATTCACCCTGCCCCCAGCCTGTCCATCATGTAGAGAACCCCCCCGGCAGGTGTATAGCTCTCCAAAGGCATTCGCTCCGGGTGTTTTGCATGAGCCCCTAAATGCATGGACCCCCAGTTAGTGTAGCACGTACCCCCGCCATGCTCACCGCACTCGTCAAACTTTACCATCCCCAATCAGAGTCCAAGTGGAAGTTAAAGTGAAAAAAGTCCAAAAAATGAAAAATGAATCATGAAAGACTTATTTTGACCTTGATTTAGGTGTTGACCATGGTCATGTCCACCTTTTGCTTGTGTCGACCGTTTGTCCATTTTGACCTTGTGTATGTGTAGAGAGGTGCCAGAAGCAGCGAGACCCAGCTCCAGGCAGAGCAGGGATCAAAGATCCGATCCCAGCGCTGGCAATGTGGAGGCGGGTAGAGGCGGGTGGCGGCGTGGACCCGGCGGATGTAGCTGCGTTTTGAAATTAGGGCCATTCCGCCCGCCAATCAAAAATGCTGCTCGCGGCAGTTTGAATGTCCCGCCATTTCGGAGCCAATCACGGCTCCAGAACCGTCAGCCAATAGGAAACGGCCGCAGCGAGCAAGGGATCATTTATGTAACTTTCTTAGAATATACTGTAGATATGGATCCCATGATGCACTTCACCGTTGGTGCACCTTCCCCCGACCCAGTAATAACATGCAAGTTCCTGCGCAGAGGGTTTCAGGAACTTTTCAGACATTTTCCTAAACAATTCGAATTAAAATGCCTCAATGCGTAACAGGGGGCTTGGCTGTCTTCTCTATCATTGGTTATCTGTCTTGCGATTATGTGGGAGATGTACTAAGCCTTGGAGAGTTATGAAGTCTAGAGATATAGAGATTCACTAAAGCTCGATAAAGTACCTGCTGTTGGGGCGGCAGTCTGAATTAGGCCCATTGTATACAACACCTGTGGCATCCCACACAGTGGCATAAGTTTGTCCCAGTTGCCCAGAGGCAAGATGAATATCACACACACACACACACACAATGCTAATCAAAATATATATCGTCTGTTATGAAATATACTGTATATACTGTATATACAGAGAGAGAGAAAACACATATATATTTCAGAACTCAGCCACAGAAGCGATTTTGATGGCTTTCAATTAATGGATTTAAACTGGCAGTGGTGAAGAGGTGCCCCCTTGAGTGCAGGAGCTCGGCGGCAGATGACTCCATTGCCTCCCAGAGTTCTGCCTCTGCTCCCACAGAGTAAAGTGTTACGGCCCTCCATGAAGTAGAAATTCAGAGTTATCCGCTTCCAACCAAGTCTAAAGGCCGCCATACACTATGCGATTTGGCCCCGATTTCACCCGATCCAGATGGATCGGGCAGTGAAATCGGACCAAATCGCAGGTTTTGACACCCGGTCCGACCCGATGCGCGGTCCCGTGCGCATCAGGTCAGAGTTGGGACGTCGCACCGGCTGCACATACAGATAAATCTTATGTGTAGCCGTGGGGACTCTGAGGACGCCGGCGAGGGAGGGGGGCGGGAGACGGCGGCGAGGGAGGGGGGCGGCAGGGGGAGCCGGAGCAGGGAGCTGTCATGCTCCGTCCGGGTAGGGGGGAGGGGACACGCCGCTAGTAGTGCAGACGCTGCGGGGGACACAGGCGGCAGTGACATAGAGCCGGGCGGGGGGAGCCGGGAGCTGTCAGCACTGAAAAAAAAAAAAGCCCATACAATAAATGGGCAGCCTGTGATTGGCTGAGCGCTCTCTCAGCCTGTCAGCAATTGGCTGAGAGAGCGCAGTACTGACAGCTCCCGGCTCCCCCCGCCCGGCTCTATGTTACTGCCACCTGTGTCCCCCGCAGCGTCCGCACTACTAGCAGCGTGCGTCCGTCCCCCCAGCCGCCTTGCAGCATCCCCCGACCGCCACCTCGATGTCCCCGGCCCCCCTGCTCGCTCCACATTGCAGCTCCCCGGGAGTTGCAAATGATACATCGCATGCGATGTATCATTTGCAAAACTTGGCACATCAAGTGCCAAATCGTTGTGTCCCCCTCCCGGGGAGCTGCAGGGGGAAATCAGGTCCGACTTGTCCTTAGGACAAATCGGACTAATGTATGGGGGCCTTAATTCTCGCACAGTGACTTTTATTGTGCCCAGTGACAGGGTCTATTGCCGTGGTGATGGGATGAGCATCTAGTCCCATCCCAGCACTGCACGGAACTGTAACCTTGTCCCCCATCTTTGTTATTTGTCTGATGTCCTTTATCCAGAAGACCAGAGCTCATTAATTTGCATTTCAAAGTGACAATCTGTTTAAAGGAAGCAAATGGATTTTCTCTTTGAAGTCTGTCGCGTGCGGCAAATTGGTTTTAGAGCTGTGTGGAATGGGGTCAGGTAGAAGCCGCCTGGTTGCTGAGGTTCTAAGGAGGCAACAATTCTGGTGCTGACTAAATGTGGTTTAATAATATAGCATCACATAGTCATGTATCAAGGGGCGCGCTGGAGAAAATAAAGTTCTTTAATACATGTATTAGAAATGGTAATAAAACGAGACAGACAAGGTGGCGAGGCCCACGATCATACTGGGCACCAAAGATCTGGTAATGATGGGGAAGGGGGGAGAAAAGACTTATGAAACCACAGGCCAGTGTTTAACATGAGACATAAGTGTCTTCCTGACGGAAGCTGCGAGGTTAACGTAGTGCCGCAGAAAATCACTTTAATGGAGCTTCATCTTCAACCTGGATTGAGTGGTTGGAGGAGATTGAGGGAAAATCAATAAATCGCATCATTTCAGGTTCTTTACACATCTCTGGCAGAAGCGTTGAGACGGGTTCTGCAGAGAGGGAAACAAACAGTGATAATCACATCCCGCAATGATGGCCTTGATGAAACGATGCGTTCCCTGTATTGTCGTGTTCCAGCATCTTCTACTTCCCGCGGGTAGAAAATGTTACTCGTTCCTATATCACGTCAGATATCGACTTGTGCTTACATACTGTCAGAGGTTGCTGCAACTATTTAAGATTTAATTATTATCATATTATTATTTTTATTTATATGGTGCCACAAGGTTTCAGCAGCACCTAACAAAGTACATAATGGCAAATCATTGAGATTCATGTCACCTTCCCATCATTCCAAGTGGTTTCAGTCTTATAGAAATTGTTGACCTATTAGGTGTTTGAACAAGATCGCTTCTTGCTTATAACAGCTGCTCCTATTTACATAGAGCTTTAGTTGTTCACCGGTACTTGGGATGCCGCCAGGTCTTACAGTATGAGCAGTAGCAATTTATACAAACAACATGAGCAAAGTATGATACGAAGGTCATGAGGTGGTATAGAGTACAGCAGAAAAATGTAGCAAAGGAGAATGTTATGGTACAGGAAGCAAAACAGTATCTCTGTAGCAGGCAGATAGAATTCTGCATGGGAATGGCACACGGGCAGGACAAGGCAAGGATAGCAGGGTAACCAACATTTAGACAGCATATACATGGGATCAGCACTATGTAGAGATTCCTGGACAGGGAAGTGAAGGCACAAACTATAACCAGTAGGGAGGTTCTGACCGGACTACAATATATTAGCAACCCCAACCAACAATCAGGAAGAAGGGTAGTAATAAGTGCCCACAACTGCAGTGCTGTATGCCTAGGCAACCAGGGAAACAGCTTGGCGTCCTGGATGCCTAGTCACTGGTAGTGACAGGCGGCACCCATTGGCCCCTTACTGCAGCCAGCTAGATGTCCTGGTTGCTAAGCAACAAACTTCTTAAAAATGACCAGAGAGAGGAAAGTTCCTGTTTTATTCCTAACACCACTTGTATGTTTACATGGAATATTAGATTTTATTTTAACTACCAGACAATACTGTATCTAAATTATGTAAAACTTTCTTTTTCTACATCTTTGCACACAACTTTCTCCCTGTTTGATGAAAGGAGCGGTAATTATCAGGGGTTTTTTACAGTCTAATTGGAGTCTGAATTTGCCCAAAGTCTATCAATTATTAACTAGAACTAATTATTTTTCTCATCTCTGCTGTGACCTATAAAGGAGACGTGGGCAACGTCTGACTCCAGATTACAGTATTCCTAATACATATATCTTATTATTTTCTCACAACCTTCAAATTGGGGTGATTCAGGTAGGCTCGCTGTAAGCTGAATTCGGCCCGGGACTCCTTGTTCACTCTGGAGCCTAGCGAGTAAGTTAATGCTGCCCTGCCCAGGGCCGGTGCAAGCCCCCCGCCCGCCCCAGGCAACCCCCCCCCCCCCGCGCTGCCCGCCAGGGGGGAGGGTGCGGACGATACTGCGGCGGGGGGGTTGCCATACTGCGATGTGGCACAGGGGGGGGGGTGTGCGGGCGATACTGCCGCACTGAAATCCCCCCAGTGGGGAGCGGGCGGCTCGGGGGGGCAGCATTAATTAACGGGCGGGATGGGGGTCGGGGAGGGGAGAGGGAGGAGGATTACATACTCACCTGCTCCCCGCTCCCTGCTTTCAGGTACCTCTCTATGGTACCTCAGCGGCTCAGTACCGCCCTCCAGTGGCAAATGCCTAGTCCTGCCTAGTGGTGGCGCCGACCCTGGTCCTGCCGAACCCGGGGGGGGGGCATCATCCTGTGCCTAGGTGCTTGTGCAGAGTCAGAGCCCAACATCGTGGACTAATTCGGACCTGTGCGAGCAGGTCTGAATCGGAACCATAGAGGGGTTCATATAGTGATGGATGCAAATTAAATTTTGGGGAAAAAACTGCTACCGTCCGCCAAACATTCTAGTACATTCTTTCCCATGCTACCTTTGTGGCATGGAGGGTGGGGTAGGGGGTGGTCGGAGTCGGATACATATTGTTGTATCGTAGTTGAGGCATCGCATACTGCTGGTGCTCTACTCCGGATGTAATCTGCGAGCTGATAATGATATTCGGCATCTGACGGAATGAAAGTTACTAATATGAGAGTTCTATTGATGATGGGACCAGATTCTATGTCTTATTTATTTAGCATATTCTAGAAGATAATAGATAGTATCTGATTGGTTGCTATCGGCAACATCCCATCTTTAATAGAATTCTCATCTCTATACATTTACCCTAAAGTGTCTGAATCTCTTATGATATAATAAATACTATTTTAATTTTAGTCCTGACATTTTTTTTTACATCATTGCGGTAATATTAACGACAGTCTGCAGCAATAACGTATATTACTGTTTCAGCTTTTAATTGGAAGACAGATGTGCATACAGATTTGGACTTAACCCTTTCAGTGCCAAGTGACTTTGTCAAATTAGGCATGAAAACTGCCGAGCAAACATTCATCAGTGTCCTGTAATGTTTACCCCATGTAGGAAATAGAACCTTTTTTTTAACACAACATTTTTTTTATTTGAATTTATATAACAAATGTGAGGGACGCTGGGATTTTTACCGGATATTTTGCCCATCTCGCACAGAGATGTTGGAACGCAAAGGGTTAATAAAAACGTATCGTTAAGATTGATTTTATTTCCTTTTATATTGGGATTGCCACTGTACTAGTTATTAATAGGGTACTTGTTTCCTAGCATGGCGCCCACGATTTTGATTGTATTGATCGGGTCGGAAAAATCTCGTTGATCGCATCGCATGCCAACCAAATCGCATGCGATGCGATCGACGCGATTTTTACATTGGAATCAATCAGTGGCGTAGCTAAGTTTTGGACGCCCCCCCCGCCGTTAGGGGGGGGCGCCCCCCCCCCCCCGCCGCCGCCCCGCCAGGCACCCCCCGCCACCCCGCCGCCCATGCAAACCCCCCCCCCCCCCAATCCCCCACAGCCTTATCTATCGCGCTGGTCCCGGCGGCTCCGTTCTTCTGCTGAGGACCACCACAAAATGGCCGCCCCCATACAGCAGACAGTGTGCTATATGGAGGCGGCCATTTTGTGGTGGTCCTCAGCAGAAGAACGGAGCCGCCGGGACCAGCGAGATAGGTAAGTCTGCGGGGGATTGGGGGGGAAGGTGTAACTATAGCACCGCAGCCCCCGGCGCCCCCACATGCACAGCGCCCCCCCCCCCCGCGGTGGCGGGGGCTGCGGTGCTATAGTTACGCCGCTGGAATCAATGTAAAATGGTCCCTGAGACCCAATTTTACATTGATTTCAATGTAAAAAGCCTCAAAACCCCCCATTTTAATAGCAAACCCCCCCATATGGGTGAAATGACCCTCCATTGTTAACGCCACCCCACTATTGACGCCAACCCGAAGCGAGGCGAGTAGAGCGAGCCCGCGAGGGGCGGCGGTACGCGTCCTCCGACCTTTTCATACCCCCACTATCCACGTCGGAGTGAAGTTGATTTTATATAGTGTGGCGAGCGCAGCGAGCCACCTAGCCCGAAGCGTGGCGAGCGCTGTGAGCCCCGCGAGGGGACGCGCATAACTTCACAGGACCCGATCGATGGACCCGATGAACGCGATTTTCTCTTTTACCGGCAAATACACTGGTGATTGACAAAAAATTGGGTCCATCGCGTCGATCGCATGCCTTAAGTACCTTAAACTTAAGGCATGCGATCAACCCAACGGAAACAAGTACCATTAATAGTAATACAGACATTTAGGGGGGTGAAGGGGGAGATTTGCCATTGCCGCAGTGTTTACGGCCCAGTAATGGGCCAATTCCTGGGTGATCGCAGTTTAGTGCGAGAGTGCAGCCGCTGTCCCGCTGATTTGGGGGGGGCGCAGTCCGGACAGTTTGTGGAGCTGGTTGCGGCAATGGGAAAAATCTCACTTGGCGGCTTCCTTTTCAGCTAGCCTTCGCAGGCATGGGACTAATCTGAAGATGCGAGCGCTTCGCTGTACAGTCTAGTAATTCTTTAATACAGAATAATTATATTCAATCTTGGTGCGTTCTACCTGATCTTCCCTATGCTATATAACTATAAATAAGATTTTAATTTGAGGAGAGCGGCCAGAATATATTTATAATTTCCTGCAGAACACAGATCAGATCTTCTGGGAATAACAAATGTGCCGGGAACTTTGTCTATCGTACCGACAGAGAACCGGCCTAATAGAGATGTAAATGGATTCACTTCCAGCAATTCCTCCCAGATGTGTTGCCCTAAAACGGAAATATGTTCAGAATGCTCCTCGCAAATGGCAATCTGCTTCCGCTGCGTAATACGTCTCTTTCAGTGCAGTGTCTGGATAGGTGACAGATGGAAGCGCAGCGACTTGGCGGGCGCAGCCATTAAATATAACTTTATATGCGCACAATTAGGCTTTTATAGAAAGACATTCACTTTAAAGACATTGGGGGTTCATTGGAAAGGTTGTGAAGTAAGAAAGTGACAAATACAGGACTCGGGGGAGTCTAAGCTATCAGGGGGCTGAATTGATCGTCTCAAGGAGTCTAGCAACATCACTATATGGCGGTGGATTAATAGAGGAGGGGGCCAGGGGTGCAGCCTCCATGCCGACACCTGACCAGAACTTTTTTAGTAGGTGCGCTCCGGCCCGGGGAGGCTGTTTTTCTATGAATACTGAGGAGTCTACCCTTGTGACTCCAAAGTATATACAATTGGGATATAGAGGTAATATTCTAGAATGAGCGCTCCCCTTGTCTGTAAATGAGAAGGCGGGGAGGATAGGGTGGGGAATGGGGAATGGGAGGGGGTCAAGGAGAAAAGAGACAAAAACATTTTTTTGGAAAAAAGAGAATGAGTGTAAAATCCTTCCTTTTGAACGTCTTCCAATGAGTGGTGTGCGGTTCACACTTTCCTCTTCTTTAGAAGCTTGGAATACCAATTTTCAAATGGAAAAAGGAAAAACAAAAAACCAATGCGTCTATCTGTGAAGGCTTTTGTCTGAAATTTAGCGTGTTAGGTGGATGTGAGCGCACGTTACTCCCTTACGAGGATGTAATAGAAATCATATCAAGGTTTCTTTATCAAAATGGTGTGGGTTGCGTACCCATACTCACGATATGAGATTTCATGCAATGCTTATAAAATAATCTCTTTCAAACATCCATATGGAGAAGTCAAAAAAACTGAGAATTTATTTTAAATACAAGCTTTAAACTTTAGTTATAAAAAAAATGTGGATATAAGGCAGTGTCCTGGGCTGTCTGCGACATGCATATGTTCAGATTTGATCCAGGCAAAAACTGAAATGGCATGGAGTAGATTCGCCTTATATCTCACACGGAATGATAAAAAAGCAGGGAAGCACCGCCCTCAGTACAACATGTTTCAGGACATCCAGTCCTCCCTTTCTCAAGGTGAGGAGGTGCTGACTGCTTCCTGGTTTAGATTCCCTTTCCTGTAAGTACTGTACTTCCTGTTTCAGTTCTGGTCACATGATTGTTGTAAACTGTGTATATTCGACAATAATAAAACACAGGACTTATTATGCATGTTGAGTTCTTAAATAACCCCAGGATTATAGATATTATTAATATGAAGTCCGCCAAAGTTTCGCCACAGTGCCGCGGCTTCCACCTCTCGTGTGTGTGGCCAGAAGTTCAGGCGGCTAGACTGGAAGTCTCCGCCGTGTTGGGGTGATCATGCCGGAAATGGCCTCCGCGTATTTTAGCGGTGGGATCCGTTGTATTATTGCGGAAGTGTAGCTGGTCCTCTGTGAGGAGTTAAGTGCACTCACATCCACCTAACACCCTAAATTTCAGACAAAAGCCTTCACAGATAGACTCATTGTTTTTTTGTTGTTCCTTTTTTCCATATGAAAACTGGTATTCCAAGCTTCTAAAGAAGAGGAAAGTGTGAACCGCACACCATTCATTGGAATACGTTCAAAAGGAAGTATTTTAATTTCCCTTGACCCCCTTCCCATTCGCCACCCTAGCCTCCCCGCCTTCTCATTTACACACAAGGGGAGCGCTCATTCTAGAATACTACCTCTTTATCCCACCTGACCAGAACTTGTGCGGTCTATAGAAGAGCCTACTGTGCCTGTGCTGGTCTTCAGGAACATGGCGGCAGTGCCCATATTCCCAGTGACCACCCTACTGTGCATGCAGAGATCTACAAGACAAAATGGAACCCTGAAAATTGGGCCGCCCTCCTAGACCTCGGGAAAGTACACAATTCCCCCGGATCGTGCCTCCAGCGGAATACTGACCCAGTCAAATGCCTGCCTGCTAATGTCCTCAAAGCCATCTGTGGCTATATCCACATAGCCACAGAAAACTTGTGTCAACCTTTTGACCATGTCGGAAAATAGTTTTTGACCTTTTGACAGTAGGACTAGACATTGTAGATGGAATATACTGTACCATAACCAATTAAAACCAGGAACCCCAGCAATGAGGGGTCAACAGTATTTAGTAAGAACCCATTCCGATTGAGTCACTCCGGTAATGGGCACAGAATTGGGTGGGGTGCAGAATTAGGTGGGTCGCTTAGCCGGCTGGCGAGTCTTAGTTTCTCCATAAATTCATTGTGATATTGAAGTGTAAGCACACTTGTTATACAGATGATATAAAAAACACAATAGAAGTAATACAGGACTGATAGGACATTACAGGTTGCCCTCTTAGTCCAATTCCACAACCTGAACACTTTATTCCTCTGCTTGATATACAGTACAGTATTTATTTGTTTACTGGGTCTATAAACTTTGTAAAAAGCTGGTTCATCTGGGAACCCTCCCTCCCCCGACTCTGGAAATCATTCTTCTTCTCCCATCGATTTTCTTCTGTTTGTTTCTGTCGTCTTCTTGTGATTATTTCTTGTTATGCGTCGTACGACACTTGCAAATTAGGATCCGGCATTCTCATTTAATTATCTCTACCATCTTGCAGCACCTCCAATTCCTCATCTCTCCGATATAAAGATTGCACGAACTCTAACCGCCCTTTAAAATGACAATAAAACTTGTTAATGGAAAAGTCTATTTAAAGAAATATGAGCTGATTGCTCCAAAAACTAACAAGAGCAGGAGAAGAGAACGTCTTTCAGTATCGGAGGGCAAATCCTGGCGAAATGGAACATTGATTTCGGAGGAGAATGGCAGTGGGAGGGGCTGGGGGGGCGTTCTACATGCTGACACTTACTGACGCTTATATACCAGGGAAACTGGCAGTTTTGGAGCTGCAGAAAGGCGTTTTGTACTACATGTATGGAACAGAAGCACCATTGGTGGCTTATGGCACCCACATCGCGTTCCTGGGGAACACCTCTATTGCACATGCGCAAATCACTGGAAAATGGGCGTGATGTAGAGACGAGTACATTATATCTGTGTGTGGCTTGTTGGTCTCCCCTGGACACCTTGCACCCATTATGGATGCACCAGTGGTCCTATGACGGAGATCCCTGACCACCTCCATTTTCATCAATCGCCTCTCCTTCCCCACCAGACAGCAGCAGAATAAATCATGGGAAGTTGGCTGCTGCATCACAAAACGGGTCCTGCACATGAGCAAATTGCCAAAAATTGGTACTACAACAATGGACGTCAGTTAGGCCCATATATGCGGACGCACTACCTTAGCCTATTGCCTTGATTACATTGTTGTTATCATTATCAGAACATATATGCACCAGCCTATACCTGGCCAAACAATGGACACCCTGCAATGTATTTATCACAATTCGGCAGGGTACGCCGTACGGCACGCGGTTTTTACTTACTGGGTCCAACGCCAAAGGTATCGATGGGTTCTCCTGCTCCCTCCTTGTCTCAGTGGTTCCTCCTGCTCTCTCCTCACTTTGGCCTTCTCCCATTGCTCACTGCTACAGAGTCTGTTACAGAGACGTGCGTGCGGTGCTACAGAAACCTGCAATCAGGAAGGCGGTACTTGTTGTACAGTAGGATTTCCCTGTTGATGCCTCGCTCTGGCTTCTGAATGCTGTCAGATAGTTTGACTCAGGACATACTTGCCTATCTTCCTGGAATGACCATGAAGATCCAAAAAAAGTGGGTGGCGCTCCAGGCCTCCTGGCGCAATGCACCCCTGGGACCGGAGATGCCGCTAAAGAGGATCCTGAAGGCTGCCGGGGATGCCGGTGGACACCATGGACATTGGGGCACCGGCAGGGGACCAGGTACTGTAAGTATGACATTTTTTTTCTAAAATCCGTAAAAATCCCTTATCCAAAATGCTGGTGGTCCCGAGCATTTCAGATAAGGGATACTCAACCTGTATATACAATTGCGCTAAAGTTTGTGCTGTGGTTTTGTGCCCAGAAGCAGTAGAAGCGTTCATGATAAATAAATGTAACATTTTTTTATATGTATTGTGATATTTACTGAGTTGAGTTTGGGGAATCACCTGCCTCTATGCTCTACGCTTGCAAAGTCTGGGAGAAGCCCCAGGAATGAACAGTTAGCAAATTCTACCAATCAGTTCTCCAAAACACACGTACAGATGGAGCCCTCCTCCGCTAGCCTTCTCTGGAGAGACACGGCACACCAAGGCCTATTGTTCTCAGCTGCAGAACAATACATAGAACATTACAGCAGGGGATTAGCAGAGGATGAAGTCCGACAGCCCTGGCTCACTTAATCCTATTAAAGGGCTACATGAGGATGGCTCTATCTGTAACCCAATAGAAGGGGGTTGCTACAGAAAGACAAATTCTTAAATATATATGGTTGGGGGGGACAATACATTATTAGAATAACATACTGCAAGTGAAGGACTGGGGGTACATAAAAACATTGCATTTATATAAGTGAATGGGCGAGAGGGATGACAAATAATTACATAGACTGTATACAACATATATACATATACACTTATTAGCCATTTATTGATATGTACTGTATGTTATAGTCTTAGAGAATTCTAGGGGTTACATAAGGTATCGTGGCATTTAGGAAGCAGGCAGTCAAACAGGGGTTTGAAAGGCACCCTATCCCTCTACTTTACCACCTAACCAGTGGCGTAACTAATATTTTTGCCCCCCCCCCGCCGGTGGCTGCCGTACGGTAGCTATGCCACTGCCCCTAACCCTACCCTCCCTTCTCGCAGCCTAAACCTCCACCCCATTACCACAGCCTAACCTTACCCTCCCTAATCCTAAATCCCCTCATTAGTGCCTAAATATAAACCACCCCTCCCCCCTTACCTCCCCTGGGTGCCCGCTAGCTAGCCCTGCATACTTACCTATCAGGATCCTGGCAGTCACTATTCTGGTGTCGGGTACTTATGTACTCTGGCGTTGGTTTTGTGAGGGTGGTTGTGATGCTGGCATCAGTATACGGAACGCTGGCATCCTGACAGCCGGGATGTTAGCAGCATCCCAGTACTAGTGTTTCGGTCAGGGCATTATTGTGTACTATTTTATGTCCTATTTTTGCAGGGCAGGAATAAGGGAACATGGTCTGTGTTGTGTATGTGTGTTGGGGTAGGAGCTGGTACTCATTATTCACCTGCTGTCTCTCCATGTTTATTATCTGCCTCCCTATCAACACATTTCTTACCTTTGCCACCCTTTACCTACCCCTGTCACTTTGTGTCTCCCTTTCACTCTCTGCCTCTCCCTTTCACTCTCTGCCTCTCCCTTTCACTCTCTGTATCTCCCTTTCACTCTCTGCATCTCCCTTTCACTCTCTGCATCTCCCTGTCACTCTCTGTATCTCCCTTTCACTTTCTGCATCTCCCTTTCACTCTATGCATCTCCCTGTCACTCTCTGTATCTCCCTTTCACTCTCTGCCTCTCCCTTTCACTCTCTGCATCTCCCTGTCACTCTCTGTATCTCCCTTTCACTCTCTGCATCTCCCTTTCACTCTATGCATCTCCCTGTCACTCTCTGTATCTCCCTTTCACTCTCTGCCTCTCCCTTTCACTCTCTGCATCTCCCTGTCACTCTCTGTATCTCCCTTTCACTCTCTGCATCTCCCTGTCACCTTTGCCTTCCACTGTCACCCACTTCCTCTCCCCACTACATACTGTTACCCGCCTCCACTTGCTGTCACCTCCCAGCCATCTTCTGCCTCTCCAGGTTACCCACTACTTCTCCCTATGGGGCAGAGGTGGGGGCACAAAGCATATTTTTCCACATATATGTGTTAGGCTAACCTAGTGGCAGCCATGGTACGGGTCTATCCAGCGGGCGCTGCTGTCATTCCGCTTGCCACTGGTAGTGTACTGATCACTGTCAGTGTTAGGTGTCCTCTCCCCATCGAGTCTGCCCAGGCTACCTGTCCGGATGTCAGCACGTGCGCTGCTTGTTGACAAGTGAATCACCTCCGTGTGGTGCCTCCCCCACGGCCTGCTTCCTTGTTCTCTAAGCTTTCCCTCTTCCTTTCAGAAACAAGGAGCAGACTTACAGCATCATTCGGCACCAAAAAAACGTGAAAAACTAATTTAGACTCCACGAATCTCATAGAGGGAGAATACAACCTGTGGTGAGCAGAGCGAGTCCTCAAGGGGCTTCGTTGCACTGGTACCGTCAGTCAGGATTCCAATGTTAGACTACTGACTGTTGGAATCCCAAAGCGCAATACCACACCCCCCAGCAAGCAGGCCTGAATTGGGCCCTTTATATCTGTCCTCTTTACTTTTCGCCAAGGCTTAGTACATGTTTTCTGTTGGTTTCAGTAGGGTACCATCCCCAACCTCCCCTTATTGGCCCCAGGGATGCCTGGATATTGTGGTGATTACACCGGAGCCTCCGCTGTTCCGCTGCGTACCGTCGCAGAGGATCCGTGTGTATCAGCGAACGTGTTCTTGGCGTGTATTGCTCTTGTTTAATAACAGATTTGGAATGTGCGGCCCTTCTGGACACACACTGTTCATGCAGTATTGCATCAATTAGGATCACGCCGCTTTGTGCGTTACACGGAGAGATCCGTGTGTCGGTGCCTTGATGAAGCCACGGCGCCAACTGTGAACTGGGACACAATTCAGATGGTGAAGCTTAGAAACATTAGATTAGGGATTGCAGGGAGACTGGGAGCCAGCTGGAAGCAAACGCACCAATTACCAGAACATAACCCACCATGCTGAAATGTTCAACTGCAATCTGTTCCTCCCACTCACAAGGTCAGAACGGGAGAGCAGCAGTCAATTCATCTCCACTTACACCGTGACAGTATATATAGAAATTAGTATACACATTATGTTCCCTTTCATCCTGCCATCATAGATTTTCCCATAAGCTAGAAACCTTAGGACTTTGGGTCTTATTCAGAACTGCGCACTAGGCTGCGTATATATTCGCCGGCCCACCACCCCATCGATTGCAGGCCCACCCCAAGGTCAACAGTCAACACATGAGTTTCTCACAGTTTTTTTTTACTTTTTCGTACCGTACCGTCCATGTGGACTACGAGGGTACGTGGTACGCTAATTGGGGGTCCATGTGCTGCAAGAAAAAATTGACACCATAAATACTCATTTTGACCTTTTCAGGTATTGACCATTTCACGTCGACCATTTGCTTGTGTCGGCTATTTCTCTACGCCAACCTTGGGCAAGGGTGTTAGGGATAGGGGGGAAATGCCAAGCTTCGGATGCGTTCACTGAAGCTGATCCTACTGTGTCCCCAGGAGATGGTAAGAGACCTCTAGACCACCAAGTACGCATGATGACTGTCGAAATTCTCATGTTGACCTAATGACTGTCTTTAAGTCATACCATACCCATACTACATACACTATATGCGGAGGTGCGTTCTGAGAACGAGTATGGGTCATTAGGTCGACAGTCAAAAGGTTGACCACTATTGGTCGACATTTAAAAGGTCAACACACATTGGGTCAAAATGGTCAAAAGGTCACAATAAGCAAACTGTCGACATAAAAGAGGTCAACATGGGAAAATGTAAACATGAGTTTTTCACATGTCTTTGGTGTCTATGTAAATACGGAGGAGGAAAGAGACCTCTTGCTACAGGTGGGTAAAGCGGCCAGCTTAGGGGACATTATTATTATGGGTGACTTTAAATACCCAGAAATAAATTGGAAAGATAGGTCAAGTAGTACCGCTAAGGGAAATGTTTTATTGGATGCCCTAAATGTACCAAGGGACTGGCGTATACTGTAGCTAATATAGTACCAATATGGAAGAAATGTAGCAAAACTAACTCTGAAAATTATAGACCGGTCAGCCTTACATCCATTGTGGGGTAAATATTAGAAGGAATAATAAGAGATAGTATCCAACATTTCTTAGAACAGGAGAAAGTGATAAGAAAGGCTCAGCATGCATTCATCAAAAATAGATCATGTCAGACTAATTTAGTTAGCCTCTGTGAGGAAGTCAGTAGGGGGCTGGACTTAGGGAAATCTGTTGACGTGATACTGCTTGATTTTGCTAAAGCTTTTGACACGGTGCCTCATAAAAGGTTATTAATGAAACTAGGTAATTTGGGGTTAGAATATAAAACTTGGGTACTTGTTTCCTAGCACGGCGCCAGCGATAAAAAATTGTATCCATCGGGACCCCCTGAAATTGCGTTGATCGCATTGCATGCAACCAAATCGCATGCGATGCGATCGACGCGATGTACACAATTTTTACATTGGAATCACGCGTTCTTCCGACCTTTTCATACCCCCTACATTCACGTCGGCGTGGAGTTGATTATATATAGTGTGACGAGCGCAGCGAGCCACCGAGCCCGAAGTGTGGTGAGCACAGCGAACCCCGTGAGGGATGCGCATTACAGGTATTACACGTCCCCTCGCCACACTATATATAATCAACTCCACGCCGACGTGGATAGTGGTGGTATAAAAAGGTCGGAGGACACGTACCGCCACCACTCGCGGGCTCGCTGCACTCGCCACGCTTCGGGTTAGCATTCATCGTGGGGTGGCGTTAACAATGGGGGGGGGGGCATTTGTCATGTTAAATACCCATAAGGGTGGGTATACAATGAAAAATCGGGTCCATTGCCCCATTTAACATTGTTCCCTATGTAAAATCGCATCCATCGCATCGGTCGCATTGCATGCCTTAACTTAAGGCATGCGATGGACGCGATTTTTTAATTGTCAGGGAAAAGGCTAAAAATAGCCCTGAAATCGCGTCGGTCGCATCCCTTAACTTAAGGTATGCGATCACCTACGACGGGCGCCGTGCTAGGAAACAAGTGCCAAAACTTGTAATTGAATTAAAAACTGGTTGCACAATCGGGGACAGAGAGTGGTAAATGGCCTACATTCCAGCTGGGGTAAGGTCCAAAGTGGAGTCCCACAAGGTTCAATATTGGTACCCACCTTGTTTAATATATTTATTAATGATATTGGAAGTGGCATAGTGAGTAAAATTGCAATATTTGCGGATGACACAAAATTGAGTAAGGAACTTAATTTAGGAGAGGATGTGGAAACACCACAAAGTGACTTAAATAAACTGGAAAGGTGGAAAATGCAGTTTAGCTGTAATGTAATTCATTATGGGAACAAAAATGAAAAAGCTAAATGGAGATATTATAGGGAATTCTGCTGTAGAGAAGGACTTGGGGGTCGTCATAGATAAAAAAAATTGGGTAATAGTGCACACTGCTCAAGTGCAGCAGCAAAAGCAAACTGGACACTGGCATGCATTAAAGGGGGTATGGATTCAAGGGATGCCAATGTGATAGTGTCTCTTTACAAGGTATCGGCATGACCACACTTGGAATACTGTGTTTAGTTCTGGGCACCGCACCTTAAAAAGGACATAAATGAATTGGAACAGGTACAGAGAAGGGCGACTAAGCTAGTAACAGGTCTGGAATCACTAGAATACAAAGATATGGTAACCAGGCTGAATATGTTATCACTGGAGAAACGGAGGCTGAGAGGTGATATGATTAGTATGTTCACATACAGGATTGGGAATCATATGGAACTGGGAGATGATTGGTCACTAACAGGCCTATACTTAGGACACGCGGGCATGTACTGAGGCTCGAGGAGAAGAAATTCCGTACTGAATTAAGATTCTTCACCATTACAGCAGTAACATTCTGGAACTCATTGCCAGTGGGGTGATTACAGCAACTACTGATAATTAATTTAAATCAAAACTGGATACATTTCTGGCCATTAAAGGTTACAAGTCAGAGAGGTTGAACTCGATGGACCAACGTCTTTTTTCAGCCTTCGTTACTATGAGATAGGTAGAAATGGACACTGCATAAGTGTACAGCGTCTCCTCGCACTTCAGGCACGGTTCCTCACTTGGCACATATTCTTGCTCGATGCCCGCTGGGATGGTAACATATGAACAGGTTGGTTTTTTAAAAAAATTGTTAAAAACTGATATTGAACTTTTTAAACGTCACCCTTTTTTCATGTTGACCTTTTGCTCCATGCCAACGTAATGGATGTTGACTTTTTACATACGACGATACCTACAGCGGTGTCCTCAAACTCTGTTCTTCAGTCTATACCGAACCTCACGTCTACACCGCTGAGGCCCATAGCGTTCTGTTACCCCTAGTAACCGCACAGCGCTTGGCTGTCTGAGAAACACTATACTAATGAATCCTCCGGTAACCTTTGCTCTGTCATTTATTTCCCATTAGCCTGTTTGGAAATGTTTATTAATGCTCCGGACAGATATAATCTGATTCCCGGGAACGGCCAGACATCCAGACTGTTGCTGTAACTGCATTGTAATGATTAGATCAGAATCTCTAATCTCTTAATAATGATTAAATACAATCTGCCTTTATTCTGTGCAGAACTAACTGCTTGTGTCATTTAACAAATTGCCTCGGAATCGTCCCTTCCTGACGCGCGTTACGTCTAATGATCACAGCGCAATTTCAGAATTCATTATATTCCACCGGCAATTTATCAGAAAGCCGGGACGTCACTTTATTCACAATAATTGTCCCTTTACGGACTGTAAGGGCCACATTTAAATTTGGACCTATGCACTTTAGGGGGAGCATTTGTATTCTAAAAGAGCATTTGTGCATATCAATCAATAACACCTGGGAAAGGGGGGGGGGGGGTAGACTATTGGTGCATCCAGAACTATTATAAGTAGTCCTCTACTCTAGCTCACATAGACAGGGGCTCTGAAGGGACTGTTCTGTGAAAGTCCTGTCTGCTGACCATGCTTGTGAGGCAATTTTTGCTGGAGAGGGTGTGAGGGTACGAGTTCCTCAATCACTCAGACACCGAGCAGATGAAACCAGAAGGACGGTTTATTTTCCACAGCACGCACAAATAGACAATAAACAGTGGCAAAGGTAAATTGCAGAGTAGAAAGATATTCAGGTAGCAGGCCCAAACAGACAGTCCTTGTATAGTCACAGTCCCAGATCAGTTCCACAGGGCAAACTATCACTTAGCCCACACAGCAGTGATAGCATATAAGTCCACACGATACCTAGACAGAGCATAACCTCTTAGTCCAGGACAGTCCATCAATTCTCTTCCCTCTCTTCCTGCAAAAACCCAACTTACATCCCAAAGGCACCCCTCTCCCCCTCCCTCAGGAATTCTTAACCCTTCCTATGCTGGGTGCAGTTGCATGAATGTAACAGGGTCTCCTATTACCTGTCCAGGGGCTGATTAACTCGCTCCCTTCATCTGGCTTTGAAGCTTGTGTATGTGAGGGATTTCACACCTTCATGTGAACAGATCTCTTCTCTGGAGACTGACCCTGGTGTTATCCAGCCTTTAGCTTCTTGTTATTTGGGGGGGAAGTGTATGTCTCTGCCACTACCTGTTGTCTCTGTTACTAAACAGCCTATAAAGAGGTCCTTTGATCCCTGAACCAAAAACTATACACAAACTGACCAGATTGTAATCTAAGCATTTGGTCACTTCTAGCCGGACCATTTGTCTCCACATATACAGTTACAATATTTAAGTGATACGCATTTGGGAAGACTGCCATAATTAACTTCATAGTCACAAATCCCTTATTCATGATACCATCACAGTTTACTAAGAACATTACCTGGAGGCAGTGACGTAACCACGGGCAAATGGTCTCAATGGTATAATGCTTACATGAATAAAGTCCTGGGAAATACAGACATACATAGGACTACAGGGTACAGACTGACTAAAGTGTACATTTTTCACTACAAATAATAAAATATCATAATTACAGTCTTACGGTCAGCCTGCTAACCTCACACTCCTCCCCCTACATCTTTAGTCACTGTGCCCAGTTGCTCAGGAACCAATAACAACCTGGAATAGCGGGATGCAGAGCCGAGAATCTGGGGTTTGGATGTACCACCGGAGTCCCACAGGGTGACATCATACCAAACCCATCTTGTAAAAGGCGGCTGGTTTGCCGAACCAGCAAGGGCATGATTACAGTCTAAGTCATACATTGGAACTAACAAGGGATGTAGCGATTCCTCTTCTTCGGATTCTGGGTACCCCCCCTCTGCAACATTGTAACCTACTAATACTTTTGCCTCGGGCACAATGGGGCGGGGACCACTTTCCACCTCCCCCTCTTGCCCACGGAACAGGGGCCAAACAGCAGGCCAATATAGGGGCTCTGGCCCTGGCACTTCCACCACCCCGTCATGTCCTTCCTCCCCCAAACCCAAACTAGGGGCATGGCAAATTTCAGTCCAGCATTTGGTCTCAATGTCCAGGGCTGAGGAGGGACCCTCCATCACAAACAATTCCGTTGGTGGCTGCAGGACAGGCTGTGTCAGCTCTGTCCCCTTAAAAGCCAGATGCTCACCTGCAGCTACTTCTGCGCACACCTCCTTCTCCGCGATAGCCTCCTTCCCCAGCTGAGTATGCTGGGCAGACCGAAACACGACGTCATCTGTGACTGGTGTGCTGGTGGCCTGGATGTTGTCGGATACTCCTCTAACCACGGTGATCTCCTCCTGGACGCAGTCCTCATAAATCCCCTGGCAGAAGGTTAATAATTCTGCACCTCCCACCTCAGCAAAAGGGAAGCAGTAGTGCAGCTCCTCCCGGGGTGCCTGGCGCAGAGGCCTCACTTCCTTCATTTTGGGGATAACCGTCCCCTGTATAGAACACTGAGCAGCTTCTCCCCTAGGCTGTGGGAGAAGCTGTTGCAGGCGGTGCCTTTCATCACGCCCCCTGCGACACTGATCTTGCCATGCTGGGGTATCCAGGAGCCCGCGATCAATCGCCTCTTCCTCTGCCACAATAAAGCACTCCTCCAGACACTGCAATTGTTCCCACACACTCAGCTGTGCACCGAAATAAAGGATACATGCCCGATAATCGGTAAATGCTTTTGTAGGATCTCCCTGATCGCGAAGGATCTGCTGAAGGATTTCCCCGCGAGTGCAGGATTGGATGGGTATACCTCGCAGCTGACATTCTGCTATCAGCTCCTCCATACTCATTTCTTCAAGGGCAGTTAGGGGCCCCCCTGACAACGACCCTTCTCTTGCGGTAACAATTAATTCCGTGGCAGACCCCTCGGTTGTCTGCCCAGATTGCAGTAGCCCCCTTCTAGACCCTTTCTCTGGTTCTATCTGGGGCATCAATTTATTCTGGACTTGTCCTTCAGCCTCAGAATATTGTCCTCTTTGTAGCATCTGGGTAACTGTAGCAATCACTTCCTCTGTGAATTCTACAAACTCTGGCTCCCCCAGCAGATTCCAAGAGGTGGCCTCACCTTTACAGTGCAGGAATGCATCCCCCAGGTAACACACTTTGTCCTGTATGCTGGATACTCTCCACCCGCTGACCATCTGCTGAGCGTCTTCCCAGTACTCCCAGATATACTGCATTTTCCTGATAATAAATAACAGATCCGGCTTCCCAGCCTGCCGATACACTGAAGAACCTCCATCCCTGAGCTCCTCTGCTACAGGGGTCTCGAGGCATCGATTTTCTTTCCTTGGAAACATTTTCCCTTTCCACAGGAATGACACCTGCTCACTTGCTGAACATCACCTTATTGCATTTTCCGTTTCCTTACATATGGTCTGATCCTCTGTCCTCTGTGCTTTCTGTGCTCGATGGTTGGTGTCTGAATGATCCCACTGTCGCTGCCGCCAAATGTGAGGGTACGAGTTCCTCAATCACTCAGACACCGAGCAGATGAAACCAGAAGGACGGTTTATTTTCCACAGCACGCACAAATAGACAATAAACAGTGGCAAAGGTAAATTGCAGAGTAGAAAGATATTCAGGTAGCAGGCCCAAACAGACAGTCCTTGTATAGTCACAGTCCCAGATCAGTTCCACAGGGCAAACTATCACTTAGCCCACACAGCAGTGATAGCATATAAGTCCACACGATACCTAGACAGAGCATAACCTCTTAGTCCAGGACAGTCCATCAATTCTCTTCCCTCTCTTCCTGCAAAAACCCAACTTACATCCCAAAGGCACCCCTCTCCCCCTCCCTCAGGAATTCTTAACCCTTCCTATGCTGGGTGCAGTTGCATGAATGTAACAGGGTCTCCTATTACCTGTCCAGGGGCTGATTAACTCGCTCCCTTCATCTGGCTTTGAAGCTTGTGTATGTGAGGGATTTCACACCTTCATGTGAACAGATCTCTTCTCTGGAGACTGACCCTGGTGTTATCCAGCCTTTAGCTTCTTGTTATTTGGGGGGGAAGTGTATGTCTCTGCCACTACCTGTTGTCTCTGTTACTAAACAGCCTATAAAGAGGTCCTTTGATCCCTGAACCAAAAACTATACACAAACTGACCAGATTGTAATCTAAGCATTTGGTCACTTCTAGCCGGACCATTTGTCTCCACATATACAGTTACAATATTTAAGTGATACGCATTTGGGAAGACTGCCATAATTAACTTCATAGTCACAAATCCCTTATTCATGATACCATCACAGTTTACTAAGAACATTACCTGGAGGCAGTGACGTAACCACGGGCAAATGGTCTCAATGGTATAATGCTTACATGAATAAAGTCCTGGGAAATACAGACATACATAGGACTACAGGGTACAGACTGACTAAAGTGTACATTTTTCACTACAAATAATAAAATATCATAATTACAGTCTTACGGTCAGCCTGCTAACCTCACAGAGGGTTCCAGAGGATCCTTCTCCTGGTGAATTCTGCATTACAGTATGTAGCCCAGCGGTGGCCAACCCGCGGCTCCCGAGCCGCATGCGGCTCGCCCCCTTGTAGTGTGCGGCTCCTGTGTCCTGTGTCCTGTCCCCTTGTAGACTGCTCCCGGGACAGGGAGAGACAGAGCTATGCCCCCCACGGGACACAGCTTCCCCTGGTGCAGAGATCAGCTGTCTGATCCCTGCGCCGCTAATGAAGCAGGGAGCGGCGAAGCTGCGGTGGACGGAGCGGGGTTTTGAATTTGGCGCCAATTCGGCTGCCAATTCAAAACACCGCTCGCGGTGGTTTGAACCTCCCGCCGTCCGGGAGCCGTCAGGGCTCCCGAATCGGCGGGCAATAGGAAATGGCTGCGGCGAGCCAATCAGTGCTCGCCGTGCCGTAATCCACCCCGCCCCCGGCGTCTAACGTCAGACGCCTCCGGGAGGGCGAAGAAGAAGACGGCTCCACGCCGGCGGAGCGCAGGAGCGCTCCTGAAGACGCAAGAAGCCGCCGGAGGACGGCGCAGAAGACCACGGCCGGGAGAAGAGGTCCGGCGGCCGCTGAAGAGGCCAGAAGACGTTGGGATCAAGACAAGATCTCGGGCGCCTTCTACAAGAAGAAAACATCCGGCGTCGTCGCTGGCCAGCGGCAGAAGAAAAAAGATGGTGGCCGGAGAGGCCAGCGGGGGTGGGATGCAATAGAGCTGACGAAGCTCCCCCCCATGGCTTCTCCCAACACCAGGTAGAGGCCTTTGGCCACCTACCCCCCATCCACCCTAGACCACCGGGTTGTCGGGAACTAGGCCTGTGGGCACATTTAGGCCCTTCCGGCCTGTGGGCGCATTAGTCGGGCTCTCTTGGCCCGTGGCTCATATGTTTGTTGGGCCCTCCTGGCCCCTCAGAGAGTAGGTGGGCCCTTTAGCTAGGAAGCTGCACCTTCCAGCATATGTGTTGCACTGTAGGGCATATATGTGTGGCACTGGGGGCATACCTGGCACTGTGGGGGGCATATCTGGCACGGGGGCATAAAGTTTTGTCATGTAGCCACTCCCCATTGTGACATATGACCACGCCCCTGGCCACTCCCCTGACCACGACTTTAGGTGCGAGCATTATGTCGGCTCTTTGGCTTGACTGCCGATATTTTTCGGCTCTTTAGCTCTGACCGGTTGGCCACCCCTGATTTAGCCCATAGACTACAGTGGCAAAAGCCATCTGCAGAAAAAGTTCCCCCCCAAAAAAACTCATGTACATATTTTCAGGTGTCAGCCTTCTCATGTCGACCTTTTGTTAATGTCGACCTATTGCATATCAACTTTTTTGTGTCAACCTATTGACTCTTGAACTACTGTAGATGCATCAACCGAAACCAACTGAATCTGACCCCCAAAAGTTTTCACTTTAAAAAGCCCAGAGCAGATGAATGGGAGAATTCCATCTCCAGGTACCACGCGGATAAAGGCTACATCATCTTGATGGCACGTCTCTCTCACCCACCGGGGGCACAAACATGAGACAGAAGCTCTCTACAAAGGGATTGTTGTTGGATTCAGAAGAAACACATTATTTATTTTTGGAACAAATCCAGCTCCTGTCGCGCTGAACAAATATTAAATTAGAATATTTGTCTGCTGGAAGAATTCTGTCCCTGAACTGAATTGTTTTCCTTCTATTCAGCTGCTGGTTTATGATGTTGTGTTACTACAATGCGTTATCTGACTGCTGCCTGTATATTTGTTCTTTCACAATGACACATTGGGCCTCATTTACTCCGGGCACTCGATGCTCACGCTGCAGAGGAATCCTCCGACAATGTAGCACGCCCATTCCCTGCTCTCAGGTGCTGCGTTCGCTGGTGCGAAGTAGCAGGCCCATTCCCCTCGGTGAGGTTCTACCCCCTCTAATTCACAGGTAACGTTCCCGTCTGCAGTAGGGTTGTTGGATGCCGGTGATGTCACAGGTGAGGTTCCCTTCTTCTGTAGGGTTGTTGGATGCAAATGAGGTCACAGGTGAGGTTCCCTTCTGCAGTAGGGTTGCTTGGATCCCAATGAGGTCACAAGTGAGGTTCCCTTCTGCAGTAGGGTTGCTGGATGCCAATGAAGTCACAGGTGAGGTTCCCTTCTGCAGTAGGGTTGCTTGGATCCCAAAGAGGTCACAAGTGAGGTTCCCTTCTGGAGTAGGGTTGCAGGATGCCAATGAAGTCACAGGGTAGGTTCCCTTCTGCAGTAGAGTTGTTGGATACCGGTGAGGTTACAGGGTAGGTGTCCTTCTGCAGAAGGGTTGTTGGATACTGGTGAGGTTACAGGGTAGGTGTCCTTCTGCAGAAGGGTTGTTGGATACTGGTGAGGTCACAGGGTAGGTGTCCTTCTGCAGAAGGGTTGTTGGATACTGGTGAGGTCACAGGGTAGGTGTCCTTCTGCAGAAGGGTTGCGTGATGCCAATGAAGTCACAGGTGAGGTTCCCTTCTGCAGTAGGGTTGTTGGATGCAGGTGAAGTCACAGGTGAGGTTCCCTTCTGCAGTAGGGTTGTTGGATGCAGGTGAAGTCACAGGTGAGGTTCCCTTCTGCAGTAGGGTTGTTGGATACCGGTGAAGTCACAGGTGAGGTTCCCTTCTGCAGTAGGGTTGTTGGATACTGGTGAGGTCACAGGTGAGGTTCCCTTCTGCAGTAGGGTTGTTGTATACTGGTGAAGTCACAGGTGAGGTTCCCTTCTGCAGTAGGGTTGTTGTATACTGGTGAGGTCACAGGTGAGGTTCCCTTCTGCAGTAGGGTTGTTGGATGCTGGTGAAGTCACAGGAGAGGTTCCCTTCTGCAGTAGGGTTGTTGAATACCGGTGAGGTTACAGGGTAGGTGTCCTTCTGCAGTAGGGTTGTTGGATGCAGGTGAAGTCACAGGTGAGGTTCCCTTCTGCAGTAGGGTTGCTGGATGCAGGTGAAGTCACAGGTGAGGTTCCCTTCTGCAGTAGGGTTGCTGGATGCCAATGAAGTCACAGGTGAGGTTCCCTTCTGCAGTAGGGTTGTTGGATGCAGGTGAAGTCACAGGTGAGGTTCCCTTCTGCAGTAGGGTTGTTGGATACCGGTGAAGTCACAGGTGAGGTTCCCTTCTGCAGTAGGGTTGTTGGATACTGGTGAGGTCACAGGTGAGGTTCCCTTCTGCAGTAGGGTTGTTGGATGCAGGTGAAGTCACAGGTGAGGTTCCCTTCTGCAGTAGGGTTGCTGGATACCAGTGAGGTCACAGGTAAGGTTTGCTTCTGCAGTAGGGTTGTTGGATGCCGGTGAAGTCACAGGTGAGGTTCCCTTCTTCTGTAGGGTTGTTGGATGCAAGTGAGGTCACAAGTGAGGTTCCCTTCTGGAGTAGGGTTGCTGGATGCCAATGAGGTCACAGGTGAGGTTCCCTTCTGCAGTAGGGTTGTTCGATGCCGGTGAAGTCACAGGTGAGGTTCCCTTCTTCTGTAGGGTTGTTGGATGCAAGTGAGGTCACAAGTGAGGTTCCCTTCTGGAGTAGGGTTTCTGAATGCCAATGAGGTCACAGGTGAGGTTCCCTTCTGCAGTAAGGTTGTTGGATGATGGTGATGTCACAGGTGAGGTTCCCTTCTGCAGTAAGGTTGTTGGATGATGGTGATGTCACAGGTGAGGTTCCCTTCTGCAGTAAGGTTGTTGGATGATGGTGATGTCACAGGTGAGGTTCCCTTCTGCAGTAAGGTTGTTGGATGATGGTGATGTCACAGGTGAGTTTCCCTTCTGCAGTAGGAGTGCTCGATGCCAATGTTGAGGTCACAGGTGAGGTTACCTTCTATAAGGTTGCTAGACGCCAATGAAGTCACTGCTGAGATTCCGTTCTAGAGTAGGATTGCTTGGTTCCCAGTGAGGTCACAGGAGAGGTTCCCTTCTGCAGTAGGAGAGCTGGATGCTGATATTGTCACATACCGAGAACATCGTCTAGTGTGTATGTCCACAGTGTCGCCGATGAAGCGCACTCCTGCACATCATCGGTGACATCCTCTATCGGCCTTGCAGTGATTACACTGGTTAAGATAAACGAATCTGTAAAAAATCCCCCTGTCTCCCCCTGCCTCTTCTTGCCTCTCCCTGTCACCCACTGCCTCTCCCTGTCACCCATTGCCTCTTCCTGTCACTCACTGCCTCTCCTTGTCCCCCTCTGCCTCTCCCTGTCACCCTCTGCCTCTCCCTGTCACCCACTGCCTCTCCCTGTCACCCTCTGCCTCTACCTGTCACCGTCTGCCTCTCCCTGTCACTCACCTTCCTCTACCTGTCACTCACTGCCTCTCCCTGTTACTCACTGCCTCTCCCTGTTACTCACTGCCTCTCCCTTTCACTCACTGCCTCTCCCTGTCACTCACCACCTCTCCCTGTCACCTCTCCCTGTCACCCACTGCCTCTCCCTGTCACCCACTGCCGTGTTGCACATTGTAAACTTGCGTTGGGGTGGAGGAAGGGGGCACAAATGATGTATTTGTACCTGGGCTCACCACCCACAAGTTCCATGCCATATGTATATGGTATTGAAATTTCAAAATATGACAAGTTTTTCAATTTTTTTTGTGCGTCGACACCT
Organism: Crinia signifera; assembly: GCF_055691185.1. Taxonomy (NCBI): domain Eukaryota; kingdom Metazoa; phylum Chordata; class Amphibia; order Anura; family Myobatrachidae; genus Crinia; species Crinia signifera. Next base: position 170,309,858 of record NC_139223.1, on the reverse strand, counting down.
GAACTCGTGGACCTTAAATATGTGTGCATCGCTGCACTCAGGATACTTTACCGTTCCCAAACAGATTTCACGAGGATGGTCAACTATGAAAAAGTAAAAAAAAAAAATCAGTTGTGAAAAACTCATGTCAACCTTAAAATGAGTTGACCATTGCCATGTCAACCTTTTGCTTGACCTTTGGTCTATGTCAACACTGTGCATTTTGACCATTTAGTGTCTACTATAATCCAGATCCAATATATAGATAGGGTCTCATTCACAAAAGTGTTCCCTGGCGGTGACTGGAGTTGGTTAGCAGATGCGCGGAGAGGGCTTGTCATGTGAGGGTTGTGCGCGTGTCGGCGAATGCCGCCGTGTACACAGATGCTCGCTCATAGAGGAGACCATATACCGATGGAAAAAGCTGAATTAGCACATTTGTTTATTTGGCGGCCTTTGATGTGCGGATGAATCGGAGCGCCCGCCACAATTCCAGCGCTAAATTTTAGATTCTGTCTTTTTGTTCACATGTTGAGATAATTCTTTTGTGACTTTGTGCTGTAATTCTCCAGCCCTGTTTTATTTAGTGGCTTTTGTTCTCTCTTTTATTCATTATATATCCAGCGCAGGCGAGAAACACCAGCAGCCATTAATTACTATCTCTTGATAATTTCAGAGCCGGGACTCGCAACTAATCAAACTGCCAAATTCCCCCCGGAGATCTCACCCACGGGGAGAGCGAGTCTGTTACATGTGGAGTTGAAAACAAAAGGAAATTAAGGATTTATCTGGCATGCCGGTTCCTATGTTATTCCGCGCGCGGATTTAACACTTTTATCATTGAACACAGAAGCTCGTCGGATGTTTCCGTCTCACATCCGGAGTTGCCACAATATTTCCATTAGAACAGTTAAGAAGAAGCCGTCACACTGTATCTGTGTCTATGCGGTGACACCGCTGTGATGTCGCAGTCACTTTGTCTGATTGCATTATACCCGGCAGCTGTCGCGTCCCTGATTCCTGGTGATGTGTCCTTGTTACTGCATCAAGGTTCTAAGAACTCTTTCAAAGTTTGTTAAACCCTACAAGTGTCCCTTGTTTGGCCGTACTCTAGGTACTGTATTGTCTTGTCGACCCAAACCCATCGGAACCATGTGTCCAAATTAAGGGGTTATTCAGTTATAATGTGAATGAATCGTAGAATCGTAGTACGCATGCGCAAGGCCGTCCTGTGATAAAATCCTGCAAATATTTTCAGGAATGTCCACCCTGTTTCTAGCACAGGTCTGGTTTGCATATCAGTGCTGATATACAGACCACACTGTGCTAGAAGCACTACAGCAGACAGCAACACCCCAGGCAGGGAAGAGGAACTGCATGGGTTTTCAAAGATGGCGGGTGCTAGAATGAACACTAGAATGTTAATTATTTTGGAAATTGGAGACTCATCCTGTACAGACGTTATTGTGTCACATACAGTAACTGCTGGAGAACAAGCATGACCCATAGGACAATACACCCGTATCCTGCTCTATGTCACCAGAGGTTCTTTCCCATTGCGCTCTGGAGATAAAGGTAAAGATGATACAGGATTACAATGCAGTAACTAAAGTTGGGGCCTTCTGAAGCTCAGCACATTGGGGACAATGCAATAACTTAGCCGGAGAGACCGAAGGACTGACCTAGGTTTCTGCACATACTGTAATTACCTGGGATTGGAGCGATTACAGCTTTCATCCAGCTTGTACGGGGTCATTATCATGCACTACTGTAATTCACCTTTACTTATTCTGTTTCCCATGCTGACTTTGATGTGCGTCCCTCCCTGAGTACATAATAACTGAGCTCAGAGGGGAGTAATAACTAAACTGCGTTGGTAGGGGCTTCACCGCGCAGCACAGGAAATATGCGCATTGGTGAATTAACCTCCTGTGTGCTCTGTTTCAGACACTTTGGCTGTGATGTTGGGGTCATCACACATGGCAACAGAGGGGAATACACAGCTGACTTGTCCCTCCGCAGCAGTAATGGCAACACATCTATGTTTTGAGAAACAGAGGCGGTCACCGACACCTCCCCGCTCCCAAATGGCATCAGACTGTGAATCACTTAAAATTCCAAAATATACCATGATCTGCCAAAAAAGCTCATGTACTTGTACTATATATATGTCATTTTGTAAATGCCTCTTGTTCACAACATGTAAATTGGACACACAAGCAGCTTCTGCTGATTAAAATAATATGCAGCACAGGCTTGCCTACCCTCCCGGAATTGCTGGGAGGCTCCCGAAAATGGGGTCCCCCTCCCGGCCCCCCAGGAAGGTGGGCAATCCTCCCGCATTGGGCATGCAGTCCCCGCACACCCCTTCCCTGCTGCACAAAATTACTGGTTTTCGCGGGTCCAGGGGCAGGGGCGGGGCTAAAAAAAAAAGTCTGTTGCAGCATGACTATATTCTGCATGTACTTGCAACTGGTTCTGGTTGATCTATCTAGTGTCTAGATAAAGATTCTATAGGTGTACCCCGAAAGGTTGGTATGCAGTAAGTCGGCAAGTTCAAAATGTCAACAGGGATAAAGGTAGACACATCAAGTTTTTTTTTAATTTTTTATTTTTTTTAACCTGCTTGTTCTAACTTCACCAACCATGACCGCAGCAACAGATGAGCCGCAGAGCTCCATTGGAAGAGCAACGGTCACACTGGGATTCGGCTGTGAACCACGCAGGTGTTGCTGTACATGCCGGTGCCCCTTCTGGGCTTTCATCCCGGAGGCAGGTGACTACATTTCCTCCTGCTGCAGTCTTCTTTATCGCCTGCTCCTCATACAAACACTATGGAAAAATCATACATAAGTGTCTGTTATTTTCTGTCATTTTTCCATAATGGTTCCATAAACACATAGATTTGCAGCATTGTACTGAGCTGTGATTTCATTTCAGGTCGACGTGACTAGAAAAGAACAGATTAAGATTGTCTGTAATGTGTTTTGTAGCATCAAATATATTATGAGGGAGTGTTAGTGTTTACTGCACCAGGAGAGCAGCATAGTAAATTAGTAAGTACAGCTGCGTAATTATAACGGGTGCAAAGTGCGCTGTGAACCCGGACCCCTGACCCACACCACACCCACTCTATTGTCTGGGAGGCCCTCTGGCCAGAGCACAATGTCCCTCTCAGGGCCGGTGCGAGGTATGGCAGTCACTCCACAATGGGAGGGGGCGTGGGGGAGAGAGGACGAGAGGAGAGTTGCAGCGAGTCTGGTCGCCCCATCTCTCACCCACACACACACGCTCCACAGGGGGGGGGGTGGAGTTTGGGCCTTGGCAGAGGAAGGGGGGATGCGGCTGCTGCTGCCCAGTCGCTACACGAAGGGTGGGGGTGGGGATGGTGTCGGTGCCGCTGCCGCTCACCTGGCTCCACGGGGGGGGGGGGGGAGACCTGCTCCTCCAGTGGCCGGCACCCCAGGTAAATGCCCAAAGCTGCCTAGTGGTGGCGTCGCCCCTGGTCCCTCTTGTGCAGAAGCAGGAGGAAGAACCCTACATTCATGCCACAGCATAACCAAATAGTCCCACCCCCCACCCCCTCAAGGTGCTGAAACCATCGATGGTCATCTGTTGTATAGTATGTTACCATCAATATATTGATATATATATTTATATATATGCAAAAGAAGGAGAAGAGCACCATGAAGAGGCCAGCATTTACCCTCTGGAAGAAGCTGGAGACACCACTGCCAAGGGACCAAGATACATAGCGATTACAGGAGACCAGGATGCTGGTGGTCAGGTGATAAGAATACTGATGAGGGGAATCCCGACAGAGGTCAGGTGATTGATTGGAGACGGAGAGTGGAGACCGGCGAATATACAGCGTGAGAGGCTGTTTGAGACGGAGGATCTCTTCACACCGTGTCCTGTGAACCAGGCCGTTCCAGTATTCCCTCCAAGCTTGGCAAGCTGTTATATCTTAACCCACATGTATGTGAGCATATATTTTCAGTAAAGGAACTGTATTTTACCTTGCTCATGGTGCACTTCTCCTTCTTTTGCATACAATTACTACGTTGGACCCTGGTAGAGTCCTGGAGATAAGCTGCACACTGCGTGGGAGACACAAATATTCATCTTGAGGTTTTGCGCAGTGGTATTATTTCTGTATATATATATATATATATATATATATATATATATATATATATATATATCATATTCAGAGACTGCCTGGAGCTGAGGGCAGGACTGCCGTGTGGCTGCAAAACACAGAACAAGTGGGCAGGGCCATCAGATCCGCCGTGCTGAGAGGGGCGTGGCTTGATTCAGTGTCAGGTGACCAAGCCACGTAGACCCCCAGCCCCCAACCAGGAGCAGCCAACGTGACTGTGTCCTGCCATGTATTACAGGATATGTATTATTACCAAAGTATTAAACATTTATCACAATCTGAGAGGCAGACAGTAAAACAAGGAAGATTCCGGCCTATTTAACAGACTCCAGCAAAAAAAGTAAATTGAAATCTGAATTATAAATGTAGCAGTATTTCCCCGGGAAGGATTCTGGAGGAGAGGAAACATTATTTATTGAAGCTGAGCCAAATGTGGCAGGAAATGCTGAGGCAGCAATTCAGGGATTTTCTCCATAACTGCGTCTTTATTGAGCACAAAATGGGTGGAGGGGTCTGGTGAGGTGGGGACACATTTCCTGCCCGGAATTAGCAGCAGTAACTTAAGATACACAGGGGCTCATTCAGGCCCACTTGTAGCAGGCCGAATTCCCCAATGTTGGGTTTGTGCATGCAGATTTATGCGCATGTGCAAATACTGTTGAGCGTAGGCCGGGCCGTTTGCTCCAGGGGGGGCGGGCATCCCCATTATAATGCTGGGTGTTTCCCTGCAAACGTAGGCGTGGCATTGCCTGACCAGTGCGGGCAGCTGATGTCAGCGCCAGCACCGTATTCAGCGATCAGCGGCAGAAATAATACTCGCAGCCTAACAAGCACGTCTGAATCAGGCCCACAGTACTGCGGCTATTATTTATTAACGGTTTCTTATATAGCGCACACATATTCCGCAGCGCTGTACAGAGAATAGTTGAACATTCACATCAGTCCGTGCCCCAGTGGAGCTTACAATCTATATTCCCTACCCCGTGTACACGCACACACAGACATTCTAGGGTTAAATTTTGTTGGGAGACAATTAGCCTACCAGTATATTTTTGGATTGTAGGAGGAAACCTGAGTACCCGGAGGAAACCCACCCAAGCACGGGGAGAATATACAGTTAGTGCTGAAGAGCAGATATTTTATGTATATTTTTATCATTCAATATTTGCAGCTAATCCCAAAAAAGCTCATTTTGGGGGGTTAACCGCAAATATTTTGTATCACATTAATGTAGGCTCTGCAGTCCCTCCACCCTCTCCGGAAGCCAAAACCCCCTTAGATTCTTTAGGGGTTGCGATGCTGCCAGATTTAGCAACTTCTGGAATGCAAAGCTCTCTGGAGATTGGTCCCTGCAGCCCATCTGGAGATGGCAGTAGCCCGCTGTAGACTACAGACTATAATATGTATAGTTAGCTGTGATCGGGTTCCTCCCTGGCAGGACTGTCATCAGAAATTGTGGGGCCCTGGACAGACAAAATAAGTATGACCCGTCTTCTTCCCCTTTTTGAGACCCCCGGCAGGCCTGGTGAGACCTCACGGGGCCACAGCAATGACCGCAATACCCAATGTGAATATTGTTTGTGACAAATGACACTTGATGGACTCCAGTCTTGGGTGCTCTGCTCTTTCTGTTCTGGAGTCCTGGCAGCCCCCCTGATGATGGCCCTGCTCTCCAGCAATGCCTGCTGTGTATGTGTGGTCAGTTGGGCAGGAAACCCCCGGCAGCACGTTGCAGGTGATGGGGGTGCTTTATAATACAGCTGATGTAATTGGTCCCGGGTGCTAATATTCAGTGAGGGGGGCAGGTACTTTTTACCCAGGCTTGGGTCTGTTGGAGGGACCCAAGTCCCGCTCACCCCTCCCCCTTGTAGTGAAAGAGAGAACTAACTGCCACTGCGGCAGCCTCTCTCTCCAGCTCAGCACACACTGCTCAGTGCTGTGCGCTGAGTGGGGGAGAGATGCAGGGGCGGAATTTCCACAAGGCAACCTAGACGCTTGCCTAGGGCCCAGCAGGTCCCAAAGGGCCCCATAAAGATATTGCAGCCAGAGGAGCATTGCGTGACTACCAGTGTTGCCATGACATCACAAGGACCTGTCCGCACTCCCAAAAGTCCCTTTGATAGTATAAATAGTGTTGACACACAGAATGGTCTCACCCGCTGTATGTGGGCAGTCCGGTTACTTTACAGGTAACATGGGTATTACGCCTACTGCCAAAATACCAAGAGCCTGATTCATGTGTACGCAATGCCGATGGTCACGCAGATGAGCATTATCGGTAGACTGTACACGCACCAAAGTAATCTATCGATGCCAACTGCAATCATCAGCAACAATATAGTGCTATGGAGGAGGGCCCCAAACCAGCATCTTGCAGGCTACTTATATTACTACTTGCAATAAGGGAGACAAGACAACCGGGCCCTCGCTGAGTAACAGAACACAGTCTACGCTAAAATGAACCAATGGGAAATAATAAAATAACTGACATCCATTTGTGCTGGCAGCTGCGCTGACGCGCTGTGATATGGGAGCAGCAGAGAGTGGCATCACACCGGAAGTCCTTATTTCCATACAAACACCATCAGACACATGCTGCAAACTTACTGCAACACGCTGCTTCCACACAGAGGAGAGAAGGAACGGGGCACCTACTGTCATTGGCGCTCGTACAATGGTTGCAGTGTGTGCGGTGCACAGGGGGCCCGGAGTCCTAGGGGCCCACATCGCACACCCCATAACCAGGGGCGTAACTATAGCACCGCAGCTCCCGCCACCGCGGGGGGGCGCTGTGCATGTGGGGGCGCCGGGGGCTGCGGTGCTATAGTTACCTACCCCCCAATCCCCCGCAGACTTACGTATCTTGCTGGTCCCGGCGGCTCCGTTCTTCTGATAAGGACCACAACAAAATGGCCGCCCCCATATAGCAAACAGTTCTCTGAAACTGTCTGCTGTACGGGGGCAACCATTTTGTGGTGGTCCTCAGCAGATGAACGGACGTAGCCGCCGGGACCAGCGCGATAGGTAAGACTGCGGGGGAGGGGGTTAGCATAGGCGGCGGGGCGACTGGGCGGCCGGGGGGGGGGTGCTCGACGGGGCGGCGGCGGGGGGTGGGTATGGGCGCTCCCTCCCTAACGGCGGGGGGGCGCCCAAAACGTAGCTACGCCACTGCCCATAACTGCCTACTTTTTATAACTCCCTGTCCGGGAGAAGACGGAATCAGAAGAGCTAGTGATGTCACTGTTTTTAGGCTGGCGGAGGGGGGCCAGGTTACAGTATCCCCTGCGTCACCCCTTGTACTAGCTAAGACTACACCGTCTAGGCTGGGAACATGAACCTATTATTATTGCATTAACGCTGCAGCACTAATACGCCGATAATTTTTTTTTAACACCGTAAATTAGGGGTGGGGGCACGCGGAGGCATTACAGAGACCCTGCACCACTCCAAAAATGGCCACCGCCACAGAGAAGACACGCTAGAAGTTCTCCTATCAACTGTCTCCGAGTGTCTGCGCCTCCGTGGCGATGGTCCTCCCCACAAAGAGCATGGAACACCCTATGGCAATGGGCATTTAATCTCCCTTGGCAACAAGCAGGGCTACCGCTAGGAATTCTGGGGCCTAGGACTGATTTTTAGTCATCCCCCCCCCCCCCCCTCCTCACTTACCGCCCCCAGCTCCGGGTCCCAACCCCCTTCCGCTGTGCTGCGTCCTGCTCAGTGCACTGTGGCTGAACGAAGCCCTGCTCCCGCAGTGCAGCCTTCTTTGCCTCCAGACGCCGGCAGCCAATTCAAATGTGGCATGGCTGGTGAGCCAATCAGAGCTTGTGTACTATTAGCCAATCGGAGTGGCTGCGGGTACACGAGCTCTGATTGGCTACCAGCGTCCGGAGTCGAAGAAGCCTCCGGGACACTGCACATTCAATGCACTGAAAGCGCAGGCAGCACATTGGAGGCAGTGGTGGAGGGTGCGGTGGGCACCGTGCCCTTCCCTCTCTCTCAGAGAAGCCGGGACATCTGTACCCACAGGGCGGGATGTATCAAATGGAAAATGCGATAAAACCCCGGTTTTACCGCATTTTCCAATGTATCAAAAATGATACCACATTGAAGGGTATCGCCACCTTTGGGTGGCGATACCCTATAGAAGCCTATGGGCTTCTTTTCGCCATTGATCATGATTACAAATATTAATTGTTGCCCAGCACTAATATCCACATATAGATGCAGTCCCTGGCAAGTACCACAGCCAGATTTGCACACAATATATGAGCCATGGGGTACATACCAGCATTATACACATGTGCAGCAGTGTGTATTGCTGGAGATTCACTGAGTTTTGATAAGAGATGTGCAGAAAAGGCACTGCCTCACCTGCCATAGACTTTTTACTCCATCGTTTTGACTATAAAAATTATTAGAATAATAAAAATAAGTATTTTTTTATAAATTATTTGTATTTTTTACATACTTTATCAATTCAAAGCTCTGGCATATGCGCTAGTATGACAGGAAAGGCTTTGCCTCACCTGCCTCACCCCACCGCACACCAACCCAGCTATATGACCACAGCCTGCGGTGAAGCTGCTGTTATCCAGTCCCATCGGGGAATACGCTATAGATGATTGGGGTCTCTCCCGTAATCACAGGCCAGCATCAGACCTGCTGTCACATACACTTAGTCTATATAACAAGCTGCTGGTATAATCCTCATGTTTTTCTATTTGTGGAGGGGACGGTTCAGTCGTCTTCACAGAACTTCCAATTCCATCTCCCGGGTAAGTGATGAGCGGCGCGGTGATACATTTGTCACCGCGTTATTATCCCCTAGAATACAATATTCTATTGACACAAATGTGACAGCGGAATGAATTGCGCTGACCTGCGGAGATTGTTTTAGAATATTCCGGGGATACTTAGAAGCCAGGTAAGACGGGGGAAGCGCATCCTAAATGTCACTATTATCCTAATCCGGCTGCTGGAGAACTTTTATTGGGCTGTTATTTATGTATCCGGGAATATCACACTGTGGGGGAGATGTATCAAACCTCTGATAAAGTGGCGACGTTACCCATAGCAACCAATTATCAGTTCTTAGTATTTCCTCGACTGTGCTAGATCAATTATAACTAGAAGCTGATGGTTGCTAGGGGCATCACCCCGTGGGCGGTATATACTAGGAGATGTGCCCCTTATGAGAACTGTCCTAGACGGACCTCTGTCCTTATGACCTGAAATTCTTTCTATCTATTTTGGGCCAAATTCGGCACAGATCAGATTTGTGAATAGATCTGCGAATGCTTGGAGGCATTTTTTATTTGCGGATATTTGCTCGCGGACAACTGTGTTTTCTCTGATTAGCAATCCATGCTGAATCAGGCCTTACACCCTGTCTCTCTCCAGCAATTATTGTGTACATACACATAGCATACATACATATACATACATAGCATACATACACACACACACACATATACATAGCGTACATACTGTATATATACATATACTCACATATATACATAGCATACATACACATAGCATACATACATATACACACATATATACATGGTATACATACACACAGCATATATACATATACATAGTGTACATACACATAGCAAATATACATATACACACACATAGTGTACATACACATAGCATACATACACACATATACATAGTGTATATACACATAGCATACATACATATACACACATATATACATGCTATACATACACATAGCATATATACATACACACATATATACACACACATGTATTCATAGTGTACATACACATAGCATACATATACACACACATATACATAGTGTATATACACAAAGCATACATATACACACATATATACATGGTATACATACACATAGCATAAATACACACACATATATACATCATGTACATACACATAGCATAGATACACACACATAAACATAGTGCACATACACATAGCATACATACACACACATATACATAGTGTATATATACAAAGCATACATACATATACAAACATATATAGTGTACATACACATAGCATAAATACACACACATATATACATCATGTACATACACATAGCATAGATACACATATAAACATAGTGCACATACACATAGCATACATACAGAAGAAACTAGGGATGGGGATAACTATCGATGTTATTGCCATTGATGGTTGCCATTGCAATATTGAAACTGACCATCGATGGTAGCATACTATGTGATGTATGACCATTGATGGATTTAAGTATCGATGACCATCCCTTTTATTTGACAGACTGTCCCGTGGGCCAATCAGAACCTGGGGGTAGGGCTTTATGGTGCCTGTGACGTCAGCCACCCGCCGCTGGATGGTAGGGTATGACATACCACCTGTTTTGCAAAAAAGTTAAAAACTCATGTTGACCTTCTGACCCTGTTGACCTTAGCCATGTCGACCTATTTCATGTGTCAACCTAACCCCTGTCAACCTTTAGTGGTCGACCTATTGTATGTTGACATTCATAGCGTCGACCTAGCGACCATATCTCCCCTGTATGGCCGTCAGATTACTGCACCGGGGCTCAGTTCCAGCAGGATCTCATCAAACTGCTGGGTCTGTAATTCCAGCTGAATTTACCGCCCCCGGCGAGGTCTCCGGGAGCCAAATCACCGCAGATTTATAGCACGGAGAAAACATCCAGCACAGAATCAATTCAACTTATTTACTTCCAAAGTATTTGGCAAATGAGCCTGTTGGAAATCCTTCCCACGGAATGACAAATAGACGCTAATTAGCATTGTGCTAATAAAACGTTACATGCCAATTATCTCAGGGAAATAACGGGATTAATAACGCTTTCTGCAGGCCGCAATATATTGTCCCAGTGTTACATAATCTGGATTTGATTACAAGTAATAAGTATCTAATATTCGCTGCAGATTTCTGACCCACTGACTGTCTGCTGACGGTCTCTGCAGCCGCCTTTCCAAGATCAAACACCCTGGGTGACATTCTATGGGATGCGATTTCCGTTTTTTGGCGTTATTTAGACCACAAAATGGCGATATCGCATTTTTCATAGAAATCGCAAATTTAATGTGATGCGCTAAGGGACTGAAATCGCATATTATGTGCGTAAAGGTATGCGGACCAAAAGCGCGAGATTAATTCGCACTTTTATCGCATCCAGATGTTTTCCCATTCAAAAGTATACAAACCGCTTATTTAATGCTATGCGCATTTGCAATTCGCACTTTTTAGGTGTCTATTTATCACACTTATTTCAGACCTGGTTCTGTTTGGCGAACTCATTTTGGTCAAGTGCACACATGGTTAATTTCAACACAGGTGCCTTCATTATCACTCCCAAACACCCCTACATTAACCCCAACATCAGTAAGGACACCTGTGAGGGTTTAAATCATGTAGATTTTTATGACTATTTTCAAGTTGCTTATCTGTGATGTGTCCCATTTGGAGGAGCAACGCAGGAGGGAGGAAGCTGTCCAAAAGATCCTGGTAGCCCCCCCACTACTGGGTACCCCACGTATGTATGGTGCTCGCCTGTACCTGGACTACCTGTCGGATCAACAGGTTGTGGGGATGGTTACACTGAACCCCATTACCCTGTAGGAGTTATATGAGCAGGTGAGAGAGGATTTGTCCCATTTTGTGGGTGCCAACTATGCAGTGTCTGGCCACCACAAATTAATGTGTGCCCTCTACTATTTGTCCACAGCCTTCACTCAGTCTGTGACCTCATGGGCCTTGGTGGTATCACAGGCCACTTTGTCGAAGCATTTGACTCAACTGTTACTTGCTATAAAGAAGTTGTTGCGGACATACATCAGCAGCCGTTACTTTTCTGGTAAGCACATGTGCCCTGTACTCCAAAATGTACCTGTGCTGTAAGTGTACTCATTAAAAAATTATTGACCAATACAATCTGTTTCCACCCACATTTAACCTAACCCCAGTCCCCAACGGATACACATGGTGGTGCTGACCTATCCCTTGCTGATATCTACCTTCAAAGTACTCTTGATACATGTATGAATGAAGTTTGCAGTGACACATGGCTCACTGGTGTTGTGGAACTACATGTGCCAGCATGCCCAGACACACTACAACCATTACAGTCCAAACCATGAGTGTCAGTGCCTGCTGGAATATGTAGATCCGCAACCTTTGCCAGCCAAGGAGTTATACCACACTACTTTACTGCAATCCCATAGTCATATACCATTATAATATGTTGTAATTCACACATTAATTTATATTGAGAAAAAGACACAAACACAATGGTATGCGGTTAGCAACTTTTACTTTTTTTTTTGGTTTAAGCATTCGGCATTTTTACATGTGCTAAATACCAACTGTGGGGCCATGTACAAAGATCTTTGGCATTTTAGTAAGTATACACACTCATGTAGCAGCTACCTTCGGCCAGCATCAGGCAGCCCTACACCACTTCTAGAGCCGGCACTAAGCCCACCACGGGTCCTCACACTCAGACGGGGTGGGGAAGTGGGGGAGACACTTATTGGGGTGCTGGATACACTGCTGAGGGTTAATGTAGTGCCACCTCCCACATTGCCTTCCTGCTGCTGCTGTATTTGGGCCTGCATAGCTAGTAGGGCATTGGTCTGCGCTGTGCATGTTTGGGTTAGTGCTGTGAGACTTTGTGCCAGGCTCCCAATATGGCTATTCTGCTCCCTTATTGCAGCAGTTAGTTCTGCAAAACGGGTGTCAATACTGTTGGCAATGCGCACTTGAGTGCCTACACCTACCCGGACACTACGTGCAATTTTGCGTAACTGAAGGAAGGTGTCACGCATGTACCCCTGTATATTACCAATTTGGAGGCTTTGGGAGGCCATGAATTCTAGCTGTTTGTCCTTGAAATTAACCAAGGAGTTAGCTACTTGGGAAGCAGTAGCTGGTGTATGGGGTGGCTGGGTGGTTGGGGGTGGGTTGGGAGACACCCCACTTGGGGGAAGATCACTCTGTGACGAGGTCTGCATTTCTTCCTCTGCCGCAAAGGTGTCGACCGGATCAAGAATGATGTCCATTTCGTCTAGCACCACTATTGAAGAATCTGTTGGGTTGCTCCCTAGTTGTATAGCACCTGTGGATACAGATGAAGAGGTAAGTATTGATGCATATATAGGCCACACTGTCGTCTACACTGTTTTACATAGGGCTATAGATGGCTGACGCCCATACCTAGGGGTGTTATGCACTTACACATGTACCCGGATACAGCATGCAACATTGACAGTAATAATATGTCACATGCCTAGCTCAGATTACATTCATTTCCGTTGCAATGTAGCAGCAGGAGCTGAATGTAGTGTGAGATATTGTTGATGTGACATGGGTGTGTGTACTGTATGTGTAATGGGGTGTTGTTTAGTCATTTACCTGCTTCCGCAGACTCTGCAGCAACGGGCCTTCTTCTCTTGGATGCCGCAGCACTTCGGGACGGACAATCTGTACAAGGAAAGATGGCCAGGCATTAAGGACCTTGCAATGGATAAGCATTTTCGGAAAACATGCTTTGATTTCTCAATAATGGTCTATACCCAATGGAAAAGGACTGCATTATATCTGGACCACCTTTTTTTGGTTTAAATTCAAATATTTATTTTAAAGCTTAGTAGTAAACTAGTGTACACATGACAACTATTGGTTAATCGGTGGTATGTAGGCATGGCAGCTAAACCACCAGTACAGCACAGGGTTTTTGTACACATACATGTTAGTCTGCTAGAAAGAATGGTACACTGTTATTCACTGTGATTAGTTGTGGAACTACAAGGCCCAGCATTATCAGCAATTCCAAAGTAGGAGCAGCCATTTTCTTGTACATGACCTTGCTGGGCAATGTAGTTCCACAGCAGCACTTTACAAAGCATAACAATACAAGTGCACATTACAGGTATAATACATTGGCACGTATGTTAAAGTTTGCATGGGGTCACACTTACCAGCTCGCGGTGGCGTTTCTGGCCTGTCGGAATCCGCCACATGCATGCCAGGCAGGACCTCAGGTGGGATGATGCGCTTCAGCTTCACCTCATATGCATTGTAGCTGACAGTGGTGGGGCTTCCTCCTCCAGTCCTGGTGGCCTCCTCCATCTCCAGGGCCATTTTATGCTTTAACTGGCGTTTGATATCATTAAAGCGCTTTTTCACATTGCGGACCAGCCGCTTGTGATTACTGACAGCGTTCACCGCCTGGGTGATGTCCTTCCATATAGCCCGCTTGCGCTGGGCAGTGGTCTTGTAATTGCTTTTGCCAAGCAGACGCTCAAACACTGGCATGATAGCCTGGACAAGTGCCACATTTTCTTCATAGGAAAACCTCACCATCCGGCCACTTTTGGTGCGACCAGCTACCACCTCCTCCTCCTCCTCCTCCTCATTTTCACCACCAGCCATGTCGCCCTCCTCCTCCATGCCAGTGTCTTCCTCCTCCTCACCAGCATCTTCCTCCACCTCTGACATGTGGCCCTCCTGCAGCTGGTGTGGGGTATGGTCTAGGGCTTGGCTGTAGGATGGGGATGCCAGCGGATCCTCCACCTCCTCCTGCTGGGGCTGGACGGCCAGGGTCTGGGCTGAGGCTGGCCTTGCTGTGGCCATGCTGCCTGCCACACTGCTGGCTCTCCCACTTGACTGGCTGCTGCCACTGCTCCCTCTGCCACTGCTCCCTCTGCCACTGCTTCCTCTGCCACTCATCACTCTGCCACTGCTCCCTCTGCCACTCCTCACTCTGCCACCAACACCTCTTCCTGAACTCACGCTTCCACTGCTCCTCTCCATGCTCCTTACTTCCTATCAAAGAGTGAAATGGCGCCAATGCCCCTTTATATAGGGGGTGTGATGCATAATGGAGGGGACACAGGTGGGCCAATAGGTTTGGGGGTTCTTAGTCATGCGGAGACAGTTTTGTAAATCGCACTGCGGTTGGTCCAAAACTCGCACATGACCGGCGGAAGAACTCGCACTTTTTTGTTACTTAAAATCGCACTTTTTTGTTACTAAAAATCGCACCTCTTCGCACTTTTCAGCCTCAAATGCGCATCACATTAAATAATCGAATTTTGACTGAAAAGTGCGATTTTGAAAATGGCGATTTGCGGCGATGTGGTGCGCGAATAAAACATGCGCATTTAGCGCATCCCATAGAATGTCACCCCCTATATACAGGGACTAAGATAGAAAACCGCTCATTATGGGTTACATAAAAAAAAAAACATGTAACTTGCCTACTTTTAGGCCACCCGCTCTGGTAGAGGGCGGCCTGCTAGCCAAAGAAGGAGGCGGGGCAGGGGGCGGGACTCAACTGTTGTGCTGTGGGTGGGCGTGGCCATTGCGATCACGTCATAGTGGAAACACCCCCCCACATTGCACTACCGTTATTTCAGGCATCGCCGATGGGGAATTGCGGGAGGCTGGATGGATTGTGGGGGACTTGCCCACTTGCTCTTCCACCCCATCCCCCTCCCCCCATCCCAATTCAAATCTCTCAGATATACTAAGCTTTAAGAAGTAATAAAGTGGAGAGTGATAAAGTACCAGCCAACCAGCAGCCCCAACTGTCATGGTACAGACTGTGTTTGAAAAATGCCAGTTGGGAACCAGATCAAAGGTATTTTATCTCTCTTGAAGGCTTAGTACATCTGTCCTGTGCTCCCATGTAGGCCTGTCTGGGTCCCAGGCTGGTGGTTTGCGGGTTTGAGATTGCACGTGGTAAGACGGAGAGGTTAGCTTTGCAGTATGTGACACTGGTATAGATCGGGCTTGGAGAGTATTTCCTGTGTATTATTGTATGTAACATTTGACCCCTGGGGCACTGTGGTCTACATTCCTGCCCCACGCATTCTCCTGCAGCTCCAGGGTTATATGTATAGGACGCAGCAGCAGAGTACAGGAGGACAAAGTGTAACAGTAATTGAGACATTTAGCAGTAATGTTATTTGTGCACTATTTATTCTTCCCATAAAAGAGACATTCACGGTCATACATGTGCTTTCACTACTGTATGTAATTGCTTTTACAGAACCCCCGGACTCTAGAGGCCACATCTAAGAAACAGGATTAGTCACAGCAGCTTAGTATCTGGATAAGAATATTACGGGGCATGTGTAATAATAGAGTCTGAGAACTGTTTAGTTCTGTGACATTTCTTTTCTTCTCACTCAGCATATCATTTATATGATACATGTAATGCCAATGCAATAAATTCATTTTAAAACTGTTTGTATTGTCCTTTATGTGTGTTTAACTAAAGATTACTAATAAAACAGCGGTGGCCAACCCGTGACTCGCGAGCCGCATGCGGCTCGCCGAGCTGTAAACTGCGGCTCCAGCCTCCCGTCTGCAAAGCGGGGTTTTGAATTTGGCGCCAATTCGGCTGCCAAATTCAAAACGCCGCATCGGCGGCCAATAGGAAACGACCGCGGCGAGCCATCAGCGCTCGCCGCGCCGTTTTCGCCCTGCCCCCGGCGTCTGACATCAGACGCCAGCGGGAGGGCGAAAAGTCTTCTCCACGCCGGCGGAGCGCAGGAGCGCTCCTGAAGACGCGAGAAGCCGCCGGAGGATAGCGCAGAAGACGGCGGCGGGGAGAAGAGTTACGGCGCCGCAGAAGACGCCGGGATCAAGACAGAAGATCTCCGGCGCCTTCTGCAAGAAAAAAGAAGATGGCTCCCGGAGAGGCCAGCGGGGGTGGGAAGCAAAAGAGCTGACGAAGCTCCCCCCAGCGGCCTCTCCCAACACCAGGTAGGGGCCTTTGGCCTCCTACCCTCCATCCACCCTAGACCACCGGGTGTCGGGCACTAGGCCCGTGGGCAAATTCAGGCCCTTCTGGCCTGTGTGCGCATTAGTCGGGCCCTCTTGGCCCGTGGCTCATTTATTTGTTGGGCCCTCCTGGCCCTCTAGGTGGGCCCTTTAGTTAGGAAGCTGGGCCCTCCAGCATAGGTGTTGCACTGTGGGCAACACCTGTGCTGGAGGGCCCAGCTTCCTAACTGTGGGGTCATATGATGTTTGGCACTGTGGGGGGGCATATGTTTGGCACTTTGAGGGGCATGTGATGTTTGGCACTGTGGGGGGCATATGATGTTTGGCACTTTGCGGGGCATGTGATGTTTGGCACTTTGAGGGGCATATGATGTTTGGCACTTTGAGGGGCATATGATGTTTGGCACTTTGAGGGGCATATGATGTTTGGCACTTTGAGGGGCATGTGATGTTTGGCACTGTGGGGGGCATGTGATGTTTGGCACTTTGAGGGGCATATGATGTTTGGCACTTTGAGGGGCATATGATGTTTGGCACTTTGAGGGGCATGTGATGTTTGGCACTGTGGGGGGCATGTGATGTTTGGCACTGTGGGGGGCATGTGATGTTTGGCCCTGTGGTGGGCATATCTGGCACTGGGGGCATAAAGTTTTGTCATGTGGCCACTCTCCTTGTGTCATATGACCACGCCCTGACCACTCCCCTGATCACGCCCCTTTTTGGCGCGCGCGCCTTCGGCGCGCGCATGACGTTGGCTCTTTGGCTTGACAACTGATATTTTTCGGCTCTTTACCTCTGACCGGTTGGCCACCCCTGTAATAAAACATTCCTCAGCTCCAGTGGTTAAAGTGTCTGTGTGTGTCTGTGTGTGTGTGTGTGGGGGGGGGGGGGGGGGGTTTCATTACCTCTAATGGTAGGGGGAAACCCAGAGCATGATAAGGGGGTGGGGTGCTAGGCACCCTTCAGTTCAACGGCAGGAAAACCCAGGTCGGGGCATGGGGGGGGAGGCAGCAGCCAGGCTGGCTGGAGGTCACTCATCCCCCAGCTAGGACAGAGACATTAGGCGGCCGCACGCCTGGTTCCAGAATTAATACTGCAGGGGCCATACGGTTGCGTGCCAGGTAGGGTGAGATGCGGATGGTAGCTGATCCCAAAATGGTAAGGGGCGTGTTCACGTGAGTCACATGGCGGGGGCTGGCACAGCCCAGGCAGTACCGAATTGATAGGGGGCGTGGTCGTGTACCCACGGCGATGGAACGGACACGGCCCAGGGTACTGCGTTAGCAAGAACAGAGCGCACCACTTCCCTTTCTTTCCTTGGCCCTGCGAATTGTTTGGTTATGATTATGGATTTGTACAATGGGGAGATCTGCACAGCGCTTAGAGAGAGCCCCTAGCGACCTACACTCCTGGGGGAAAGTCCCGGTCCCCCTGGTACTGACAAATACAATGGGAGTGGGGAGTGTTGGCGCTCTGGGGTTGATGTGGATTTGCTGACGTTATAAAGTTTTGTAATGGTGGTGAAAGGATGATGGGGAGATGGGAGCAATAACTGTAGGCTGTGTGTTGGGATGGTGTATGGACTGGGAGCAATAACTGTAGGCTGAGTGATAGGATGGTGTATGGACTGGGACCAATAACTGTAGGCTGAGTGTTAGGATGGTGTATGGACTGGGACCAATAACTGTAGGCTGTGTGTTGTGAGGTTTGTGGACATGGAGCAATAACTGTAGGCTGAGTGTTAGGATGGTGTATGGACTGGGAGCAATAACTGTAGGCTGTGTGTTGGGATGGTGTATGGACTGGGAGCAATAACTGTAGGCTGAGTGTTGTGACGGTGTGTGGACAGGGAGCAATAACTGTAGGCTGAGTGTTGTGACGGTGTGTGGACTGGGAGCAATAACTGTAGGCTGTGTGTTGTGAGGTTTGTGGACATGGAGCAATAACTGTAGGCTGAGTGTTAGGATGGTGTATGGACTGGGAGCAATAACTGTAGGCTGTGTGTTGATGGTGGGGATCAGGAGAGGGGGATTTCAGACTGTGGGTGATGGTATAGTAACCTGTCCCACGATGTGGCAATGCCTGATATTTAATTGACAGATGAAGGTGTAGCAGTACCCAGATTCCTTCACATCAAGCCCTGGAGTGGATGCGTGTACCTCCAAAGATAATGGCGTGAGGTTCCGATGTATCGGCGAATATCAATCTGATGCTGCAGTGTCCATGAGTTACAAGTATGAGGACATATGGTGGAAAGTGATAAAATAAATGTAAACTGACTGCTGTCGCTTTAAGTAAAGCACAGTTTTAATTACATATACAATACACAATGGCAGTGGTAAAAAGGGGGGTTGATGAAGGCGTGGGGTGGGTGTCCAAACGCGTTTCGTCCTAAGTATAGGACTTTTTCAATGGCAGGATGTGCGGCGCGATGGTGTGGGTTTTAAATAGGGTTGGGGAGCTTGAAATTGTGATGCCCGGCGTCCTGGTTACTTCCGGGGGCGTGTGTAGATAGTGCGCATGTGCACACACCGAGCGCTAGAGCCCGATTTGTGCTGTGAAATTGCGCATGCGCAAAGTCCGGGCACTAGAGCCCGAGTAGTTGGGTAGTAAGAATTGGGAAATGGTACGCTTCAATGCGCATGCGTGGGAGAGGGGATGCCAGGAAATGTAGTTTTGGAGAGGCCTGGTGTGCTGAAGATAACCGGTGACAGTTCAGACTGTTGTTGCGCATGCGTCAGACACGTTTGGAAGACGTGATTATGGATTATGGAGTCCCCTTGAAGAAGTCACATCGACGAAACGCGTTGGGCAACCTCCTATCACCTCATAAGTTAAGAACTTTACTTTTATCAGCAAATTTTTTATATATGTAAAACTCTTATATATATGTTAAACTTTTTTATATATATATTTTCCCATCCAGCCCCCCCCCCTTTTTATATATATATACTATTTCTTTTATACTTGTCTACCTCTTATACCAATTTTTACTGTGTAATATATGTCCATTTGTATGCACTTGTTTTTTTACTAGTATCATATCCTTTTTATTGTCATCCCATTAAATATTTTATTTTTTATCTAAATTATCTCATTCACAATAATTAGTCGCCGACATCTTTTTACATCGCTTCCTATAAACCCTTAAGTAACATACCATTACTTCTACTAAAAGATAGGCTGACACCCTTTATAACCAAAGGGAATATTATTGTTTTAAATACTACCATTTCAGCACAAGTGGCGCCCCCTATCAAAAAATAACAGTGATTATGTATTTGTTTAATAAAGCTGTGGCCGTTTTAATTGCCCACAAACTATGTCGTCATGTTTCAGTTATTTCGTTGACCAGAGCGGGGCGCCGGTAAGACGCCCTCTCCCGCCTTATGTGGCACGTTGTAGAGGAAGCTGCTGGAGGGACAGAGACAGATACTGTATGTGTAGCTGGTACTACTGCTGTTTGGATTATGTCTATAAGCAATACTACTTTGGGCATTATGCGTAAGCGACACTACTGTGTTGCATACATGTATAAGGTGTACCACTGTGTAGCATATTTTGGGGCACTAGAGATGTGCAGGCTCGGATTTCCCAGATCAGAGCCCGCACGAACGTCATCAATCTGAGCCCAGATCCGAGCGGCACTCAGACCTTCCCGTCTGACTCGGATCCGGGCATGCGGGCAAAACATCACCGCCCGGCGTTGAATTCTAACGAGATCACAAAATCCCTTAAATTGCGCCTCCCCGCACCACCATTTTCACTCTAGTCTAGGAGCAGGGTGGTATAAGGTGTGTTGCTGTGTAATGTCTCTGCAGGGGCCTCGTGTGCTGCTGTGTACTGTATCTCTCCTCTCTGCTGTGTACTGTCTCTGCTGGGGCCTCGTGCGAGGAATCAGAGGAGGAGGATGACGAGTGACAACAACTGGGGGAAATGTAATAGGTTGAGAGATTTGGTAAGAAATCTCCAGTTTTTTGAAAGCTGCAATCGTTTACACTGCGAAATCAAACTGCTTTTGCAGTGTAAATGATTGCAGCTTTAAAGAAACTGGAGATTTCTTACAAAATCTCTAACTTTCTGATTCTCTTAACCTATCACAGTTCACCCCTTGTCTCTGTAGAGCCAGTTTATACAGGGAAAGATTCATTGCTTTTTTTATGTGGGGGCCCAAACAAACCAATCATTTCAGCCAGAGTTTTGTAGGCCCTGTCGCTGAAATGTTTGGTTTGTTAAATTGTGCATGTCCTATTTCCACAACATAAGGGTGAGTGGGAGGGCCCAAGGACAATTCTATCTTGCACCTCTCTCAGGGACACATGGCAGTGTCCCTAATGACAGATGTCAGTGGCACATGGCGGTCTCTCTAGTGACAGAGGTCAGGGACACATGGCAGTCTCCCTAATGACAGACGTCAGTGGCACATGGCAGTCTCTCTTGTAGTGTAAATGCACTATTTTAGCACCACAGATTTGATGCCATTGTGTCCAACTCTGTATGAATCTCTCTATGGCAGATGTACATAGAATATTCACATTTACAGCATTTATCTGCTGCAGCCAGTCACCAATTATAATGAAATGAGCAGTCAGGCAGAAGCTGTAGATTATTAATAATTACTGCAGGCCTCAGCAATGATCCATAAGTTCTGAGTATTACACTTGAATAGCAAAGTTCTCCAATACAGTTTTCATTTCCAGCTGCCACAAAGTGAATGTATTATTCTGTAGCAAATAATGATGGTATAAGCAGCGCCAGTCACACTGTAACATCGCCTTAGCAAACCATTGCAGCAATTGCTAACACAGTGATGTGCACACAGGGGGAATACGCGGAATATTCCATCACAACGGGAACAAGCAATGTGTCCAACATGGTAAGAATTCGAATACCTCTATATAACTATGTACATAAACCTCTCAACGGACCCGATGTTCCAGGGACATTACCATTTATTTGGGACTGTTTTACTGTCCCACGGTGGTGGTGGGGCAGTAGCATAGTAGCCTATCCTCCTGCATTCTGCAGGAGACTCCCTGAAATAGCAGCAATCTCCCTCTCTCCCTCATTAGTCTACCAATCTCCCTCATGTCACCTAGCCCACATTACACTGTTACATCATAGTTACCTCCCCTCCTGCATTCTGCAGGAGACTCCCTGAAATAGCAGCAATCTCCCTCTCTCCCTCATTAGTCTACCAATCTCCCTCATGTCACCTAGCCCACATTACACTGTTACATCATAGTTACCTACCCACCTGCATTCTGCAGGAGACTCCCTGACATAGCAGCAATCTCCCTCTCTCCCTAATTAGTCTAGCAATCTCCCTCATGTCACCTAGCCCACATTACACTGTTACAGTACATCATAGTTACCTACCCTCCTGCATTCTGAAGGAGACTCCCTGACATAGCAGCAATCTCCCTCTCTCCCTCATTAGTCTAGCAATCTCCCTGATCTCACCTACCCACATTACACTGTTACATCATAGTTACCTCCCCTCCTGCATTCTGCAGGAGACTCCCTGACATAGCAGAAATCTCCCTCTCTCCCTCATTAGTCTAGCAATCTCCCTCATGTCACCTAGCCCATATTACACTGTTACATCATAGTTACCTCCCCTCCTGCATTCTTTAGGAGACTCCCTGACATACAGTAGCAGCAATCTCCCTCTCTCCCTTATTAGTCTAGCAATCTCCCTCATGTCACATAGCCCACATTACACTGTTACATTTTTGTGGAATAAAGGAATGAGAGACAGATACATTTACAATGAATCATCAGCACCATTTCCCAGCACTTTACCAAGTATAGTATCTCTTACTAACTGCTTTGGGGATCATCTACATTTGGATATAAGTCATTTTACAAGATTGCTCTCAGATGTAGCAGTACACAGCCACGCTTCTAAGTGCCACATTCACAATCTCTTTTCACAATCTGTCCATATATGGAAGTAGACACGCCCTTTGGATGGAGCATGACACGCCCCCTCAATGGGATGCTGTGCAAAATTCTACTACCAACTATAATCTCCCTGAAACTTGTTTTCAGATGTAGGCAAGTATGGGCAGTAGCGAGGCACTCTGTCACTCGCTGTTCTGCTTAGAATTGAGAAAACGGGAGGAGTGGCTCATAATCACAGCAAACTTAGCTACTGAAGGGGACCCGAAAATCGGGTCCCCATGCCGGCTCCCTGGGATGGACAAGTGGGCAAATGAGGGACATTTAGCACACCGCCCCCCCCCCCCCCCCCTGCATCAGCCACCGCAATCCCTCCTCTGCCAGTCAAATACCGGCCTTTGTGGCTCTTTGGGAGAGGGCGGGGCTAAAGCGGCTTCTTACAGAGAGGAGTCAATTGAGGAATGAATCACACAAAGCCATGCTCCTGTCTGGGACTGTAATCTGTTTGCAGATTTGGCTGTATACACAAAATGCATGTAACTGAGTGAATATTGGGCCCCATTCAGACCCAATCGTACATCTGCGAATCTTGTGATTATCTATGAACTGCATATGCGTATAGGCCGCAAAACGTGTGCACGACGCCTGCCAGCGATGTATTCCTGCAATTTTTTCGGATCACTGCCCATTCGCACAGTGATTGACAGGAAGTCAGCGTCTGGGGATGGGAACCAGACGGTTATTGGAATGTGCTAACAAAAATGCAGGCGTGTCAGAAAAAACCCACTGGTATTGACAGGGAAAACGGTAGGTGTTGCAGAGCCTACTAGGGGAGTGTTTGTGACGTCAGCTTCAGCCAGGATATGCCGTTTTCCATTGCACCGCCAAGTAAGGGCCTGATTCAGATCTTGCTAGATGGCCTACCGAGCTCCCTCCTCCTGCCCCAGTGCACAGCTCTGAATGCTATTGCATCTGTGCACACAGGGGGAGAATCACTCCAATGATCCATTGTCCAATGATGTTCCCCCTGACTCACTCGGCACTGCAACGACCGTGGGAAGAAGGATATATTCAAGAGAGTGAAAACACTCCCTAGAAAGACCACCTTCCTAGCAGCCGGTGCACGCTGGGGCAAACGCCTACCCCATATTGTACACATGGGAAGAAGGAGCTCCCCAGGGCTGATGTCAACTACCGGGGAATGCCTTTATTTTTTGGGACACTTTCAGAAAATGCCAACATTACGCCCCCAAACACCTGGCGCCTGTCAATCAACTTGCGAGTGACCAGCATGCATGGTGTTTTGATAATAGGCAGCCCTGCAATGAATCTGGATGGAGCCCTCTGTCTCTGCGCAGTGTGACCAGTGTGAAAATCATTCATGGCGTTACAGAACCCTAGCCTTCTAATTAAATGATAATAATCACTCAGTGGTGGCTCTTACCTCTGAGAAGAAGGGGGGCTGCTGCAATGCTGCCCCCCTCCGCTGCTGCCGCTGCTGGACCCCACCTCCTGTTCCCAGCTGGTCCATGCAGCCGATGCCTGCTGGTCCCCGTTGCCAGTCCTGACCCCCATCGCAGTTGCATGACCAGAGCATGCGCAGTAGCTTCTTCGGTACATTGGTGCCCCTCAGCCTCTATGGGCTGCTTCGGCAGCAGTCCATAGAAGTATATTCCCGGTCCTGGGTCCGGCACATTCACAGTATTGTCGCCAGTACTGTACATGCGCAGAACCCATTTTTATGGCCCATCGCCGCAGCAGCCCGTAGAGGCATCCCAGGGGAACTCCTCCCAATGGGACTGCCTTTGGTGTCTGGCAGGTCGGACCTCCAATAAGAAGCCACTGCCAGTCACGGTGAAGCCAGTGCAGTCTCACCGACTGCATCTGGCTTCACACAGTGGTGGATTTAAGCTCAAAGGGCTGCAGCACATAGGTAAAAACCACCACTGATAATAATAATTATTATCATTGGTGTGACGGTATCAGCGCAGGACTCTCAGAAGAAAAGAGAAGGGAATGGATAGATGGTGGGGTGACGTCCAGTCAGTGACAGACGTGTCTGTGGACTGGACAGTGTGGGGTACAGTATATGTTTGAAGCAGTGATAAGGGAGGAGAAGCGATAAAGTGCCTTAACTTTATCACCGGCCAGTCAGCTCCTGACTGTTAAGTTACAGGCTGGGTTTAAAAAGGGACAGTCAGAAGCTGATTGGACGGTGATAAAGTACCAGGCACTTTATCTTTTCTCCTTCCTTATCACTGCTTCATACATCTACTCCTGAATCCTTTGCCACTGAATTGCCGGAATGTTCTAATCCCGGCACAGCGTTGAGCCTGCACGCTGGCATTAGGTTTTTATGTGTATACATAATGATCATTGTGATTTTCTAGCTTCTTAACTCCGTGTATTTTAATCTCATAAAATCTTTTTTATTTGGGAAACTTTTCACATTCAGCTCCGACTTTACACAAAGGAGAAAAATATAAATCTATTTCTGACACACCGTTTTATTTGTGATTTATTTTCTCCTGAAATCATCCCATTAGCGCCTACAAATCACTTCTGTGCTTCCACAAAGAAAACGTCCCATATTTAAGATTTACATATAGCCATTTCATCTCGGCTAAAAGACGGATGATATCACTGGATCCGGCGAGATGTTCTGCAGAAGTCTGCGTACAGAGATATGGGGGTTTTATTGCTGGAAGCCGTTACCGTCTACTGAAGAAAAATCGTCTGTAAGAAGAAAAATTGGTAAATGCCACTGAAATCGCTCATTGTAATGTGACTAATATATATACAGTATATGCAGCACCCCATGGTTTCCTTAAAGCTAAGATGGATAGCCACTGCCCCAGCATGCCATTTTAGGCATCCATTACCAGCCTCCTCTACTCTTCTGGCCCACAAATTAACACTCACCTCAGACCATTATCCCAAATCACTTAGAAATATGGTGGGAAAATAAATGGTCACTTTGTTAAGATGTGTGTTGCACTGGTTGAAGGAAGTGACATCATGGTAACCAGTGGCGGATCAAGGGGCTGGGGAGCTGCAGCGATGTCCAAATTTCAAATAGGGAAGCTGAACCAACTGCCACCCCAAACACTGCTGTCCAAGACTCACTGGCAGTTGGTGGAGCTCACCTGTTGGAATTTGAAGGCCCCATACACTAGTCTAACTTGTTTTAAGGAAAAGTCGAACTTGATTTCCTTTGATCTCCATGGGAGGGCTAACATCGGACTTTGCATTTTATGTGCCATTCATCGCATCTAAAAAGGACTCCTGGGGGAGCGCTGGGGGAGTTCAATGGAAGCACCCCGCGATGTGCCGCTGATGGCTGCACACACGATTTATCTTATGTGCAGCACGTCCAACCTCCGGTCTGATGCTCACGGGGACCCTCATTGGGTCCGAGCAAATGTCAAACACATGCAATTTGGCCGCTGCACTACCCAGCCAGCAAACATTAGCACATGCAATGCTCCTGGCCACACCGCCAGCTCCTGGTAAGTAAATGTGCCAGGTTGACGGTTTGGGTGAGGGGGGGGGGGGGGGGGTTGGTTATTAGGGAAGCTGTCCCAGGATTGAGCATTTTTCAACCACGAATCCCGGGATTGAAAAAATTTCCCGTTATTGCCATCCCTAGTTCCACCCATATTGGAGCGTAACGGAAACGTAGTGGTTTTACGACCTGTGAAAGTTTTGCTGTTACTGTAGTTTGAGCGACGCCGGGGGTTCCGTGTGACGTGCAACCAACAGATCATGTTCTAGGGATTTTACTATTCAAACATTTACATTAAATAAAAAAAAAAAATTAATCCCAATGTGTCTATGAACACTGTATAATTCAGCGAAATTCATTAATTATTCATGGCACAAATAACATTTTAAAGATCATGCACTATCATAAATAATTCTCAAGTCAAATATTTATGGCTTGTTTCTGATTAAACATTGATAGGAACAGGACCGGGGGCTGGCGTGGAGACCTGCTCGCTCGATTTCCGCTCTCAATTATCGATGCCTCAGAGACAATAATAATTCAATATTAATATTCGCAGCAGTTCTTATACAGCAGTTACGGAGTAGTTTTGGAGAGTCTTCCACCACATCGCTGACACATCCATGTATGTGGGTCGCTAGGTCTGACCAGTCACATGACCAGTCACATGACTGTACTATTCCTTCACTTCTCCTGTAATGAAGCCATCACATGATTTACGTTCAAAGAAATTTTCCTCCACCTATAACGAGCAGTATGAAGGCTCCATTAGGGCACACTGGAGATGGCAGCAAAGTGCTTGATTAGAGATGGAGATCAAAGGTACCATTGGTAGGGATGGCCATTGACCAATGATTAGATGGCTTCCCTCCATCGATATCAAGCATAAACAAATAGCTGTTTGTTTCCCCCCCCCCAAGAGGCCGGGACACTGTGCATAGCTCCGCTGATGGTGGAGAAACCATGGCATCGATGGCAAACCCATTGATTATCGGTGAATGCTTATTAACCATCAATGGTCGATGGTCATCCTTTACCTGCCTGGCGTCTATATAACTAAAACATACTTTACTTTTGTAGCTGATATGCAGGTGGGTGGGATGGGGGCAGTGCCAAACTGCTCCATTAAACTAGGAAGTTGGCAGGATGCAGGGGTGGGTGAGCCTATTCTTACAGTGGCGTGGAGGACTACCCAAATAATCAGGTGTCATCCACAGGATCATGCAGAGCACCAAGTATAAAATATTATTATTATTATTATTCCTGTTTGTGTGTTATGGAACACACATATCTATTCTGATATTAGTGCAGAGGTGAGTCTGCTGATGTAATTCCGGCAGAGCACTCAAAACCCCTTTGCAATAAAACCACTAACATGGAATTATATAAGAATCTAAGCAATGTATTCAGTCCCGGTGTCTCCATCTTCTCAGTTATATAACGAGTAATGAAACAATAGAAGAGGTGAGCGGAGGAAGCGGTTCTGTACATATTTCTGAGAACTGAGGGTTTGTTAGTGGATGAAGCTGTTATGACCTCGGCATCATAGTAACATTATTATAGCAGTTGGTATTTTATGGATGAAAGTGTTTAGTCCAATTCTATGTTTCTACTAATGTGACTGTAAATATCTCAGTTCTTCTCAAGGTAACTTACTGTAACACCCACATCCACCCACCTCTGCAATGACACAGTATTAGTATATGGCAATTGTTGCTGCTAGGCTGAATAATATACAGGAAATAACTGCAGTGCAGTGTACAGTATATGGTTACTGAGATATGTTCATGACTTATACTGTAGGTAATATTGTGTGTGCTGTGTATTAGGTGCTCACTATATTGTTTGTGCTGTGTATTAGGTGCTCACTATATAAGGCGTCTATACATTTATTTGGCTTGAACCTTAGCATACACTTTAAGCTAGCTTAACTAAAGAATAACTCACACTGACACAATAAAGACACGGACACCAAAGCAATTAGATTTAAAGGGCATAGTATATTTATTATGTGGTATGACCCTTCTTCGTAAAGGGCTGGCAATAAGGCGTCACGGCGCCCAGCTCTAGTCACATCAAAAATGGCGGCGACTTAAACGCCCCAACTGACTGATCTTAACATGGGGACGACTGAGACGGCCCCATCCGACTAAGGCACAACCTAACGCTGGGAAGTCTCACCACCCCTTCTCTGGCTGGTGTGGACACTCCGCTGACGAAGTGCCCACAGCGCCCCCCCGCAAAGGCAGGACACCCCGCCGTCTTTCCCGGGGGTAGTGCCTCCCAGCGCCCTCTCATGCCACAAGTGACCGCTGGACCGTGACGCCCTACCGCCCCAGTTCTGATAATGGTAAATGTACCAATGAATTGACTATAAATTTGAAATGCCAAAGGCAAGGGAGGGTGGGTGGGGCTGAAGAACTTTTCCAAGAGGAAGCATTTCCTGTAAGGACCTGCCTATATACCCCTCTCCTAAGCTCACGCCCCTAAGCTCACCCATAGGCTAACCACTAAACTGAAACCAACTTTAGGCAACTAGCAGTCATTAACTCTTTCCTGCCCACCCAAAAAATGTAAGCCTCTTAAGTACGCTCTGGCTTAGGCAGCCCTCGCTTTATCTAAGGCGTCTATACATTTATTTGGCTTGAACCTTAGCATACACTTTAAGCTAGCTTAACTAAAGAATAACTCACACTGACACAATAAAGACACGGACACCAAAGCAATTAGATTTAAAGGGCATAGTATATTTATTATGTGGTATGACCCTTCTTCGTAAAGGGCTGGCAATAAGGCGTCACGGCGCCCAGCTCTAGTCACATCAAAAATGGCGGCGACTTAAACGCCCCAACTGACTGATCTTAACATGGGGACGACTGAGACGGCCCCATCCGACTAAGGCACAACCTAACGCTGGGAAGTCTCACCACCCCTTCTCTGGCTGGTGTGGACACTCCGCTGACGAAGTGCCCACAGCGCCCCCCCGCAAAGGCAGGACACCCCGCCGTCTTTCCCGGGGGTAGTGCCTCCCAGCGCCCTCTCATGCCACAAGTGACCGCTGGACCGTGACGCCCTACCGCCACCGCCAGGCTCTTAAGAGATTAACTAGATGAGCTCTAAGAGCCGCCGCATGCCACCCGCGAAGACCTACCTAAGTGTCCGTTATCCTAAACTAAAACTGAACTATACCTCAACAAAACCCCCTATCCTTATTGAAGGGGAGCCTGAAAGAGAAAGTTCCTAACCGTTAGAAATATACATTGCATTGATTAGTATGACAAGGTAAGTTAGTACAATGGACCCAAGTGAAGTCGAAAACTTGATAAAAAACCTCTCGTGTGTCCCGGAAGGGGGAGGTGGGCCAAATTGAAATTAATAAGGACCCACGGAGGTAAAAAATGCAAGAAAGTCCTTCACACCCCTGATTCCGGAACACTAGCTGTTCCAAAACCAGCGGGTAAACAGCGTTTTTGGGTCAGCGCCACAGGCGCACTACATCCAAATCTTATCTACCTTATATAAATCCTAATTGCAGCGGACTTCCATCTTCCCCATTGCCTGAACGGAAGAGTCAGGAAGCCTGCTGGCCGCTGTGCAGGTAGCTGCCCGCACAGGCAATTTCAGCACTAAATATTGCAGCCAAAAGTGGATCAGCACCAAAAAACCCAGGATAATATCCAGGGCCTTTTCGAAAAGCTGGTACTGTCTGAATACCTAGAGGAGGAATTCCGCTTCCCCCTGGCCGATGCGTGAGTGAAGCCTGCACGGAAACCAGTTTCTCTCTTGACAGCACGTGGTGGGGGGGCGTCGGGACTGCATCCAACCCGGCTGACGGCAGGGATCCAGAAGACTCCACCGGATCCTGGGTAACACCTCGGAGGAAACAAAAGAAAATGTTAAACCCTGCTAAAGTAACGAACAAGGTCCCCACAAACGGGGGATGCGCGCGACTGATGAAGGGGGGGGTGTTGCCACAGTAATGTATGCGTGGCACAGCTGGCCAACAACACTATACACTGACAACGAGGGGAGGAACCCCCTGGCCCTGAGGACCAACCCAGACCAATATTGAAAATGCAAGCGCCGGCCCCGCTACCCCCTCATGCTAAGCTAACGCGCCCTCGATCTGAGCTATTTCCAGGAGAGAGGTATAGGCCGGGCGATGGGGCTGTCACCAATATTTTGGGCGTTGCCAAGGCCTGATGGGGCCCCACATGGATGGTCTTTGAAGTTTGGAAAAACATAGATGGTTTATGGCCGATGTCAACTAGTTTGGACACGATGTGGAAGAGCCAGATGGCTCCCCCCCCCATCGATGTCAAGCATAAAATAGTTTTTTGTACCGACCTTTGCCTTGGCTGCGGAGGGAAGCTCCGAGCAGGCACCTGTGAAGCCCGCACTGTATTCAGTCTACGTGGCAATGGCCGACCATCGATATGTAACACCTATCGGCTGTCATCCACCATCGATGGTCGGTTGCCATTTCCCCAATGGTTGCAAGGGCGACAGTGGCCTACCCTGCCCTTTTATAGCATGGTCACAGGTGGGAATTGAATGTCCATGTGGGCTGGGGAGGGGGGGCAAAATTGGCAAGCACTGGGACTGGGCGGACACCAGCCTGAGCAACCCGGGGGGCCAGAGCCGCAGGGGCCCCGGCCCAGGTATCCCGCGCCAAGCCCGCTGGGGCCTGGCGTGGAGTGGGGGCTGGCACCACGGTTGCCCGGCAGGGGGCCAGGGCGCGGGGTAGGGGGGCCGCCAAGTCCGCCACCCCCTGGACCCCGCGGGCAGTGGTGGAGCGGTCACCGGTGCTCGTACCCCTGCCGAGTCAGGGGGAGGCACCGGTGAGATAAGCGGTCCCCTTTGTGGGAAGGACGGGTGGGGACACCCAACCCCAGGCCCGGGAGGGGCCTGTACCGCAGGGAATTCGCTGCTGGGGTAAAAGGGGGTGCTGGATGGCTGACCCGGCGGGCCCGGCACGGACCCAACCAGGGCTGAATGAGGCACCTTATTTTATGGCGGCGGGTGGGGGCGGGCCTGGAACAGGGGTACCTGAGGGTGACCGTGCACCCGGGAGCCGCCATCTTGCGTGGCGGCGTTAAACGCTGCGCCCCCCCTGACCTGGCACCAGGTGGGAGATATGCGGAGTGCGGTGGGATGGGGTTGGATCGCCCGCCCGGAGGTGCCGGGGTCGGGCATAGACGCGCGGGTGGAAATGCCGCCCGTCGCGTCATAGCCCAGTGCTGGCCGGCTGTACAGGGGCGCCAGCGACACGTGGATGCCGGCGCCAGGCAGGGACGCGGTAGGGGGACGGAGGAAAGTGACGGTAAGAGAGGGCCCGCGGGAGGCACAAGGGAAGGGGCGGGGGGATGGCGCCGACGAGAGGCAGCAGTGGCTGTGCCGGATCCGGGTGCCCGGATCGGGCCCTGGTAGTATCCGGCAGGGGGGGGGGGGGGGGGACACAGCATGCTGTGGGCTGGGGAAAGGGTGCGGATTTGGGGGGAGACGGGACATGCTGTAATGAGGTGGGGGGGGGGGGGAGAGGAGGCACACTATCCCTGGAAGGGAAGGTGGTATCCAGAAAACAGGCAGGGAGGGGGGCCTGAGTGCTGGGGATGGGACACGCTGGATAACAGCGCTGCTTGGCCACGGGGATAAATATCAGCTGCACAGGCAGGCACTTAGCTTTGAGGAGAAGCTGCTGGGCTGTGACTGCATGCTGCTGGGCTGTGACTGCATGCTGCTGGGCTGTGACTGCATGCTGCTGGGCTGTGACTGCATGCTGCTGGGCTCTGACTGCATGCTGCTGGGCTCTGACTGCATGCTGCTGGCTGAAGAACTTTTCCAAGAGGAAGCATTTCCTGTAAGGACCTGCCTATATACCCCTCTCCTAAGCTCACGCCCCTAAGCTCACCCATAGGCTAACCACTAAACTGAAACCAACTTTAGGCAACTAGCAGTCATTAACTCTTTCCTGCCCACCCAAAAAATGTAAGCCTCTTAAGTACGCTCTGGCTTAGGCAGCCCTCGCTTTATCTTGTGTGTGCTGTGTATTAGGTGCTCACTATATTGTGTGTGCTGTGTATTAGATGCTCACTATATTGTGTGTGCTGTGTATTAGGTGCTCGCTATATTGTGTGTGCTGTGTATTAGGTGCTCACTATATTGTGTGTGCTGTGTATTAGGTGCTCGCTATATTGTGTGTGCTGTGTATTAGGTGCTCACTATATTGTGTGTGCTGTGTATTAGGTGCTCGCTATATTGTGTGTGCTGTGTATTAGGTGCTCGCTATATTGTGTGTGCTGTGTATTAGGTGCTCACTATATTGGCCCTTATTCTGATCTAGGCGGTACGGCCCGCGTGCGGCCGTACCGCCGATGTTTTCACTCTGCACATGCGCAGAGGTCACTCTGCGCATGTGCAGGCGAAATCGCCGCACACAAATTTTATACGCCGCAAAGGGGGCGTATAGGGGCGTGAGGGGCTTAATACCCTCATTTCCCTATGCATACGCCCCGCGTTTCATGGGCGTTCCCATGCAAACGCGGGGCGTATGCATGGTAATGAGGCTATGACGCCAGTGATGGGGGCGGAAAGCTGACATCGCCGGATGTCAGCTCTCCACCCCCATACAAGCTTTCACACGGACGATTGTCCGTGTGGTCTAAGCTTGCGTGAGCGGGGGGAGCGTGCGGCCCTGCCTTCGATGGTCGTCGACCATCGAATGCAGGGGGCAGCTCCCACCATGGTGGAGGCGTACGCCCCACCATTTTCATGCGGATCGCCAGCCGTCCGCGTACGGACGGCCGTGGCGATCCGTCTTGTAGGCGGGGATTGGTTTGTGCGGCCGGAGCAACGTATGCGGCTCCGGCCGCATAGATCAGAATAAGGGCCTATATTGTGTGTGCTGTGTATTAGGTGCTCACTATATTGTGTGTGCTGTGTATTAGGTGCTCGCTATATTGTGTGTGCTGTATATTAGATGCTCACTTTGTATATTGTTCCTGAAGCAAGGGTGTTACTACCATAGGCGCAAGGGGTGCAGCTGCTACGGGGCCCAGAGCTGAAGGGGGCCCATCTTTGCTGTCTACATTTATCACCATCAGTTGCTAAATAGGGGGCCCTAACAAACTTTCACTATGGGGCCAACGAATATCTCTGTCCTGAAGTCTCATTAATACAGCAACAGACAGGGGTATGGTTCATAGCATACCTCCACAGGACCGTCACACATGCCGTAGGCATGTGCTCCAAATTTGCGGACATGACCTGACAGCAAGGGGGTGCGGCCTAAAAATCACATCACTCCCGTGAGGCCACGCCCCTGTTTTGCCACTCTGGGGTCAGGGTAACAATCAGGACAGTTGGGAGGTATGATCATAGGATCCACAGTATGAAGGTTGATATACATTAGGGGGTTAGGTCGACACGTAAAATAGGTGGACAGGCCTAAGGTCGACAGAGTTGGAAGTTTGACAGTCAAAAGGTCGACATGAGTTTTTCTAAATTTTTTGGTCCTGCGTGTCGATGTAAGTTGACATGGACACAGTATCCGTGTATCGCGCCCCCTCCCATGGCTCGCTGCAATTGGCACATTATTATATTCTCCTTCCACGCCCTAGTGGATCGTAGGGTTTGAAATTCCGCCAGTTTTTTTTTTGTGTGAAAAAATCACGTCAACCTTTTGAATGTCAACCTTCCTATTGTTGACCTAATGCTTGTGTCGTCCTTTCGACCCTGTCGACCAATTTCATGTGTCAACCTAAGCCCAAATATATGTCGTCCTTCATGCTGTCGACCTAGCAACCATACCCAGGGCCCTAACAATGACCCCCCCCCCTACAACCCATAGGGGGAAAATGTTCCCACAACACATGGTTGCACAATCGTATACACATTACACCGCATGTAGTGCCCTTGATTCATATTAAACCACACAGTAATGCCCCTTATACACATAATGTCCACAGTTGTTCATCTTAACTTTACATTACATACGCCGTACCAGAAGAAGAAGCCGCTGGGACAGGCTTTTCTGTTGGAATTACTTTTCAGGACTGTGGTAGAGGTGGAAATCAGTTCCCCCTACCATTGGAGGTGGTGGAACTCAGTTCCATCCCGTTCCCCCTCACTTTAACCCCTGACCATACCCCAAAGACAGAAGAGTATCCCGCTAGGAGAAAAATTATATTACAGTAGTATGTGACAGCAGCAATCATGATCTGTACATATGTGGATTTATATCTGAAGGCGCTGGAGGTGACAAATCCATTTTCTAGCAGAGTTCTATAAATGTGTGTGTAATACTACAGTATATACTCATATATATTATAAAGTGTGGGAAGGGGCCTATTAGCTTGGGCTTTCTCTGGGATCACCTCGGCAGACAATCCTGCCTCCTGCTGTCTGTAATTTGCCATATAAAGCATTATAGGAATATAGAGAAGATGTGTTAAAGTCATTTCCATCTTCTGCCGGATCCTCCGGGTCAGAAGCGGCGATGTTGGTAAGTGGATTGGTTATAAAATAAAACCAGATGATTTGTCAGAGTTCCTGTGTCCTTGTTGTAGATTTTCCTGCAATTCCCGCAAGACAATGCCCAATATGAGAAGGACGCAGTGTGACACGGTGAGAGCAGGCGACGGAATCTCGCTCTCCGCAGAGCTGGAACCTGATTTATGCTGCCCCCAAAGTATTATTGATTCGTAAATATCAAACCTGACAGATGTCTGAGCAGGAGGAAGTTTTGGGCAGACAGAATTGATTGAACGCCAGGACATACTATATTTCTATTAAAAGTGACTTTATTAAAGAGAACTTTAATCCAATATCATTCCTGGTTTGTATAATCAAATCACAAGATGAGGCCAGATAAACGGCCGCTCCTGGCCTCCACTATGAATTATAATTATCCAATTACTTCTGCTGCTCGCGGGATGCCATTCATGCGGCACTGGGGAGGAGGGCGATATCCAGAAGGCAATTAGACGCCCATAGACCATACACTGCACTGTAGCGGTGCCCGGTGCAATGTTATACAGAATACTGGGAACATATGTTATATTGTATCATTATTTTCTATTCTGTTATTCTGTGGTTCCCAAACTTGGTGTTCAAGGCACCGTAAAGCTGTATACACACTAGTAGATATATCTGCAAATCAATTGATCTGCCAGGACTGGGCGGACACATAGCATGCATTGAGTTGTCAATCACCAGTGGCTCCTGGCACAGCTGCAGAGGCGGATTGGCCCACTGAGAAACCGGGCCATTTCCCCGTGGGCCGGCCCAAAAGTCATTAAAAAGGGGCCGGCCACGCTCCCCCGTGAGCTGGCTGGGCCCCGGGCAGCAGCCGCAGCACTTTGCCCACTTCCAAAATGGCCACGGGAGGGCTGCTGCGCATGTGCGCACAGCACCTCCCAGTTCCCGTTCCCCCTCCACCCGGCCAGCAGCAGGTGAGCCGCCCCCCCCCCCCCCCCCCCCGGCAAGCATTATTGCATACCCCGATTAACGATGCCATTCACAGATCTATCGATGGCACACACGTTTGTTCAAATATATCGGCCACTGTGTACACGTCATAACAGTTCAGGTTTAAGTTGTCCATGGCTAATGACAGATTTAATCAAAATGGCGGAGGTACTAATTAAGTCACCTGTGGCCAAGCGGTTTTTACCCTATGGGCAGGACTGCAGCGGCCCCAGGTAAAATCTGCCACCTCCTCACTGTTAGTGAAACCAGTGGCTTCACTGTGACTGGCAGTGACTTCCTATTGGAAGTCCTACCTGCCAGTCAACCGGATGACAGGCAGTCCCATTGGGAGGTGTTTTCCTTCCCTACGGGACTGCCAGTCCGGGCTGCAATAGGCAGAGAGCTGACTTCCTGTAGGAAGCCACTCCCTGCCTTACTATGCAGCCCTAGTCAGCTTCTATGGGCTGTAGTAGCCAAGGCAGCCCATAGAAGGCATGATTTAGCGCATGTGCAGTACCACCACTGGTACTGCGCATGCATCAGGCCCAGCGCCTGACAGATGTGTATCCTCCTAAATTACCAGCTAGCAACCCCAGTTTGTGATTAAGGGACTTTTCAGCTAATGATGTGTATTATTGTATTCCTGGGGTCAGCGAGACCTCGCAGTGCCATTTTGCTGCATTTTGCCCATCACCATGGTAACGTGTGTTGTATGATGCAGAACATGTGTCGCGTGAGGTTTGATTGATCTGTAGATCCTTCTATCTCAATAATTAATGCCTGATCCTGACAAGTAGATGAGTTGCCCTAATTAACAGCAGCTTAATATAAGAATTCGCATTAATGACAGTGACGGCTGAATGAGGGAATCGGATTTATATATAGACAATTTAATCATTTGCTCTTTTTCTTGATGTAATGATACGTTATTGAATGGGGGCATCAGCGAGGTACTGTACCACCTGGAATCATTTACCACACTCAATAATACCCCCTTCACACCAATAACACTGTCCTTTCACACTGCAGCCAAGCGGGTCACACCTGGGAATAACCCTGGTCATCATCTGACTGGCGGACAGAATACCGATACCAGCATCCCGAAGGAGGGAATCCTAACAGGTCAGGTACTGTAAGTATACTTAACCTCTCCCTACCCCCCAACCCTCGCTTCCAGCAGCCTAAACCTCCCCCGCCCCCCCCCCCCCCCCACACACACACACACACACACAGCCTGACTCTAAACCTCCCCACTAGTGTCTAACCCTAACCCCTGTACCCCGCCTCACACACTTACATACAGTCACCACACTCACAGCAATCACCTCACACACTT
Source organism: Crinia signifera (assembly GCF_055691185.1). NCBI lineage: Eukaryota > Metazoa > Chordata > Amphibia > Anura > Myobatrachidae > Crinia > Crinia signifera. The sequence goes on along the minus strand of NC_139223.1, from coordinate 170,272,709 downwards.
ACCTAGTCACCACCTCAAACACTTACCTACAGTCACCATGCTCAAAGCAATCACCTCTACACTTACCTACAGTCACCACACTCACAGCAATCACCTCACACACTTACCTACAGTCACCACACTCACAGCAATCACCTTACACACTTACCTAGTCACCACGCTCACCTCACACACTTAACTAGTTACCACGACCACGCTCACAGTAATCACCTATACACTTACCTACAGTCACCACTCACAGCAATCACCTATACACTTACCTACATTCACCACGCTCACAGCAATCACCTCTACACTTAACTAGTCACCACGCTCACCTCAAACACTTACCTAGTCACCACGCCCACAGTAATCACAAATACACTTACCTACAGTTACTACACTCACAGCAATCACCTCTACACTTACCTACAGTCACCACGCTCACAGCAATCACCTCTACACTTAATTAGTCACCACGCTCACAGCAATCACCTCTACATTTACCTACAGTCACCATGCTCAAAGCAATCACCTCTACACTTACCTACAGTCACCACGCTCACAGCAATCACCTCACACACTTACCTAGTCACCACACTCACAGTAATCACATATACACTTACCTACAGTCACTATGCTCACAGCAATCAACTCTACACTTACCTACAGTCACCATGCTCACAGCAATCACCTCTACACTTACCTACAGTCACCACACTCACAGCAATCACCTCTACACTTAACTAGTCACCACGCTCACCTCACACACTTACCTAGTCACCACGCTCACAGTAATCACATATACACTTACCTACAGTCACCACGCTCACAGCAATCACCGCTACACTTGCCTACAGTCACCACAATCACCTCACACACTTACCTAGTCACCACATTAACAATAATCACCTCTACACTTACCTATAGTTGCCACAACCTCCCCCCCACACACACACACAGCCTGACTCTAAACCTCCCCACTAGTGTCTAACCCTAACCCCTGTACCCCGCCTCACACACTTATATACAGTCACCACACTCACAGCAATCACCTCACACACTTACCTACAGTCACCATGCTCAAAGCAATCACCTCTACACTTACCTACAGTCACCACACTCACAGCAATCACCTCACACACTTACCTACAGTCACCACACTCACAGCAATCACCTCACACACTTACCTAGTCACCACGCTCACCTCACACACTTAACTAGTCACCACGCTCACAGTAATCACATATACACTTACCTACAGTCACTAGGCTCACAGCAATCACCTCTAAACTTACCTACAGTCACCACGCTCACAGCAATCACCTCACACACTTACCTAGTCACCACACTCACAGTAATCACATATACACTTACCTACAGTCACTATGCTCACAGCAATCACCTCTACACTTACCTACAGTCGCCACGCTCACAGCAATCACCTCTACACTTAACTAGTCCCCACGCTCACAGCAATCACCTCTACACTTACCTACAGTCACCATGCTCACAGCAATCACCTCTACACTTACCTACAGTCACCACACTCACAGCAATCACCTCTACACTTAACTAGTCACCACGCTCACCTCACACACTTACCTAGTCACCACGCTCACAGTAATCACATATACACTTACCTACAGTCACTAGGCTCACAGCAATCACCTCTACACTTACCTACAGTCACCACGCTCACAGCAATCACCTCACACACTTACCTAGTCACCACGCTCACCTCACACACTTAACTAGTCACCACGCTCACAGTAATCACATATACACTTACCTACAGTCACTAGGCTCACAGCAATCACCTCTAAACTTACCTACAGTCACCACGCTCACAGCAATCACCTCACACACTTACCTAGTCACCACACTCACAGTAATCACATATACACTTACCTACAGTCACTACGCTCACAGCAATCACCTCTACACTTACCTACAGTCGCCACGCTCACAGCAATCACCTCTACACTTAACTAGTCCCCACGCTCACAGCAATCACCTCTACACTTACCTACAGTCACCATGCTCACAGCAATCACCTCTACACTTACCTACAGTCACCACACTCACAGCAATCACCTCTACACTTAACTAGTCACCACGCTCACCTCACACACTTACCTAGTCACCACGCTCACAGTAATCACATATACACTTACCTACAGTCACTAGGCTCACAGCAATCACCTCTACACTTACCTACAGTCACCACGCTCACAGCAATCACCTCACACACTTACCTAGTCACCACGCTCACAGTAATCACATATACACTTACCTACAGTCACTAGGCTCACAGCAATCACCTCTAAACTTACCTACAGTCACCACGCTCACAGCAATCACCTCTACACTTAACTAGTCACAACGCTCACCTCACACACTTACCTAGTCACCACGCTCACAGTAATCATATATACACTTACCTACAGTCACTACGTTCACAGCAATCACCTCTACACTTACCTACAGTCACTACGCTCACAGCAATCACCTCTACACTTACCTACAGTCACCACGCTCACAGCAATCACCTCACACACTTACCTAGTCACCACGCTCACCTCACGCACTTAACTAGTCACCACGCTCACAGTAATCACATATACACTTACCTACAGTCACTAGGCTCACAGCAATCACCTCTAAACTTACCTACAGTCACCACGCTCACAGCAATCACCTCACACACTTACCTAGTCACCACACTCACAGTAATCACATATACACTTACCTACAGTCACTACGCTCACAGCAATCACCTCTACACTTACCTACAGTCGCCACGCTCACAGCAATCACCTCTACACTTAACTAGTCCCCACGCTCACAGCAATCACCTCTACACTTACCTACAGTCACCATGCTCACAGCAATCACCTCTACACTTACCTACAGTCACCACACTCACAGCAATCACCTCTACACTTAACTAGTCACCACGCTCACCTCACACACTTACCTAGTCACCACGCTCACAGTAATCACATATACACTTACCTACAGTCACTAGGCTCACAGCAATCACCTCTACACTTACCTACAGTCACCACGCTCACAGCAATCACCTCACACACTTACCTAGTCACCACGCTCACCTCACACACTTAACTAGTCACCACGCTCACAGTAATCACATATACACTTACCTACAGTCACTAGGCTCACAGCAATCACCTCTAAACTTACCTACAGTCACCACGCTCACAGCAATCACCTCTACACTTAACTAGTCACCACGCTCACCTCACACACTTACCTAGTCACCACGCTCACAGTAATCATATATACACTTACCTACAGTCACTACGTTCACAGCAATCACCTCTACACTTACCTACAGTCACTACGCTCACAGCAATCACCTCTACACTTAACTAGTCACCACGCTCACCTCACACACTTACCTAGTCACCACGCTCACAGTAATCACATATACACTTACCTACAGTCACCATGCTCACAGCAATCACCTCTACACTTACCTACAGTGACCACACTCACAGCAATCACCTCTACACTTAACTAGTCACCACGCTCACCTCACACACTTACCTAGTCACTACGCTCACAGTAATCACATATACACTTACCTACAGTCACCACGCTCACAGCAATCACCTCTACACTTGCCTACAGTCACCACAATCACCTCACACACTTATCTAGTCACCACATTAACAATAATCACGTCTACACTTACCTATAGTCGCCACACTCACAGCAATCACCTCATACACTTACCTGCAGTCACCAGACTCACAGTAATCACCTATACACTTACCTACAGTCACTACGTTCACAGCACTCACCTCACACACTTATCTACAGTCACCACACTCACAGCAATCACCTCATACACTTACCTACAGTCAATACACTCACAGTAATCCCCTCACACACTTACCTACAGTCACTACGCTCACAGCAATCACCTCTACACTTACCTACAGTCACCAGGCTCACAGCAATCACCTCACACACTTACCTAGTCACCACACTCACAGTAATCACATATACACTTACCTACAGTCACTATGCTCACAGCAATCACCTCTACACTTACCTACAGTCACCATGCTCACAGCAATCACCTCTACACTTACCTACAGTCACCATGCTCACAGCAATCACCTCTACACTTACCTACAGTCACCATGCTCACAGCAGTCACCTCTACACTTACCTACAGTCACCATGCTCACAGCAATCACCTCAACACTTAACTAGTCACTACGCTCACCTCACACACTTACTTAGTCACCACGCTCACAGTAATCACATATACACTTACCTACAGTCACTACGCTCACAGAAATCACCTCTACACTTACCTACAGTCACCACGCTCACAGCAATCACCTCTACACTTAACTAGTCACCACGCTCACCTCACACACTTACCTAGTCACCACGCTCACAGTAATCACATATACACTTACCTACAGTCACTACGCTCACAGCAATCACCTCTACACTTAACTAGTCACCACGCTCACCTCACACACTTAACTAGTCACCACGCTCACAGTAATCACATATACACTTACCTACAGGCACCATGCTCACAGCAATCACCTCTACACTTACCTACAGTGACCACACTCACAGCAATCACCTCTACACTTAACTAGTCACCACGCTCACCTCACACACTTACCTAGTCACTACGCTCACAGTAATCACATATACACTTACCTACAGTCACCACGCTCACAGCAATCACCTCTACACTTGCCTACAGTCACCACAATCACCTCACACACTTACCTAGTCACCACATTAACAATTATCACCTCTACACTTACCTATAGTCGCCACACTCACAGCAATCACCTCATACACTTACCTGCAGTCACCAGACTCACAGTAATCACCTATACACTTACCTACAGTCACTACGTTCACAGCACTCACCTCACACACTTATCTACAGTCACCACACTCACAGCAATCACCTCATACACTTACCTACAGTCAATACACTCACAGTAATCCCCTCACACACTTACCTACAGTCACTACGCTCACAGCAATCACCTCTACACTTACCTACAGTCCCCACGCTCACAGCAATCACCTCTACACTTAACTAGTCACCACGCTCACCTCACACACTTACCTAGTCACCACGCTCACAGTAATCACATATACACTTACCTACAGGCACCATGCTCACAGCAATCACCTCTACACTTACCTACAGTGACCACACTCACAGCAATCACCTCTACACTTAACTAGTCACCACGCTCACCTCACACACTTACCTAGTCACTACGCTCACAGTAATCACATATACACTTACCTACAGTCACCACGCTCACAGCAATCACCTCTACACTTGCCTACAGTCACCACAATCACCTCACACACTTACCTAGTCACCACATTAACAATAATCACCTCTACACTTACCTATAGTCGCCACACTCACAGCAATCACCTCATACACTTACCTGCAGTCACCAGACTCACAGTAATCACCTATACACTTACCTACAGTCACTACGTTCACAGCACTCACCTCACACACTTATCTACAGTCACCACACTCACAGCAATCACCTCATACACTTACCTACAGTCAATACACTCGCAGTAATCCCCTCACACACTTACCTACAGTCACTACACTCACAGCAATCACCTCTACACTTACCTACAGTCCCCACGCTCACAGCAATCACCTCTACACTTAACTAGTCACCACGCTCACCTCACACACTTACCTAGTCACCACGCTCACAGTAATCACATATACACTTACCTACAGTAACCACGCTCACAGCAATCACCTCTACACTTGCCTACAGTCATCACAATCAACTCACACACTTACCTAGTCACCACATTAACAATAATCACCTCTACACTTACCTTTAGTCGCCACACTCACAGCAATCACCTCATACACTTACCTGCAGTCACCAGACTCACAGTAATCACCTATACACTTACCTACAGTCACTACGCTCACAGCAATCACCTTACACACTTACCAACAGTCACCACACTCACAGTAATCACCTATACACTTACCTTCAGTCACTACGCTCACAGCAATCACCTCATACACTTACCTACAGTCACCACACTCACAGTAATCACCTATACACTTACCTACAGTCACTACGCTCACAGCAATCACCTCACACACTTACCTACAGTCACTACGCTCACAGCAATCACCTCACACACTTACCAACAGTCACCACACTCACAGCATAAACTCAACATCAGGTATCCTTATGCATGCACTTTAAAATTCTTAATACCTTAATAACTTAGGGGCAGATTTATTAAGCTTGGAGAAGAGATAAACTGGAGATAAAGCGGAGAAAAGGTAAATGGAGATAAAGCACCGGCCAATCAGCTGTGTTTGAAAATGACAGTTGGGAGTTGATTGGCTGGTGCTTTATCTCCTTTTACCTTTTCTCCGCTTTATCTCCAGTTTATCTCTTCTCCAAGCTTAATAAATCTGCCCCTAAATCACTAAAAGTAAGACACGGACAGAAGTGCTGGCATTTCAAATGAATGTCAAATGTATTGATTGACAACATGACTATAAGATCTTACTATAGATGGTGGCGGCACTAAAGAACGGTCAAGGGTAGTATAACCACACACATAGAAAAAGGGGTGGTGGTGATCCTGACCACACAGAGTTGGTCTGGGTGCAGGTGCGCCTGGCTGGAGCTGTGTTTCCCTAGCTGCTGCTCTGGGACAGGATAGTTAGTCCTGTACTGAATGAACAAGAAAAGAAAGGGGTGTTGAGCTGCGCTTGGTATAACTTTGTAAAAAGTGAGGTAATGAAACCTGTAAAGTAGGGTGAAAAAAATGAGGGATTGGTTGATCTAGTACAAAAAGATTTAATATCTAAAATGCATATAGCCAGAATACATTGATAATTCTCTAAAATCACATAAAATTCATATCTCACCAACCAATCATATCTAATCACACACATACCAGCAACCCACCCATGCAGGTGGTATAACCGATCTCCCATCCGGGAAGATGGGTTAAGGACATATCCATGTCGGAGAGCGCACCTACTAGCTACTTAAACTAAGACATATAAACAAGCCATTCTTTACCGCCGCCGAACACAGAACATAAAACAAAGGGATGGGAATGAGGGAAAAACGCACAAGAGGATAATCACACAACTTCCTGTCCTCTCCTAGGGGGAGATACTCTAAGAATCTCCGCCCCCCTTCGCCGCCCATCGCATTTATAATTATCAAATATGTTCTAACATATGCGATAATTATAACAAAGGACAGCTCTTGCGTTAAGAGCTGTCCTTTGCGGTGAGAGTCGCCGGGTCCCAGCAGGTCCCGGCGGCTCCCCCTCCCTCCCACACCCGGCGCTGCTGCTGCACAGGGCTCTCCTCCTCCCTGCACCCGGAACAGGATCAGTGTAGGGAGGAGGTCAAAGGTCCGGGCAGCACTGCCCGGACACAGGTGAGGGGGGAGGGGGCGATGCGGACGGTGGGGGTCTGTGCGGGGCGGCGGCGGGTCGTTGCGGGGCGGCGATGGGATGCGGTAGAAGCCCATTGGCTTCTATGGGGCATCGCCAGATAACGGGGTTTTTACCGCATTTCTTGAATAGAGAATCTCCCCCCTAGCCTGCCCACTCCTCCACTTTTACACCCTATTGGCTAAACCCATCACCATCAGATCTCACAGTAAACTAATAACAGTCTACATAAAGTGACAGCAGCATCACAGACCCGTTCAGTGGTCTATGTCACCTCTGTGCTTAATCAGCCATCGGTCTGCTATCACCTCACACACTTACCCACAGTTGTTTGCAAGAATCAACTGTCAATCGCACTGTGATGGGGGCAGTGACAGTGTAGGATGTCTGTGTGTGTGTACATGTGGTAGGGAAGATAGATTGTAAGCTCCACTGGAGCAGGGACTGATGAGAGTGTTCTTATATTCTCTGTACAGCGCTGCGGAATATGTGTGAGCTATATAATAACTGGTAATAATATTCTCTGTACAGCGCTGCGGAATATGTGTGTGCTATATAATAACTGGTAATAATATTCTCTGTACAGCGCTGCGGAATATGTGTGCGCTATATAATAACTGGTAATAATATCCTCTGTACAGCGCTGCGGAATATGTGTGCGCTATATAATAACTGGTAATAATATTCTCTGTACAGCGCTGTGGAATATGTGTGCGCTATATAATAACTGGTAATAATAGTCTCTGTACAGCGCTGCGGAATATGTGTGCTCTATATAATAACTGGTAATAATATTCTCTGTACAGCGCTGTGGAATATGTGTGCACTATATAATAACTGGTAATAATATTCTTTGTACAGCGCTGCAGAATATGTGTATAAATAACTGGTAATAATATTCTCTGTACAGCGCTGCGGAATATGTGTGTGCTATATAATAACTGGTAATAATAGTCTCTGTACAGCGCTGCGGAATATGTGTGCGCTATATAAATAACAGGTAATAATATTCTCTGTACAGCACTGCGGAATATGTGTGCGCTATATAAATAACTGGTGATAATATTCTCTGTACAGCGCTGCGGAATATGTGTGCTATATAATAACTGGTAATAATATTCTCTGTACAGCGCTGCGGAATATGTTTGCGCTATATAATAACTGGTAATAATAGTATCTGTACAGCGCTGCAGAATATGTGTGCACTATATAATAACTGGTAATAATATTCTCTGTACAGCGCTGCGGAATATGTGTGCGCTATATAATAACTGGTAACAATAATCTCTGTACAGCGCTGCGGAATATGTGTGTGCTATGTAAATAACTGGTAATAATATTCTCTGTACAGCGCTGTGGAATATGTGTGCGCTATATAATAAATGGTAATAATATTCTCTGTACAGCGCTGCAGAATATGTGTGCGCTATATAAATAACTGGTAATAATAATCTCTGTACAGCGCTGCGGAATATGTGTAAGCTATATAAATAACTGGTAATAATACTCTCTGTACAGCGCTGCGGAATATGTGTGCGCTATATAATAACTGGTAATAATATTCTCCGTTCAGCGCTGCGGAATATGTGTGCGCTACATAAATAACTGGTGATAATATTCTCTGTACAGCGCTGCGGAATATGTGTGCGTGATATAAATAACTGGTAATAATATTCTCTGTACAGCGCTGCGGAATATGTGTGCGCTATATAAATAACTGGTAATAATAGTCTCTGTACAGTGCTGCGGAATATGTGTGCGCTATATAATAACTGGTAATAATATTCTCCGTACAGCGCTGCGGAATATGTGTGCGCTATATAAATAACTGGTGATAATATTCTCTGTACAGCGCTGCAGAATTTGTGTGCGCTATATAATAACTGGTAATAATAGTCTCTGTACAGCGCTGTGGAGTATGTGTGCGCTATATAATAACTGGTAATAAGTCTCTGTACAGCGCTGCGGAATATGTGTGCGTGATATAAATAACTGGTAATAATATTCTCTGTACAGCGCTGCGGAATATGTGTGCGCTATATAAATAACTGGTAATAATATTCTCTGTACAGCGCTGCAGAATATGTGTGCACTATATAATAACTGGTAATAATATTCTCTGTACAGTGCTGGGGAATATGTGTGCGCTATATAATAACTGGTAATAATAGTCTCTGTACACCGCTGTGGAATATGTGTGCGCTATATAAATAACTGGTAATAATATTCTCTGTACATCGCTGCGGAATATGTGTGCGCTATATAAATAACTGGTAATAATAATCTCTGTACAGCGCTGCGGAATATGTGTGCGCTATATAAATAACTGGTAATAATACTCTCTGTACAGCGCTGCGGAATATGTGTGCGCTATATAATAACTGGTAATAATATTCTCTGTACATCGCTGCGGAATATGTGTGCGCTATATAAATAACTGGTAATAATAATCTCTGTACAGCGCTGCGGAATATGTGTGCGCTATATAAATAACTGGTAATAATACTCTCTGTACAGCGCTGCGGAATATGTGTGCGCTATATAATAACTGGTAATAATATTCTCCGTTCAGCGCTGCGGAATATGTGTGCGCTACATAAATAACTGGTGATAATATTCTCTGTACAGCGCTGCGGAATATGTGTGCGTGATATAAATAACTGGTAATAATATTCTCTGTACAGCGCTGCGGAATATGTGTGCGCTATATAAATAACTGGTAATAATAGTCTCTGTACAGTGCTGCGGAATATGTATGCGCTATATAATAACTGGTAATAATATTCTCTGTACAGCGCTGCGGAATATGTGTGCGCTATATAAATAACTGGTGATAATATTCTCTGTACAGCTCTGTGGAATATGTGTGCGCTATATAATAACTGGTAATAATAGTCTCTGTACAGCGCTGCGGAATATGTGTGCGCTATATAAATAACTGGTGATAATATTCTCTGTACAGTGCTGCGGAATATGTATGCGCTATATAATAACTGGTAATAATATTCTCTGTACAGCGCTGCGGAATATGTGTGCGCTATATAAGTAACTGATAATAATATTCCCTGTACAGCGCTGCGGAATATGTGTGCGCTATATAATAACTGGTAATAATAATCTCTGTACAGCGCTGCGGAATATGTATGCGCTATATAATAACTGATAATAATATTCCCTGTACAGCGCTGCGGAATATGTGTGCGCTATATAAATAACTGGTAATAATATTCTCTGTACAGCGCTGCGGAATATGTGTGCACTATATAATAACTGGTAATAATAGTCTCTGTACAGCGCTGCGGAATATGTGTGCGCTATATAATAACTGGTAATAATAGTCTCTGTACAGCGCTGTGGAATATGTGTGCGCTATATAAATAACTGGTAATAATATTCTCTGTACAGCGCTGCGGAATATGTGTGCGCTATATAAGAAATTGGTAATAAATAAATAAATAATGATACTGATTATAAAACAAGTAACTTTGCATCTGTAACAAATTGCACTGCCATACAGGGTGGGTGGGACACATATTTAAGTTTTTTTTTTCCATGCAGGGTAAATGTCTATTTTTGCATGTAGTCCACAAATGTTGGACAACTCGATTATTACACTGCAAATTTGAGTTAGGTCACACCCCTCCCACCATTCTCACTAAGATCTGCAATAGCTTTCCCCGGTTTCTCAATCTGATTTCGTCAATCCACAAATCAAAAATGGCCATCAGTGATCCAACAGGGAGTCAGGAAAATCCTGCAGGTTAAAAGTCCCTGGTTTGCTGCCCCCAATCATTTTTTTGTTGGAATCAGCAAATGGGGGAAATCCAATGTTGGAAATAATTCCCCACCCCCCACACCCCATCCCAGCTATCGGGGAATTGCGACATTCCACAGGGAATTCCTTTATCCCTGTGCTGCTGGTGAGTTTTGGGAATCCAATGAACTATAACTGGTTAGTAAAAGGCATTATGATTCCTGGAGATTGTTACCCTGGTCACAATTAATCAGATTTCTGTAATCTCTTCCCACAAATATGATTCATTTTGTCGCCAGGGAATTCGGCTCTTGGAACGACAGCAGCCCCTTCGTTCCTCTGCTCTCAAGCAGGTATTAAGAATCTCTCGAGGCTTTTGTAAATAGCCAAGTAAATAGAAAAATAATAAGATTTTCATGGTGTATGATTTTCCTGTGTCCCGAGTGAAATGAATAAAGCCAAATGCCTGTAATACAGAGAATGAATGTATGAAATCAATCAGTTATTGGGAAATTTGGGGGTGGGGGAGAGAGACTTATATGTGTGCCTGAAGTATAAAGAATAATGGTGCTGCAGATGTATAATGTATAACAGCCCCTCGGAGGGGAACGGCATTTGTCCCTTTATTAAACCAAATAAATGTAAATCTCATACACTATAGGATCAGTCCTGTCCTAGAGGCGGAAAGGAAGGTACATATGGACAATCAGCCGACGGGAGGCAAAGTGCATTTCAGCGGAGAAGCACAACATCCTCTGACGCTGGGAAATTACAGTAAATTGACAAAAATGCTTCTAATATGATGGTAATAAGCCCAGTTCTGATGTGGTTATTTCAGGCCATTTTCTGTGCGAGAGAGATAGAAATAACAGGATGGGAAAATAATACCAAACGCACATTTACGGTATAGATTGGCTCGAAGTATGTAGACAGCAAAATATATGAAATGAAAAAGGAGAAATGGGCATTGTGTATTCATTCCGGGAAATGTTTTACGTTCAAGTGGATTTACTGTAATTGGGTTAAAAGAGGCAATAATAATTATTTTAGCTATTGGTGGGGTACAGCGAGGTTATGGACTATATAAACGCAAAAAAATGACAGGTACCATTTATGGTGAGAGAAGGGGGAAGCCGGGTTATAGGTGAATATAAGCATCAAAGAAATAAATATATATCTATATATATCTATATATCTAGGTGATTCATTGCGCCCTACGGGCGCTCTTCACACCGTCGTAAGGGGCTCCACCCACTTAACATGTGAACGACTTTAGTGTGTGAAATGTGTGTTGTATTATATGGAGGATGACCTGTATTGGTACTTTAGTTAGAGGTTACATTGTCAAGCTGAAAAGGGCGTTTGATTGTGAAGGGGGTGTAGGTTGTATTGTTGGTATAAAGAGTGATTAGTTTGTGTGGCTTGTTGCGGGGGTACTGCGTGATGGAGAGGGACAGGTGCTTTGTTTGGGCTCGTGGATGTGGGGGTTTTGTGTGTGTGTGGTGAAAAGGGTATCATAGGTAGGGGTGTGGTGGGTGTGTGGGGGTTGGGTGCAAGGGTGCTATGGGTGTGGAAAGGTGTTAGGGGATGATGTGTGTGGGAAAGTTGCGGGTGGGGGGATACTGTGTGTGGTGGAGTTGTAGGTGCGAGGGTGGGCCGTGTGGGTAGGTCAGGTGTGGTTGTGTACCGTTTCAGGGAGGGGCATTTTTTGGTGGTGCTGTTGGTGTAGGAGCAAGGGTAGTGTATTTGAATGAGGGATGGGTGCGTGGGTAGTACGTGTGGGGGATGAGTGTGTGTGATGTTGCCGCACCTGCATGCATGGATACTGCGGGTTGAGGGGTGTATTAGTCCCAGGGGTGAGGAGGTGGCAGGTGCGGAGTTGCCGCGGGTGGGGTATGGTGTGCCGTGGTGGTGTGGGAGGAGCAGGTACAGTTGTTTTGCAGGTGGTGGAGTTGCAGGTGTGGTGCATGAGGGTGCTGCGGGGTTGAGGGTGCTGCATTTTGGTGGGGGGTGGTTGTGGGTGGCTCTGGTGTTGGAGGGGCAGTTTGGGTGTTTTGGCGTGGGTTAGGGAAGAAATCTGGGCGTGCTGTGGATGTGTAAAAAGACCGGTGGTGGGGGCTGTATGTGGGTGTAATGTGGGTGTGTGAGGTGTGCTGGAGTCCCCGTTCACTGGTCTGTAGTTACTTGCTTTTTCTTTGCTTCCGCTTTTGTGCAGTGGAACTACATTTGCTTTTCTCCAGTCTTCTGGAACTGCACCTGTATCTAGTGACTGGTTGAATAAATCTGTTAATGACGCTACCAACACATCTTTTAGTTCTTTTAATATCCTTGGATGCATTCCGTCTGGCCCCATTGATTTATCCACTTTCAGTCTTGAAAGTTCTGCTAGGACTTTCTCCCTAGCAAATGTACTTCCATCTACCTTATTTTTATGAATGTCCTTGCAACTTAACTGTGGTCCCTTACCTTCTCCGTAATTATTTAGATGATCTTCAATTGCCTTGTCTCCCTCCACCAAATTCTCAGTGTCTGTCCGCAGTTTTATTATTCCTCCATTTGATTTTCTTCTTTCACTTATATACTTAAAAAAAGTTTTGCTTCCTTTATCTACTGACTGAGCCATTTTCTCCTCAGCTTGTGCCTTGGCACGCCTGATCACTTTCTTAGCCTTTTTGCGTCTGGCAAGATACACTTCTTTGTCGTTATTATTTTGAATCTGCTTGTATGTCCTAAAGGCCATCTTTTTTGCTTTTACACTAGTTGATACCTCTTAGGTAAACCACACTGGCTTCCTGGTACTTTTCTTAACCCTTTTGATACAAAGGTCCGTTGCCTTTAGTATTGCACTTTTTAATTTTTTCCACCTCTCCTGCACTCCTTTCAAGTTCCTCCAATCTGCTAATGAGTCGCTTAAACATCTCCCCATTTTTGCAAAGTCAGCCTTCCTAAAATCCAACACCTTAGTTTTTGTGTGACTGGAGTTGGACCCTGCCTTGATACTAAACCATACTGCTTGATGATCACTAGATCCCAGGTTCTCACCCACATATATGTCTGATATCCTGTCACCATTTGTGAGTATTAAATCTAATATTGAGTCTTTGCGAGTAGGCTCCCTCACCAATTGCTTGAGATGCTCCCTATAGGGAATTTAGAAATTTGTCACTTGTAGATGATCTTGCAAAAGACTCCTCCCAATTCATATCAGGTAGATTAGAGTCTCCCATGATTATGACTTCTCCCTTTAAAGCCATTTTAGTGACATCAAGCACAAGGTCCTGTCCAAATCCTGCCCCTGGCCTGGTGGCCTATAGATGACCCCAGTACGAATAATATCCTTCTCCCCAATTTCTATGGTCACCCAAAGGGCCTCAGTTTTTTCTTCAATGTTTTGTATTAAAGTAGCATTTATGCTTTTCTTTACATACATTGTTATCCCTCCTCCGATTCTTCCCATTCTGTCCTTCCTAAATAAATTGTATCCTGGTATAGCTATGTCCCAGCCATGGCTCTCATTACACCATGTCTCTGTGATTGCTACAATGTCTAGGTCATCCCTTGTCCTTATTGCAATTAGATCAGGAATTTTGTCTCCTAGGCTTCTAGCGTTTGCACATAGTTTTAAAAATTTTGCCTGTGCATCTGTTATTCCTAGCCATGTTCATACAGTACAAAATCGAAGTCTAAAGTTGAAATTACCTGGTTGATGATGTTGTTCAATGTCTGTTTTTATTTTTTACTGTTCAGAAAAGCTGCAGGTCACTAATTCTAAGAATATAGTGAGTCTGTTCAGGTCAGGCTACACCTGAACACTAATGGCCAAATGGTCAAAGGAGATAATTTGCCCTGTGTTTGAGTAGACATCAGGCAGAATGCAACACTAAACTATGCTTCACTGAACAACTTCCCCAAACAAGTAATAACAATTACAATCAATTCATTACATCAGAACTTTTCAAATCATACAAGAGTTTGCATAACACAGAAATGATGAGAACATATTGGAGATGAATTACATACTCTTGAGGTATCAATGCAGTCCATGTGTGTTTTTGTTAAAATAGTAATTTTCCTTAAGATTTCATAAAATGTACACATTGCTCCCATAGGAATTCACCACAATGGGGATATACTGTAAAAATGGGCTGCCATCAGCAATTTTGGGGCCCAGGACTAATTCCCAGTCCAGACCCCCCTCCCCACTTGACTTCCGTAACCTGGCTCCTGCTCCTCCATCTTCTCTTCCGCTGAGCTGCAGCCCGGAGCGCAGGCTTCTTCAACTCAGGATGCCGTCGGCCAATTAAAATGTAGCACTGGCTGGTGAGCCAATCAAAGCTCGCATACTGTTAGCCGCTCTGATTGGCTGCTGGTACACAAACTCTGATTGGCTCAAAAGACAGTTTTTATTGGCCACCGGCGCACTGGGACCTGCTTTGTTCAGAGCACTGAGAGCAGCACGGCGGAGGTAGTTGGGGGGGGGGGCGGGGTTTTGCGTTGGGAAAAATGAGCTGTCCGGGCCCTTCCAGAGGCTGGGGCCAAGGACAGCTGTACCCACAGCACCCCCTTATTGGCGGCGCTGCTGTAAATCAATGATGAGCGACCAATCAATGGCTTCTCTCCAGTGCTGCAGCTTGTGAGCTGAGGTATATGCGAAGCAATCCGCTTGCATGCTAGTGAGCGGATTCGGGCGGCGGGGGGGCGAGTCGGGTGTTATTTTGTTACAAAATGCAGGCGTCCAAAGCTTCCAAACTAAAAATCCCTTTGACATGCTTTCCCCTAACACACTGATATAAATGATGGCCGATTCCTGCGTTCCTCTGTCTTTTCCTCACATTTTAGCTATAGCTTATTGCTGCAACTTCTTTAATCATTTGGAAGTTCTATAGCGACAGATGAATGATTCCCCAGATCACAGTGAGTTGTACATAGGAGTGTAATAAGAAATGCCTTTTATTTCTGCTCCAATCTCCCAGGAACATGAGTTAGACTTGTGATTGTTCAATTAGGGTCGATCTCTCAGCGGGAAGCTCCACCTCATCTGGAGACGCGGGAGGAAAGTTAGGACGGAGGAGGCACTTTTTTTCCTGTTTGAAAGAGACTGAAAGTCCAACTGAATGGGCACAAATGAGTGCATTATATTTGTATTAATAGGCAATCAGGCCGCTGTGCAGCTGCGAAAGCCTCTCTCTGACACTGGAAAATTACTTCTATTTAAAAATGTGTTTATTCTGGAGTATGCGGAATTCTTCCAGTACGACGTTAGCTATTCGTCCCTGCTCTGGTTCCTATAAGGCACAGGTTCTCAAACTCGGTCCTCAGGATGGGGGCTGAATCTTTTAGTCACAAGCTGCTGTGACCCCATTAATGTCTTTTACCTTCAATCAGATGGTAAATATCAGCCATGGCCATGGTACAGTGGTAGACTGCGGCATGATTAACCAATAACCAGAATCTGACTTGGGGGAGAGAACAACACCTTACAGTGCTGAGGATCAGGACCGGATTAACAATGGGCCTGATGGAGCTACAGCTCCAGGCCCACTGTACAAATAGGCTCATTTTGTAGCTAAGGGCCAGGGCTTTCCAACGAGCCCGGCCTCGTGTCGCTAGCCCCCCCCGGGAACCAGATATACCGCCAGGCAGATCTGGAACGTTTTCCCCATAACATGGGACACCCCCACCTGGTTCCAACAGCTGCCATTTTCCCCTCTAGCATCACAGAAGCTCAAAGTTGATCTCAGTCAAATACAAATCGCTGGGCCTTCAATCTGATATCAGGCTGGTCCATATGGGTTACTTGGTTCTAGAGATATTGCGGGTAAACCAATTTTTTCATTATGAAATTTCATGACTGTTCATGTTGTTTGAGGACAGATTTTTCTGGAACCAAACGGCCCAGTTTCACGGGACCAAAATCATGTGAAGCCCACTTAAAAGTTCTTCAATACGATGTAAATGGGTCAGTTGGTTCTGAAGATATAGCTGGTTGTTTAAAGGGGGTTGTAGTTTTTTCTCCCCCTCACATATGCAGGGACTAGGCTGATGTAAACGGGGCCAGTCCCTGCATTTTCTGGTGTGAAAGGGGTATTATTTCAAATAGCCGGGACCTGCAGTGCTCTGAATACATCCCCCTGCTCTCTGCCTGGCTGTCAATGGCTGTCATTTCTGCCCGGTGGCGGCTGTCCCCCAGATACCGAGAGCATGTATTCCCCCTTGGCAATGAGCATGTAATCCCACATGGCAACGAGTATGGAATACCTGGCAATGAGCATGCGCAGACGGAGGGGCGTGCGCACAAGACACTCGCACACCCCGTGGCAACGGAGCTTCCTCCGGGTCCCCACCGCCTCCCCCAGTCATATTTTACTGTGGCACTCTCATGCAGTTTCAAGTTAGCTCCGCACATGCTCAGTAGTAACCTTGGTGGCCATCTTGGTACAGGGAATGAAGCTTCCCTGGAGGAGCAGCAACATGGAGTCTGTGCAGTAAAATACACATTATAGCCTAATACTTTCCTATAGTTGACAAATATCCTCCTGGAAAGTGTGTGAATGGTTTGAGATGAAAGGCCAAGAGTCAGCGCATGGGGGAGGATGGCACCAGTTCCTCCTGTCGGCACACAGGCCCCATGAGAGGGGACTTCTACAGTGAGCGGATCTGAAGGAAATCATGAAACATTAATGGTGAGCTGGGATGTGAAGAATATCTCCAGGCTGAATCCTCCACCTGTACGTTCATCAAACTGAGCTGTCTCTGCGGAGGGTGTCTGGTTCCACAGAACTGACTGTCATATTGGAAAAGCAATCTTATCATCAGAACAAACTTTATTTCAGAACAATGTACCCGACTGTACTTCTTTTATTAAAGTTATTAAATAAATCAATATCACAAGTCAAATGACAGGGTGCTGCGGATGATCGGCGATTTATTAGGTGCCTGTTATAAGCGCTTACACTTAATGGTTGTAAGGCAAAAAGGCAAGTAACACGCACACGCGCGCAGGGAACAAATACATTTCTATTGTTACTGTGCAGGGTAAATATAATCTGCTTCTACATGTAGCCCGTTATGTTAGTTCAGGGTTATCAACTTTTGTAGTCTCCTCTCTGGGAGAAGCCTGGAGAGGAGACTTTCAGCAGGGCTTTGGGGGGTGGGGCATGAGTGTGACATCATTAAGCCCCGCCCCAGGGTGGAAAATAACCTGATTTGTCCATCTCCGTTGAGGGGGAGGGGCTAAAATGATGCTATTATATAACTTTATCCCCGTCCCCTCCTCGGAGATCGGCAGATTGGGTTATTTAAACGCAGCGGTCAGGGGGAGGAAGCCGCGATCAGGGGGAGGAAGCCGCGATCAGGGGGCGGAGCGGGGGTCCCTGGAATCTGGGAGGGTTACCCGACTTTCCGGGGGGGCCGGGAGGGGGACCCGAGGCTCAGGACCGTAGACAGCCCTGCATTAGCTTTAGGTTTACACCGCAATTTATATTTCAGTTTAAACAAATCCCACTCAAATTTAACTCTGCCCCATCTGCACACTATTCTATTCTCCCACCACACCTTAGTGGATGTTAGGGCATGAAATACCGCCTGTCGGCACATGTCGGCTAGAAAAAAACGTGAAACCTTTTGACTGTTGACCTAATGCTTGTGTCAACCTTCCAACGTTGTTGACCTTAGCCATGTCGACCTAAGGCCTAAGACAGAGAGTAACCAGGGGCACAGATAGTAGATGGGACAAATATGGATTGGGGCAGTGCTGAATTTTCCAGTAGGGACATGCCACGGGGCACCACTTGCTGGGGATGGCGCTCTGTTTCACGGCCCTGGTAATCAGTTGGTCTGATGGCACAGCCGGGCACTAGGTCATTTCTTTTTTTATGGCATTATGACTTTTATTTTAAATTCGGCAGCAGAAGGGAGGGAGGGGGTGGCGTGGGCGGATAGGTAAGCTGGGTCTAGTTACCTAGAAGCACTGGGACTAGAACCAGCATGGGGGAGGGGTAGAGTTGTCAGCGATGCCATGTGTACGTGACAGGCAGCCCGCTGTTATACTGACCTGAAAGCTGTTCTATGCAGCATCTGTGACAATGATCTAGCTTACAGGGAAGCACTGTGTAATGTGTATTTGTTTAGTACATATGATTAACTGCAATACCGACTAGCGGTTTGTTGTCTGCAGAGCTTTTGGGCATTTTCCAGCATGTCTAATAATTAATGAGGGGATTTCCAGAAACAGTGCAATATAACATACAGTACACTATATTTAGAATGCAATTATTAAAAAAAAAGTGCTCTATGAGATACAGATTGGGGCACTCTTGCCTACACCCCCCCAAAATGGCCAGGGGGCTCCTCCAAAGCGGGTGGCTCTCCCAGCCCCTGTGAAAGTTGGATAAGTATCCTGCACTCCCTGCCAGCTGATTGGACTGCCCTCTCACTCAGCCACCCACTACAAATGGGTGGTCAAAGGGGAAATGATCATGTGATTCACGCTGAATCATGTTACTGTGGACTCACGGGGGGGGGGGGGGGGGTAATGAGAGGTGTTCGCAGGGACTCCTGAGCAACTACAGCGAATCATTGTTCTCATGGCATTCGGTCCGGGAAAGCGGAGTTCACCTCAAGTGAAGAGTCCCAAGAATCTGAGGGATTTTCTTACTACAGTGTGGGGAAGCAGGAGATTATGCAGTAAATCAGGGGTCTCCTGCTACATGCAGGAGGCTAGGTGACAATGTCCTGCAGCATCCTAGGGTGGGAATCACCGATATAGAAGGTTAACATTAGGTTAAATACTTTTAGTAATTAGTACTCAGCAATTATAATCCGTTTCTAAACTCCTCCAAATCCCCCTTATTATATAAGAAAATCTTGTCCATTTTGTTCTTCATACAGAGTTTATTTTAGTTTTTAGCATTATTTGTCGACTTTTTGACTGTCAACCAATAGTGGTTGACCTTTTCACTGTCGACCTACAGTAGAGTCAATCTATCATGAGTTCGGATACCAAATCAGCATTATCTCTGTATCGCCCACTAGTCACAACCATTATTACATTACATAATACTCCGTTGGGGCAACATCAAGCCCTCTGGACTCCGCCGACAGCACAAACATCTGATCCGCTCTCCAGCAGGACATGAAATGCAGGATAAATGCGCAGCAAGCGCCGTCACGTCAGTACAAATGAAGATGGAAGCAAATTTGGGGATGATGGGTAATTTCAGTAAAACACAATGTGAGAAATCTTTGTTTCCTGCCAGCAGAAGAATGGTGGCGGAGGCTCTTTCTGATGACTTCCCACTGGGTCAGTTTAGATATGAAGTGAACTCACAAGGAAAAGCCACAGGGATCAGCCTGTAATAAATTGGTAAGTAAAAATGAACGGAGATAGATATGTGTGAGAATGAAGGTGGGGAAGGCTGCTGGTTCTCCACTAGATCAAAGCAGAGAATGCGGCTGCTTAAGGATTAAAAATGCAAGAAACTATATTTTAACTTCCATTATCTGTAGATAACAGATATGAGATAGATAGCGAGATATTGGTTCCAATATGGAGGCTTCATTACCTAACCAAGATGGCCACAGACAGAGGCAGATTTTCAACAGGCAACTTTGGCACTTGCCTAGGGCCCAGCAGGTCTCAAGATATCCCAGCCATCCAAAACGTTCCCAGTGCAGCATTGAGCGGCTACGGAGTGACATCATGACATCACATAGGGCTGCCACATTTCCAAAGTCCCTTTGATGTTCTTTGATAGGATTAAAAAATATGTGGGACACACAGAATGGTTTCCTCCGCTGTGTAAATGTGACACAGGCATTGCGCCTACTTCCAAACCTAGCGCCCGATTCAGATGTGTACGCAATGCCGATGGTCACCCAGCTGAACATTTATTGGTAGACTGGGCAGGCGCCAAGGTACTCTATCAATGCCACCTGCAATCAGTGGATTGTTGGAGGGAGGAGGGCCCCAAACCGGCATCTTGCCTAGGGCCCATGAAGTCTAAATCCGCCTCTAACCACAGAACCTATTACTCCTATTACCATATTATCACTCTGTAAGAGCGCCACAGTGTAAGACAGACATCTTCCAAATAGCTTTGGGCAGACCTGATGATTAATTTCTTTGAACCACTTTTACAACCACTACAGAGCTGCCGGTTACCGCTGCAGAGCTGATACCGCTTGTATCTGCTGATGTCCATGTACAGCTATATACCAGTCTGCTCTGCACAAACTCCACTCCATGACCAGTGCATATAACTGTAAGCACCGCTATACTACAAACTGCTGCCAATATACCACCTCACTGGTTACGCAGTGTGGCTGTTCTTATCCAAAGGCTGTCCACTGCTGTGCACACTACAGTATATCACTCTGGATGCTTTGTACATAAGCAGACAAGATTCAATTCTACCTTTCCTCCCCTGACCGCTGCCTTTATCTCCTGCCACTTTGCCATCTCCGCTGGGATAACTGAACGCTACCCCACGCTCTACGAATCTAAAACTAAGCACTTCCTTTCTCTTGACATCTCATGCCATGATTATTGCAATCTAGTCCTGTCTGGCAAGTCTATCACACATCTATGACCCCTGCAAGCTGTTATGACATAGAGACACAAATATGGGGTATCCATTAACTGGTGAAAGTCTGTAACTCGCCACTAATGAACTGCATGGCATTGTCAGTAAGCAGCATCCAGGGTGTACCATGAATATATAAGTATCCTTTCATTTTGTTAATGACTGTGGCACTTGTCAGTTCCGGAAGATAATCTTGAACCAATCCAAGTATGAATCCACATACACATTCTTTACCCCTCCATTCAAAGAGACCTACAGCAAGAATGGATCAAAGGAGGATCAGGAACCTCATGGAGAGTGAGAGGTTACTTGACATGATGGGCAGAGGTTACATCCAGAGAACACCAGCTCAATGTCAGCAGCCATAGAAGGCCAAAACTGGGCATCCTTGGTCCACCATATTGTGGCCTCACACCTGGTGGGTATAAGAGGATGTCATCTGAGAGGGTCAACTCACTGCAGAAGACAAATAAAGACTGGAGGTCAAGCACAGTTCCCTATAGCAACAAGACACATCCATTAGCAGAGGTCATCCCTGATTGTGGCATCATGGAGTTCTGCCATCCATGTGGAGGAGAGGACCTCAAACAGCATGACATCCATGTCATCATCAGCATCAGGGACAACCAAGTCCAAGAGCATGTGATAAGATGTCATTAGCATGAAGGTCTTTGCCACGTTTGTTCACCACAACCAGTGGCGGATTCAGGGGGGGAACCCGGGCACGTGCCCCCCCTGTCATTTCATTTTGTAGCTGAGGACCAGGGCTTTCCAACAAGTCCAGCCCCGTGTCTCTAGCCCCCCGGGAACCAGAGATACCGCCTGGCAAAGCTGTAACGTTTTTTCCCCATAGGACAATATGGGACCCGTCAATTCCGACCCCCACCCGGTTCCGACGGCTGCCAGTTCCCCCCCTGGCATCACAGAAGCTTGTGGTTGATCTCATTCAATTCCAAATCACTGGACCAGGCTGGTCCATATCAGTCAATCGGTTCCACAGATATTACGTGTAAACTAATTTTTTTATTTTTGAAATGTAATTTCATGGCTGTTCATGTTCTTTGAGGGCAGATTACTCTGGAACCAAACGTTCCAGTTTCACTGGACCAAAATCATTCAAAGCCCACTCAAAAGTTCTTCAATATGATACTTGTCTCATGTAAATGGATCAGTTGGTTCCGAAGATATAGCCGGTTAAATAAGATAACTGGTTAAAGGGGGGGAGGGGTCGGTTTCTCTCCCCCTCACACCAAAAAATGCAGGGACTAGGCTGGTGTAAAAGGGGCCAACCTGGGAATGCATTTTCTGGTGTGAAAGGGGTATTATTTCAAATAGCCGGGACCTGTAGTGCTCTGAATACAGCCAGGCTCTGCCACTGTCAGTGGCTATCACTTCTGCCTGGCGGCTGTCCCCCATTTACCGCAAGCATGTATTCCCCTTGGCAATGAGCATGTAATCCCACATGGCAATGAGCATGGAACCTCTGGCAATGAGCATGGAACCCTTGGCAATGAGCATGTAGATAAGCAGCACTTATGTAGCATAATTTTAATAGGCATTATGGTGTTTGACATAATACATAATGGACATAATGGCGTGTAACTTAACGTGTAATGGACATTATGGTGTAAATGTTTAATGCGCGCCTTTGGTGGACAATGTTCCTGTTTATGAAACGTATTGTTAATTTTGGCTCAATCCGTGTTTTATTATGTAAATTTTGGCTCAATCCGTGTGGCATTATGTGAATTTTGACACAATCCATGTGGCATTATGTGAATTTGGGCTCAATCCGTGTGGCTTGATGTGAATCTTGACACAATCTATGTGGCATTATTTGAATTTTGGCTCAATCCGTGTGGCATTATGTGAATTTTGGCTCATTCCATTTGGGATCATGTGTAAGGGGCAAGTATAGTGGGGTCTAGTATTTTGTTGCATAATGTGTAGAAGTTGTATATGGTGTTGTACACTGCACTCAAGGACACGCCCCCTGTTGAGTGGCCACACCCCATTTTCCAGAGCGCGCCTTCGGCGCGCGCACAACTGCATCCTTTTGTCACCATGGTGGGCCTGCGTATTTTAACTGCCAAGGCCTATTTTTAATCCCATTCCCACCCTCTCTCTGCCGCACTCTTAGCATGTACACTGGCACCACTAACACCGCCCCTCCCCCACCTAAACCCTCTTTTATCATGGTGCCCCCCCTGTCATTTTATCCTGGATCCGCCCCTGACCACAACCAAATAGTACCCTTGGAGCTAGAGCATGAAAACATGCAGACACAGATGTGTACACAGGGGTTTCCAGAGAATGGCGATCAAGAGTTGGTGATGTCTCAACCAGCATGGATGAACTTGTGAAACTTATGACAAGCAAACACTAGAGCCAACAATTCTTTTTCAATTACAGTATAATGGAGCTTAGTCTCAGTAAGGGCCCGGCAAAGCAAAACCAATGGGTTTGCAACGCTAAAGACAGAAAGCACTAAGACCATGCTGGGATTCATTGGATCACTACAGGAAGATGCACATCATTAAACTAGAGTACTGGGCTTGAAGTGACCATAGCCTTGAGATGAAAAGCAGACGTAGCATGGCAATCCAACCACCTCCGCTCAACGTTGTTGTTGTGTAATAGTTAGTGGAGTGGGACTGTGACCTCTAATTTATCTGTGGGCATAGGCATGTGTCCTTGGCCTTAGTTTGAAAGAGGTGACCAACATACGAGACCTCGATAACTGAAATTACTCTTGTCATGGTTAACTGAAGGTTGACTTTACATATTCTTTGGTGGACCTTGAGGAGGCTCATATTGTGTTTTTCCGTTGTGCAATCAAAAACAAAGATGTCATTCACTATGACCTCACAAGGGAAGCCATCAATGAGATATCTGATATTCCATGTAGGGTTTGAATGTCACTGCCAGTGCCTGTGTGGTGGGCATGGATAATGTGATCCATATCCATAGCTGTCATTTGCTTCACAGTTCTGATTGGGTGATGAGGTCTCATTGGAGCGTTGTGCGGATGCATCCCAAAACATCTTTATTTAATGCAGCAACCATAAGCAACACCCACAGGATGCAATGGCGCCCAATGCTGTTATGCCATTAAACTGCACTGATACCTAGTTTTGGCCCAGTGTACGCCCCAAGCCATTAGCCAATAAATCAGTACCAGTGATATTAATTCTGGCACACAAAACCAAAGTCAGCACAATTGTGTGAATTTCTGCTGATCCCCATACACTAAGCGATTTGGGCCAATTTCACCCATTTCCGATGGATCGGACCAAGAAATCGTCCCACATTGGATATGTATGACAAGCCATCAGGTCCGATGTGCGCATCGGAGTTGGAGGTCGGATCTGCATGCAGGTCTGACCTCCGACTCGGACCTCCTCCCAGCGGTCAGGGGAACAGGGATTGCATGCGATACATCACAAATGAATGAATTCTGCCGCCTGGGTCGGGATCGGATGGCCATACACTGCAGTGATACATTGCAGTAGTGTATGCAAAACCTAATAACCCCAGAGTGAAGATAAATGAAATGACCAAGATTTACACCTATAGGACAACCCATCATCCTCCACATAGAAGCCAATAGTTCCCGTGACTCGATCTACATCATCTGGGCTTGGACCGTCATCAGGTTCTACTGTTGCTTTCCACAGTCTTTGCCACTTTAGTTGTATTTCTCTATCGAATGTCCGTGCAGATTAGTTTGCTGCAACTTTTAATTTAACTGAACCCCATTATGGACCTTATTCAGGTTTGTTCGCTGCCGCCCTGCGTTCGCAAGGGGACCGATGGTCGCACTGTGCGCATTTCTGTGCATGTGCATATGCAGGGTGCGTGCACCCACTGCAAACAATCGGTTTGCTGGGTGCATGCACCCAGGACAGCGTGTGGGGGGCGGAAAGGGTGTGGGGTGCCGGCCAGCCCCATTAGCTTATGGGAAAGCCCAGTGTGGTGCATGGGAGACCCCGAGAAGTAAAAAATGTGAAGTCTCCTGCCCCGGGATTCAGTGCTGCCGACTGGTGTGTGATGCCTGCAGGTGGGAGGGAAGCAGGTGTGTGGGGCTGATGGCTGTGCTCTGTGGTTGGACAATACACAGAGGTGGGATGTCAATGAGGGGTCTCAAGGTAAGCGTGGGCTTAATGGGCAGGGCAGAGAATGTCAATGGGTCATGTAAGGTGTGTTAATGGCACCAGGGGCTCGCATCCCAATCACCCCCGGTGGTGCACTATACCCTTACCTGATGCTCCCAAAGGTATCCATGGTACTGGAAAGTCCCTCGCTGTATGGTCCCTGAAGTTGGTGTAGCTGCGTCTGCACTGCACCTGGTTTGTTTTGTGCAGATAATCAACCCATCCTCTATTCTGAGGATGCCGACATGTTGACATATGAATAACTGTCAACGCTGTTTTATCGACGCTGTGAATGGCGACTTTATGATTGCATTCCATCGCAGCCACCTCAGCTGTGCTAGAAGACAATTGCAATGAAAACAGATTAAAGGGAAGCCATCAATATTACACCCTGTTGTATTGTTATATAGAGAGGAGACTGCGCCCTTCAGAGCCTGAAGCGTGACCTATGTACTGGGAGACAATCCTATAAACTATCCGGAGAATGAAATTAGAATATAAGTGCTCTGTAGGTTGCTGGAAATTGGATGCAGGTGACCTCTAACCAGTAGCTGGGGGGGGGGGGGGGAATGGGGGAGTCATTAGGAAATGGAGACACGTTTAGCCGCCGCGCTCTCGCTGGCAGAGCGTACAATGTCGCTTACATGAGACTCGGTGACATTGGTCGCTGTACACTGGTAATACAATTAACCATATGAAATTACATTTTCATGGCTTTGTACAGAGATCCGGCTTTACAGGACGAACTCGCCTTCATTACAATATGCAAAAAAAAATGGGAACCAAAAATACTTTAATTGTGGACAATTTTCCCCAGATTTCTCAGCCCAATCTGTCAGAATCGGGTGAAATGGGCCCGGATCGTGTAAGCGTATGGCCAGCATTAATTTGTATGCATTTATTTAGTTATTCAAATGAGATCCATGTAGATATTGGATTTATTTGGATTTGTCCAGAGAATGTTTTTGACCACACTTAGCGGTTACACTTTTTGTCTTGTGGGGTTTATCCAGTTTGTCTGCACAGGAAATTTTCTCGCCGGTCTCTGTTGCGATGGCTGCTTACCTCTTATACACATTAGGGCTTTGTCTGCTGTACTTCTCAGTTCATTTGTACCTACAGTACTGATCTCAGGGCCTTGTATAAAAGGAAAGGCCACTCATTGAGCTGGTACCTCATATCGCCCATGATGAGGTTAAGATGCCCTCTGCAATGTCTAACGTTTCTGTGGAAGTCGGAGGCAGTGATTTCGGGTAAAGGATAATGTGTTCCATTATTTTGTTTCTGATTCCCTGACACCACCATTAGCTGCCATAAGAAGCACTGAACCGCATGAATACATTGACATCAGACAGTCTGTTCCAGCCCTGTGACCTGAGCACATTTTATTTTAGATGTGAGTTCTTGTGTTGTATAATCACAGTCCATTACATGGAAAGCATTAACAGAAGACACATTTGTAAGGATTGTATAGAAGAAAGGGACAAATAGGCTCCAGCAAAACAAAAAAATCACATATACCACTCAGTGCTGACTATGGGGAAGAACAAAATCAACAGGTTTTCAAGTCTGTGAATATTGTTCCCATTAACGGTAAAGAAAATTATTATTATTCTGTGAAAGCTGCTCTTAAAGGGTTAAATTACCAGAATGTATGGCACAACTAAGAGTGGGCTGATGGCATAAGAGGGGCAAGTGGAAGGGTATGATGGTATAAGAGGCCCATGTGAAAGGATATGATGGCATAAGAGGCCCAAGTCGATGGGGGTGATGGCATAAGAGAGGCAAATTAAAGGAGATGTTGGCAGTGAGGTCCAAGTGGAAGAGCATGACGGTATGAGGCCCAAGTGGAAGGCAATGATGGCATAAATAGTGGCAAGTAGAGTGGTATGATGGCATAAGAGGGGAAAATGAAAGGGTATGATGGCATAAGAGGGGCAAGTGGAAGAGCATGGCGGCAAAAGAAGCCCAAGTGGCAGATGATGGCATGAGAGGCCCAAGTGGAAGGAGATGATGGCATAAGAGGGGCAATTGGAAGTTTATGATGGCATAAAAGGCTTAAGTGGAAGGAGATGATGGGGATAAGGAGCAGCAAGTGGAAGGGTATGATGGCATAAGAGGGGCAAGTGGAAGAGCATGATGGCATAAGAGACCCAAGTGGAAGGGGATGATGGCATAAGAGGCCCAAGTGGAAGGAGATGATGGCATAAGAGGTCCAAGTGGAAGGAGATGATGGCATAATAGGGCAAGTGAAAGGGTATGGCATAAGAGGGGCAAGTAAAAGAGCATGACAGCATAAGAAGCCCAAGTAGATAGAGATGATGGCATAAGAGGTCCAAGTGGAAGGAGATGATGGCATAAGAGGGGCAAGTAGAAGAGTATGATGGAATAAGAGGCCCAAGTAGAAGGAGAAGATGGCACAAGAGAGGCAAGTGGAAGGGCATGATGCTATAAGAGGCCCAAATGGAAGGAGAAAAGGGCATAAGAGGGGCAATTGAAAGAAGATGTAGGCAGTGAGGCCCAAGTGGAAGAAGAAAATGTCATAAGGGGCCCAAGTGGAAGGGTATGATGGCATAATAAGAATCCCAAAAATGATGGCATAAGGAGCGGCAAGTGTAAGGGTATGATGGCTTAAGAGGGGCAAGTGTAAGGGTATGATGGCTTAAGAGGGGCAAGTGTAAGGGTATGATGGCTTAAGAGGGGCAAGTGTAAGGGTATGATGACATTAGAGGGGCAAGTGGAAGGGAATGATGGGATAAGAGGCCCAAGTGGAACTAGGCCGCTGTATAAGGAGGGCATTACATCCCACCCCAGATTTCTGGTTACCAACCACCCGTCTGTAAATCAGCCACTTACTGCTCTCCCCCCCAATAAGTTCCCTGTCCTTTGCGGACATATTGCCGACATACGGTACTATGCTGCATGTGCGCAGGATACATATCATGTTATTCTCGTACATTATGAGGACATAAATCATTGCTGAGCTGCAGTCATTCATCTCCTTCCACCCTTCTCGTTGCCGCACTTATGGGTAATGTTGAATCCTGCAATGTAACTGCTGCAGTCACACTGGGGCTTATTATATGAAGGTAGGATTGCACGGTTCTGCCCGAGCTGCCAGGAAGCCAAGTGATAAAACATTTATTTAGTTCCAGATATTAATGTTTTTAGAAGAGATCCCTTTCATCCAGTCGCCTCTCATGTTATTTATTGTTACCGAGAACCCGGTGAACCCCGCACTGAACAAAGCATTCGCCTCATGTGGACCCCTTGGGATCTGGACCTTTAAAGGGCTCCTTCGTCTGAGCATATTCTCTGAGTATCGCCCCCAATAGGCTTCATGTATTCTGCTGCAGATCTCCCAGGCTTCCCTCGCAGAGATATTACCATGTATTATGAATTAAAAGCGCCTCACGTCTGAAGTCTCCACCGCATTATCTCGGGCCAGCGTTGGACCAGAACATTTACAGTATTCAGCTTTCCAAGAACCGGTCTGCGCAGAGGAGACGTTTGATGTGGGAGAGATGCGAGCTAAACAGCATCAATATTTAGCTTTCTGTCTTGGTTCAAATCAGCCGAGAGACACAAACATGATTAAATCTATATATCTGCTGTGCTGTTCTTACAGAGCTGGAAGAGCCTCTGTGTATAATGAGCGTGTTCTGAGGAGTACAATGTGCATTATACATTATGTGTGTTGTGTGTATAATGAGCGTGTTCTGAGGAGTACAATGTGCATTATACGGTATGTGTGTTGTGTGTATAATAAGCATGTTCTGAGGAGTACAATGTGCATTATACGGTATGTGTGTTGTGTGTATAATGAGCGTGTTCTGAGGAGTACAATGTGCATTATACGGTATGTGTGTTGTGTGTACAATGAGCGTGTTCTGAGGAGTACAATGTCATACCTCCCAACTGTCACGATTCCGTCGGGACAGTCCCGATTTTCGGGTCCTGTCCCGCTGTCCCACCCGCGGCAGGCATTGTCCCGCTGCGGGGGGTGGCAGTTGGGAGACCCCCCAATCTAATAGAATAGACGCTGTGCGCATGCGCACAACGTCTATTCTCGTAGGAAAATGAGGTCGCGGCTAATTAGCATAAGCCGTGCCCTCATTTGCATACGCCGCGCGAGTGTCCCTATTTCCTCCGGACGAAAGTTAGGAGGTATGCAATGTGCATTATACGGTATGTGTGTTGTGCATATAATGAGCGTGTTCTGAGGAGTACAATGTGCATTATACGGTATGCGTGTTGTGCATATAATGACCGTGTTCTGAGGAGTACAATGTGCATTATACGGTATGTGTGTTGTGTGTATAATGAGCGTGTTCTGAGGAGTACATTGTGCATTATACGGTATGTGTGTTGTGTGTATAATGAGCGTGTTCTGAGGAGTACAATGTGCATTGTACGGTATGCGTGTTGTGTGTATAATGAGCGTGTTCTGAGGAGTACAATGTGCATTATACTGTATATGTGTTGTGTGTATAATGAGCATGTTCTGAGGAGTACAATATGCAATATACGGTATGTGTGTTGTGTGTATAATGAGCATGTTCTGAGGAGTACAATGTGCATTGTACGGTATGCGTGTTGTGTGTATAATGAGCGTGTTCTGAGGAGTACAATGTGCATTATACGGTATGTGTGTTGTGTGTATAATAAGCATGTTCTGAGGAGTACAATATGCAATATACGGTATGTGTGTTGTGTGTATAATGAGCGTGTTCTGAGGAGTACATTGTGCATTATACGCTATGCGTGTTGTGTGTATAATAAGCGTGTTCTGAGGAGTACAATGTGCATTATACAGTATGTGTGTTGTGTGTATAATGAGTGTGTTCTGAGGAGTACAATGTGCATTATACGGTATGTGTGTTGTGTGTATAATGAGCGTGTTCGGAGGAGTACAATGTGCATTATACGGTATGCGTGTTGTGTGTATAATGAGCGTGTTCTGAGGAGTACAATGTGCATTATACAGTATGTGTGTTGTGTGT
Source organism: Crinia signifera (assembly GCF_055691185.1). Taxonomy (NCBI): domain Eukaryota; kingdom Metazoa; phylum Chordata; class Amphibia; order Anura; family Myobatrachidae; genus Crinia; species Crinia signifera. The sequence goes on along the minus strand of NC_139223.1, from coordinate 170,241,733 downwards.
ATAATGAGCGTGTTCTGAGGAGTACAATGTGCATTATACGGTATGCGTGTTGTGTGTATAATGAGCGTGTTCTGAGGAGTACAATGTGCATTATACGGTATGTGTGTTGTGTGTATAATGAGCGTGTTCTGAGGACACAATGTGCATTATACGGTATGCGTGTTGTGTGTATAATAAGCATGTTCTGGGGACACAATGTGCATTATACGGTATGTGTGTTGTGTGTATAATGAGCATGTTCTGAGGAGTACAATGTGCATTATACGGTATGTGTGTTGTGTGTATAATGAGCGTGTTCTGAGGAGTACAATGTGCATTATACGGTATGCGTGTTGTGTGTATAATAAGCATGTTCTGAGGAGTACAATGTGCATTTTACATTATGTGTGTTGTGTGTATAATGAGCGTGTTCTGAGGACACAATGTGCATTATACGGTATGCGTGTTGTGTGTATAATGAGCGTGTTCTGATGAGTACAATGTGCATTATACGGTATGTGTGTTGTGTGTATAATGAGCGTGTTCTGAGGAGTACAATGTGCATTGTACGGTATGCATGTTGTGTGTATAATGAGCGTGTTCTGAGGAGTACAATGTGCATTATACGGTATGCGTGTTGTGTGTATAATGAGCATATTCTGAGGAGTACAATGTGCATTATACAGTATACGTGTAGTGTGTATAATGAGTGTGTTGTTGTCCGAGTACAATGTACATTATAAAGTATGCGTATTGTGGGTATTATGGCCCACCATAGTGTCCTACAGTATGTACCCATAGTAGTGCCCTAGTTACTGTTATGTACCCATAGTAGTGCCCTAGTTATTGTAAGGCTGCAGCCACACACAGGCTCCTATGCGGCTGGCCACAAATTAACAGTGCGGCTGCAGCCAACGGGACCTACCGCAGGTACGTGTTCAATGTATGTGTTCACAGTGTGGCACTGTGTTCACATGTAATGCAATCGGCTGTGAGCGGATCCTGTACTTCATGATCCGGCCACACCGGTGTGTGGCCACAAACAGCCTCATTGCGGTGCAGCAGGTCCTGCTGAATGGGACCCGCTGCACTTTTATATGTGTAGCCACAGCCTTATGCACCATAGTAGTGCTCCAGTTACTGTTATGCCCCATAGCAGTGCCCTTATTACTGTTATGCCCAATAGCAGTGCCCTAGTTACATATATGCCCCATAGCAGTGCCCTAGTAACTATTATTACTATACTGGTATGCCCCATAGCGGTCTCCTTATTACTGTTATGCCCCATAGTAGTGCCCTAGTTACTGTTATGCCCCATGGTAGTGCCCTGGTTACTGTTATGCTATATAGTAGTGCCCTAGTTACTGTTATGCCCCATAGTAGTGCCCTAGTTACTGTTATGCCCCATAGAAGAGTCCTATTTACTGTTATGCCCCAAAGTAGTGCCCTAGTTACTGTTATGCCCCATAGTAGTGCCCTAGTTACTGTTATGCCCCATAGTAGTGCCCTAGTTACTGTTATGCCCCATAGTAGTGCCCTAGTTACTGTTATGCCCCATAGTAGTGCCCTAGTTACTGTTATGCCATATAGTAGTGCCCTGGTTACTGTTATGCCCTGTAGAAGTGACCTTGATACTGTTTTGCCCCATAATAGTGCCCTTGTTTCTGTTATGCCCTGCAGAAGTGACCTTGATACTGTTTTGCCCCATAGTACTCTATGTTTTGCCATATAGTAGAGCCTAGCTACTGTTATGTCCCATAGTAGTGCACTTGTTTCTGTTATGCCCCATAATAGTGCTCTAGTTACTATTATGCCCCACAGCAGTGCCCTAGTTACTGTTAAGTCCCATAATAGTGCCCTAGTTACTGTTATGTCCCATAGTAGTGCACTTGTTTCTGTTATGCCCCATAGTAGTGCCCTAGTTACTGTTATGCCCCATAGTAGTGCCCTAGTTACTGTTATGCCCCATAGTAGTGCCCTAGTTACTGTTATGCCATATAGTAGTGCCCTGGTTACTGTTATGCCCTGTAGAAGTGACCTTGATACTGTTTTGCCCCATAGTAGTGTATGTTTTGCCATATAGTAGAGCCTAGCTACTGTTATGCCCCATAGTAGTGCCCTAGTTACTGTTATGCCCCATGGTAGTGCCCTGGTTACTGTTATGCTATATAGTAGTGCCCTAGTTACTGTTATGCCCCATAGAAGAGTCCTATTTACTGTTATGCCCCAAAGTAGTGCCCTAGTTACTGTTATGCCCCATAGTAGTGCCCTGGTTACTGTTATGCCCCATAGTATTTATTTATTTATTTATTAACAGTTTCTTATATAGCGCACACAAATTCCGCAGCGCTTTACAGAGCATAGTTATTAGCAAAAACACATAACAAATTACAGCACAAGACCATTTAGGACAAGTACATGGTTAATATGGATAGTTGCATCAGGGGACAGGACACTGAAGCAATCATCAGGGTAGCAGTGGTTTATATATTCTAAGAAAGGCACATGAGGAGAGAGGGCCCTGCTCGTGAGAGCTTACATTCTAAAGGGGAGGGTTAGACAGACAGGGGTGACACAGAAGGGAAAGAAGTGGGCATAAACAGGTTAGTATGAGAGATGGTCAGGTTTTATGCAGGAGGGTGGGAAGGGGTCAGCTTAGTCCTTGATATTTTAAGTCTAAAAAAGAGCTGGGTCATCCAAGAGTAGACAGCAGAGAGACAGTTGGAGATATGAGTGAGGATAGAGGGAGAGCGATTAGGAAAGGAGTGGTAGATTTCAGTGTTATCAGCATAGATGTGATAGTGGAAGTCGAGTGAGCACATAAGCTCACCCAGAGAGGACGTATAGAGAAAGAGAAGAAGAGGGCCAAGAATAAAATTTTGGGGGACACCTAAAATCAATGGAAGAGCAGGAGAGGTGAGGTCATTAGAGGTACAGCTTGGCATTTTCAAAACTGACAGTGCAAATACAAGCATTAACAGTGATAGTAAAAGTTGTTTGCAGATGTAAAAATGATGATATTATGGTTGAATTGCCAGATTAAGCAGCCACAGGTAGTATGTTGTGAGAATAAATTAAACTCACTCAAAGCATTCTTTGGTTTTCTCAGTTGTTGCTTCTGTCCTTCTGTTTCACATCAGTGTAACGCCAGTATAACGCCACAGTTATATTTAAATTATGCCGCACTTTAAAAATGATGCACTTTAAAACTATTATGCACACAGCTAAACCATGCACACAGCCTATTCGGCCACAACCTATGTAATGACCATTAAATGCATCTGCACTCATTAATTGGACTTTCCCCACCCAATCCCAACCCCCCCTACTACAATGAATGGTAATAAAAGGGGCTTACATAAACATCCATGCATTCCAAGATAGCATGTGTCATTAAGAGTTATAAGATATTCCTCCCTTCACATAGGCAACTGAGATTTACTTTTTAACTTGCAAAATTAAGTTTGTCAAAAACACATTTCTGATATCTAAAGCAGTGTGCAGAATGATCAATTACCAAAGCATTTAAATACATCCAGCACCTGAGGTGTAATAATCTGCAGCCCAGCCAGACCAAGTATGTAGAAAGCTGGTTACCTATGACAATATCAATCAATCTAGGACAGAGGGTAGAATCATCTGCAGCCAAGCTGGTTACCTATGACAATATCAATCAATCTAGGACAGAGGGTAGAATCATCTGCAGCCAAGCTGGTTACCTATGACAATATCAATCAATCTAGGACAGAGGGTAGAATCATCTGCAGCCAAGCTGGTTACCTATGACAATATCAATCAATCTAGGACAGAGGGTAGAATCATCTGCAGCCAAGCTGGTTACCTATGACAATATCAATCAATCTAGGACAGAGGGTAGAATCATCTGCAGCCAAGCTGGTTACCTATGACAATATCAATCAATCTAGGACAGAGGGTAGAATCATCTGCAGCCAAGCTGGTTACCTATGACAATATCAATCAATCTAGGACAGAGGGTAGAATCATCTGCAGCCAAGCTGGTTACCTATGACAATATCAATCAATCTAGGACAGAGGGTAGAATCATCTGCAGCCAAGCTGGTTACCTTGATGAAAAGAGATGAGAAGAGAAGTCAGTTCATTCAGGATAAGCTGAACGCCAGTATAACGCCACAGTTATATTTAAATTATGCCGCACTTTAAAAATGATGCACTTTAAAACTATTATGCACACAGCTAAACCATGCACACAGCCTATTCGGCCACAGCCTAGTAGTGCCCTAGTTACTGTTATGCCCCATAGTAGTGCCCTAGTTACTGTTATGCCATATAGTAGTGCCCTGGTTACTGTTATGCCCTGTAGAAGTGACCTTGATACTGTTTTGCCCCATAATAGTGCCCTTGTTTCTGTTATGCCCTGCAGAAGTGACCTTGATACTGTTTTGCCCCATAGTACTCTATGTTTTGCCATATAGTAGAGCCTAGCTACTGTTATGTCCCATAGTAGTGCACTTGTTTCTGTTATGCCCCATAATAGTGCTCTAGTTACTATTATGCCCCACAGCAGTGCCCTAGTTACTGTTAAGTCCCATAATAGTGCCCTAGTTACTGTTATGTCCCATAGTAGTGCACTTGTTTCTGTTATGCCCCATAGTAGTGCCCTAGTTACTGTTATGCCCCATAGTAGTGCCCTAGTTACTGTTATGCCCCATAGTAGTGCCCTAGTTACTGTTATGCCATATAGTAGTGCCCTGGTTACTGTTATGCCCTGTAGAAGTGACCTTGATACTGTTTTGCCCCATAGTAGTGTATGTTTTGCCATATAGTAGAGCCTAGCTACTGTTATGCCCCATAGTAGTGCCCTAGTTACTGTTATGCCATATAGTAGTGCCCTGGTTACTGTTATGCCCTGTAGAAGTGACCTTGATACTGTTTTGCCCCATAGTAGTGTATGTTTTGCCATATAGTAGAGCCTAGCTACTGTTATGCCCCATAGTAGTGCCCTAGTTACTGTTATGCCATATAGTAGTGCCCTGGTTACTGTTATGCCCTGTAGAAGTGACCTTGATACTGTTTTGCCCCATAGTAGTGTATGTTTTGCCATATAGTAGAGCCTAGCTACTGTTATGCCCCATAGTAGTGCCCTAGTTACTGTTATGCCATATAGTAGTGCCCTGGTTACTGTTATGCCCTGTAGAAGTGACCTTGATACTGTTTTGCCCCATAGTAGTGTATGTTTTGCCATATAGTAGAGCCTAGGTACTGTTATGCCCCATAGTAGTGCCCTAGTTACTGTTATGCCATATAGTAGTGCCCTGGTTACTGTTATGCCCTGTAGAAGTGACCTTGATACTGTTTTGCCCCATAGTAGTGTATGTTTTGCCATATAGTAGAGCCTAGCTACTGTTATGCCCCATAGTAGTGCCCTAGTTACTGTTATGCCATATAGTAGTGCACTGGTTACTGTTATGCCCTGTAGAAGTGACCTTGATACTGTTTTGCCCCATAGTAGTGTATGTTTTGCCATAAAGTAGAGCCTAGCTACTGTTATGTCCCATAGTAGTGCACTTGTTTCTGTTATGCCCCATAATAGTGCCCTAGTTACTGTTGTACCCCATAATAGTGCTCTAGTTACTATTATGCCCCACAGCAGTGCCCTAGTTACTGTTATGCCCCAAATAAGGGGTGGGGGACACAAATTACCCCCGCACTGGCCTGTTGGAATATCTGGTGGGGTCCCTGGGCAGCTGAGGGCACTACAAAGCCTACCACAAGACATTTTAAAACCAATAAAATCATAAAAACAGATTGAAAAAAATATTTTTTCATTATTTTAGAAACTTAAAAATCCAAGGCTTACTCACAAGACTACTACCAGATAATTTCTCAAACCAGTAGGTGCAGACGAAACTGGCCGCAAGAGCTTGCAATCCCATTGGCAGTACAGACAGTGTAATGGTTAGCATTACTGCCTCACAGCACTGAGGTCATGGGTTCTATTCCCACCATGTGTTATATATACGGGCAGTACGGACAGTGTAATGGTTACATTACTGCCTCACAGCGCTGAGGTCATGGGCTCTATTCCCACCATGTTATATATACGGGGCAGTACGGATGGTGTAATGGTTAGCATTACTGCCTCACAGCGCTGAGGTCATGGGTTCTATCCCCACCATGTGTTATATATACGGCGCAGTACGGATGGTGTAATGGTTAGCATTACTGCCTCATAGCGCTGAGGTCATGGGTTCTAGCCCCACCATGTGTTATATATATGGGGCAGTACGGATGGTGTAATGTTTAGCATTACTGCCTCACATCACTGAGGTCATGGGTTCTATCCCCACCATGTGTTATATACACGGGGCAGTACGGATGGTGTAATGGTTAGCATTACTGCCTCACATCACTGAGGTCATGGGTTCTATCCCCACCATGTGTTATATATATACGGGGCAGTACGGACGGTGTAATGGTTAGCGTTACTGCCTCACAGCGCTGAGGTCATGGGTTCTATCCCCACCATGTGTTATATATACAGGGCAGTACGGACGGTGTAATGGTTAGCATTACTGCCTCACATCACTGAGGTCATGGGTTCTATCCCCACCATGTGTTATATATATACGGGGCAGTACGGACGGTGTAATGGTTAGCGTTACTGCCTCACATCACTGAGGTCATGGGTTCTATCCCCACCATGTGTTATATATACAGGGCAGCACGGACGGTGTAATGGTTAGCATTACTGCCTCACATCACTGAGGTCATGGGTTCTATCCCCACCATGTGTTATATATATACGGGGCAGTACGGACGGTGTAATGGTTAGCGTTACTGCCTCACAGCGCTGAGGTCATGGGTTCTATCCCCACCATGTGTTATATATACAGGGCAGTACGGACGGTGTAATGGTTACATTACAGCCTCACAGCGCTGCGGTCATGGGTTCGATTCCCACCATGGCCCTAACTGTGCAGAGTTTGTATAGTCTCCCCATACTTGCGTGGGTTTCCTCCGGGTACTCCGGCTTCCTCCCACAATCCAAAAATATACTGGTAGGTTAATTGGCTCCAAACAAAAATTAACCCTAGAATGTCTGTGTGTGTACAAGTGGTAGGGAATATAGATTGTAAGCTCCACTGGGGCAGGGACTGATGTGAATGTTCATATATTCTTTGTACAGCGCTGCGGAATCTGTATGCACTATATAAGAAACTGTTATTAATAATAAATAAAGTGCCTCTGAATATGAATTCTGAATGCAGTAGTTCTGGAAGCTGCCTTTCGGTTCCATGCTGGGCATCAGGAGCCCTCTAATCGCCAAAAGCAAACCGACAGAGCTGACGCTTATGGTGATAATGTCGCAGCCGTCTCTTTCCTTTCATACGTCTCTGTCTGAGCGAGGTGGAGGTTACACTGGAGACAGGAAGAAGAAAGAGGGGACTGTAATGAAGTAGTGATTGAATGGAAGGAATGAAACGAGCCGGCAGGAGCTGGGAACAGGGGGAGACGGTTTCTGTCCTAGTAACAAGATATCAGGAGATGATAAAAGACGAGTAAAGATCCTCAGCGCTTTTGGAATTGGGCTGATTCTGTTCAATAATTTACAGAGTGTGGATGGAAAGTAAAAAGCCTATGGGGGAAGGTGGGACGCTGGGGAGCATCACAGCCTGCAGAAAATCTTATTGAAGAGAGAGAAAAGAGATATTTAGTACATTTAAACATGAAGCACGGGAATATTAAAGAAGAAGATACAGCCCCAGAGATGCCTCCTGTAGATTTGTTTTGTTCCAGCAGTAAAGTGTTGCACTTGTTATGTGCTAGTGTGCAGTGTACCGTACACTTGTAGACATCGTGCTGCGCGGACCAGTGGTCCCCCCACTGGTGAAAGCGCGCTCCAGATGTTGTACGGTTGTCCTGTTTACCAATTCTCTCTTTCAAATAAATACATGGGCACCAACTATCTCTGCTTAATATTAACAGTTTACTCAATTGGGCAGAACAGGTTGCAGATTACCAACCTGGAAGTTAGACCTGGCAATTTTCTGGTTTGTATCGGATCCCGGCAGTGGAATCCTGAATGCAGACAGATCCCGGTACATATTTTTATCTAATTCTAAACCTAATCCTCTTGCAGCCTCACCCTAATACTTCCCTCCAACAGCATTATCCTAATGGCCTAATCCTTCAGCAGCCTCAGCCTAACCCTCTCTTCCTACAGCCTAACCCAAGCCTCCCCTGCTACAGCCTAACCCTCCTCTCCTGCAGCCTAACCCTCCTCTCCTGCAGCCTAACCCTAACCTCCCCTCCCCCAGCCTAATCCTAACCCCCTTCCTGCAGCCTAAACCTCCCCTGTCACAGCCTAACCCTCCACTCCTGCAGCCTAAGCCCACCCTGCCACAGCCTAACCCTCCTCTCCTGCAGCCTTACCCCACCCTGCCACAGCCTAATCCTCCTCTGCTGCAGCCTAACCCCACCCTGCCACAGCCTAACCCTCCTCTGCTGCAGCCTTACCCCACCCTGCCACAGCCTAACCCTCCTCTCCTGCAGCCTATCCCCCCTGCCACAGCCTAACCCTCCTCTCCTGCAGCCTAACCCCCCTGCCACAGCCTAACCCTCCTCTCCTGCAGCCTAACCCAAACCTGCCACAGCCTAACCCTCCTCTCCTGCAGCCTATCCCCCCTGCCACAGCCTAACCCTCCTCTGCCACAGCCTAACACTAACTGTCACCTCCCACAGCCTAACCCTCCTCTCCTGCAGCCTAACCCCACCCTGCCAAAGCCTAACCCTCCTCTCCTGCAGCCTAACCCCACCATGCCACAGCATAACCCCACCCTGCCACAGCCTAACCCTCCTCTCCTGCAGCCTTACCCACCCTGCCACAGCCTAACCCTCCTCTCCTGCAGCCTAACCCCACCCTGCCACAGCCTAACCTTCCTCTCCTGCAGCCTAACCCCTCCCTGCCACAGCCTAACCCTCCTATCATGCAGCCTAACCCAAACCTGCCACAGCCTAACCCTCCTCTCCTGCAGCCTATCCCCACTGCCACAATCTAACCCTCCCCTGCCACAGCCTAACACTAAGTGTTACCTCCCACAGCCTAACCCTAATCCTCTCCTCCTGCAGCCAACCCTGACATTCCTCTTGCGCAACCTAACCCCCCTCCTCGAGGAGCCTAACCCCCCCCCCCCGCCACAGCCTAACCCTCCTCTCCTGCAGCCTATCCCCCCTGCCACAGCCTAACCCTCCCCTGCCACAGCCTAACACTAACTGTCACCTCCCACCGCCTAACCCTCTTCTCCTGCAGCCTATCCCCCCCTGCCACAGCCTAACCCTCCCCTGCCACAGCCTAACACTAACTGTCACCTCCCACATCCTAACCCTAATCCTCTCCTCCTGCAGCCAACCCTGACATTCCTCTTGCGCAACCTAACCCCCCTCCTCGAGCAGCCTAACCCTAACTCTCATTTCCCATAGCCTAACCCATTCCTCCCTTCCCGCAGCCTAACCCTCCGATCTCACAGCCTAACCCTTCCCCTCCTGCAGCCAACCCTGACAATCCCCTTCCACAGCCTAACTCTCTACCAGCCACAGCCTAACCCTAACTGTCCCCACAGCCTTACCCTCCCCTGCCATGTCCTATCCTGTCCAGGTCTACGGAAACATGGTGCCCGCCATGTTTTCAGTGAGAAATTTTTACTGTGCATGCATAAATCATGGTAAAATGGGCACCGTAACATTTCCTGGGTGTTTTCTGCTGCACTGCTGACAAATGATTCTGGAGTGGTAAGTAATCATGCATGGGTGAGTGGAGAGGTCTCCCCAGGACCCAGGAGGCCTGTGTGTGCACCACACCCATTATAGAGGTACCAATTGGCCAGTGAAAGAAGTTTGAGGTGGCTTGTTCGGACTGGTCCGAATTTGTCGCCAGTTCTGTTGGCAGCCCCATTGTGTGATCGGCTTTGATGAGTGCATGGGCAGGGGCGGCATCAGGGCGGGTTGATGTCTGCTGAAGCCAGGCGGTTGAAGTCACATGACGTCAGCGACCGGCCCCATTTCGGCGACCTGCGGAGGATCAGACTGACTTATTTCCGAAGGGTAAACAAATCATTTGTCAGCCCATCCTTGAACCAATAATGATGCGCTCTGGTATTTTAGCATGTACCACCGAAAGTCGGATATTATATACACATTTCTGTTCTGAGGAAACAGTCACTGACCTGCGAAACGCGCCAAGCTTGTCTTGTAGTCTCACATGGTTAAAGCCTGTGGCAATGCCGGAATTAACGATGCAAACAACAGATTAAATAGAAAAATTGGGAATTATTTATGTTCCTTCGTATTTACATATTTTGCCTTTGCCAGGCGTGACATCATTGCTGGGTAACATACGTGTTCATAGCATCAGACAATGGGGGTTATCCTGGTTGATTTGCTGAACAGACCTGAATAAAAGTCCAATATCTGCATTTACAATGGGTACTTGCCGCCAATCTCTATGTCACTTTGAAATGCATTTTAATTAGAGAGTGTCATGACAACACACAGAAGTTCTGATACTAAATTGTTTCCTAACTTTGTAGAGGTGCTTCAGGAAGGAGCGATTACAATCAGGGCTAATTGTGATTGGAGGAGTCTCGTGTAATCTGTAACATACTGCAATTAGCGAAGGTCAGAGTGGGGAAATTAGCATAATTATGGCTGCAGATTGCGGGACAAAGGTGAGGACTGTGCGAAACGTATCGCGCTCGCGGCGCGTGTAACAGAATCTTAATGGCTGCTCCGCGCAATTATTAATCAGTCACAAAACATTTGTGGAATAAACAGTGGCAGAAATTAATGATGTTGAACATTCACGTTTTAATATCAATTAAATGAAATTCACTGTATTAGAATCTGGGACTGGCGCTTTACTTCACAGGAAAAAGTGTTGTTTCATCCCTGATTTCTTGATAGATAATGGCAACATTTTATATGAAACCTGCTTTCTATCTAAAACTATAATGTTCTAAAGATGGACACTTAAAAAGTGATCTCCATCTTGAATTGTTCTTAGTTGTGCAATATTGTTAATAAAGTATTTTTATTGTGTCTTTTATAGTATTGTTACATTTATCGTAAAAAGTGTCCGCCCAGTGTTCACAGGTGCCCGCCCAGCGTTTCCATGCCGATGAATCACTGGAGAAACCCCAAAGACAGACCCCCCCCTACCTGTCACTCGATTTGCGAACGCTCAGCGATTAAAATACCGAAGGCATTCGCTCCGGAGGTTTACATATGCGCAACTATGTGAGTGCCAAAACAGGAAGAACAATAAACCGGCGCTGATTAGTCAATGGTGACTTGTGAGCAGGTGTCCTCTTTACTATCCACAAGTTCTACTGGAATCCCAGTGGGTTTCTTATTGGACCACACTGACCTGAGTGTAGGTCCCTATGTACACATAGCATTTTCTTTATCCAAACTTCCTTATTCACCACTCCACATGTCACAATTGATCCCAAAACTGACCTGGGAGCTGTTCCCTATATTCACGTAAAGGTATCTTTGGATAAAGCGTATTCTCCAATATACTCCAAAATCAACCAGCAGTACACACCATTCGCATTAGGAAACACACTGACCTGTATGTAGGTCCCTATGTTCACATAGCGTGTCCTTTACTCGCTCACTCCTCCTTGAACCAAAGTATGGGCGGTAGCAGGATTTTCTCCAAAACAAGTTTAATTCCCAGATAGGTAAAAACATACAACAAAATGTAAAAGATATAGTAACAGATGGGAGTTTTTCACAGGTAAAGACCAATAACACTTGTGTATTCCTGCTCACCCGGAATGAGTCGGAATATTCCGTGATGCCCTGATGGTAGGGTTGATATCGGTCTTCCCTGTGTCCAGCGTCCCTGTACACCAACGCGTTTCTGACGTCACCGTCCTTCCTCAGGGTCTATGTGAGTGCGCACACCGCCACCATCGGAGACACACACTTGTGATGAATGATAAAAGTTTGGACTTTTCGCAGCTCTCGGACTTGTCTCCCAGCCAGAAACACAGAGAACATCTTTATGAATGTGGGGATAATGCTGGGACTCTAGATTAAGTATTTATGATTGGCCGGTAACCAGCATTTAATTAGACTGTGGATTGTATCGTTTTATCACGGTCTCCTGTGAAAGCGGCTTCCTTCTCATTGCTGTATATTTGGAATGTATTTGTTATTTCTGTGGAGCTTTGATAACCATCTATAATTGAGTTTTTCTTCTACTATATTAGGCCCCATAAATCCCAGTTTTAAGCGGCTTTTTAACCATTCGGCAGCAGCGCCGGGCTGCGCTCTATCTCTCAGATCGTACATTTGTTATTCACTCTTGTCTCACTTTTCCTCATGACCTCTGAACCCAGACAGAGTCGTATTCCAGGTCTAACTCTGTTCTGCCTCCGTTCTCAGCTCCATGAAGCCAACGACCAAAGGTGAATTCTCAATAAAAGAGAGATGCGAATCACTGAACTGTACTAACAATCTCCAGGGAAAACAAATAACACCACAACTGCGGATGGCCAAGAATTGTCATTTTCTAGACCTTGCATCCATGCTCATACACAGAGCAAACCCCAGCTAATTTCAAGTTTTTGGTTGGTGCCCTCTAGCACTGTTGCTAGTTCCGCACCTGACCCATTGCTCCAATTCACAATACAATACACAGTTTGGCACAGTGGATTGCTCCTTATTAGTACTATGCCACACAGTAGTGCTATTTATACATGGTATACCACACAGTAGTGCAACTTATATACATAATGCCGAACATCCGTGCTCATACACAGAACCAGCTCTAGCTAATTTGATGTCCTGGGCAAGATTTTGGTTGGTCACCCCTCGCGCTGTCGCTAGTTCTGCTCCTGACCCACTACGCTCTTTATTCACATTTTACCACACTGCATTGCTCCTTATTCACAATACACCACATCGTATTGCTCTTTATTCACATTAAGCCACACTATATTGCTACTTATTCACATTACACCACATTGTATTGCTCCTTATTCATACTGCACAACACAGAAGTGCCCTTTATACATGGTACACCACACAGTAGTGCACCATATACATATATTGCCACACAGTAATAGTGACCCTTTCACACATAGTGTCCCTTACACAGTATACCACACAATAGTAATGCCCTTATACACAATGACTCGCAGTAATGTCCCTTACACATTATGCCACACATTAGTAATGTCCTTATACACATAATACCACATAGTAATTCTGCTTACACATATGCCATACATTAATTACAACCCAATCCCGCACCTGCGCCCCCAGCAGGGCACTCAACCAGCCTGGGCTCTGCAGATAATGAAGCCTGGGCTGGCTGCAAGGAGTCAGTCAGGGCAAGATGTGCTCTCCCTGCACATATTACATCTGCCCCACCTGCAGTGCAGCATGATTTTGCCCATTTTGAGAACAAATGTGTACTGCGATCAGATCTGAATAAGGGCCTGTGTCCGGAAGGGAAGGCGTCTGTACTGCGTTTATTGGTCAGTCGGTGAAACGGTTTCAACTGAAGTGAGGTCATTAAATCTGACTGCTCCTGAAAAGATTTAAATTCTTTCACTATAATTGCAGAAGCTCCGGCCTGTATCTCACCAGGGAATCAATATCTGCCCTGGTATTTGGTGATTGAAGAAAAGGAAGGTGACTGAGCTGAACCCGGCGATCTTTGTTTGGACCAGCGTGGCCTGAAAACACAATCATTATATCTGTGCCGAAGGAGGCTGAGGACTTCTAATGCCTTCTGTGCTGGCCTCTGAATTTATTGTATGAAGCTAAAGGAGCATTTATCTCCTGTAACAACGCATGGAATCAGAAGGCTGGTGATCCACAGGGGACTATTGATCAAAGAAGAGACATTTTTAGGCTTTTATCCTTTGATTGACATTTTAGGTTTTATCCTGGCGCATCTGCAGTGCATCGCGCTCGCAGGATATTCACAGCTCAGCGAGGTCAAGTTTTACGCTACCGAAATAGTTGATTTGCGCATAAAACCATAGACGTCATTTTGTGTTCTCTTGTTACTTGCTTGTTAGGGCATAGGGGGCTCATTCTGAGTCGCAGGCAAAAGCGAACACAGAAAGTTTAATGTGTACCCCTACCCTTGTGTACATACATGTAGGATTGCAATACCTACTTTTAGGGGTGTGGATCATTAGATCCACAATATTTAGGTCAACAATCAATAGGTCGACCACAATTTGTTGACAGGCAGAAGGTCGGCGCATTAAAAATGGTCAACATGGTCTAGCTCGACATTGACAAAAGGTCGACGTTAAAATGGTTGACGTGCGTTTTTTTAATTTTTGTTGCCTGTGTTGACAAATGTTGACATATACATCTGTTGACATAGGCATCTGTCTAAGTGTACCACGTCGGCCCACCATGCCCACTTGGATTGTGAAGAACAAGTCGAGTTTAAAAAAAAACCATGAAAACTCCATGTCGACTTTTTTCAGTGTTGACCATTAAAATTACGACCTTTTGTTTGTGTGTTGACATTTAGTCTATGTCGACATTTTTCATGTGTGAACCTATTGCCTTTCGACCAATAGAAGTCAATCTATCAACGGTCAACCTAGCACGGTCGACCAATCGAATGGATACTTACTTTAGGCACCCAGGCATGCTACAATAGTAATTTTGCGCCGTTTTATGATACCATCAAGGCAGGCTCTACAATTAGGCTGCTGCCTAGGGGCAGGGAGCTGGGGGGCATCACCAAGTCAGCCACAAACATAATTTGAGCCCCCTTCATTCACCCCAAGAAAAGTTCAATATGCAGAATGGCATTGGGTGACAAGGAGAGGCAGAGGGTAACAAGGAGAGGCAGAGGGTGACAGGGAAAAATAGTGGGTGACAGGAAGAGGGTGACAGTGGGCCCCTTAGGCCTCCGTGGCTCTGGTGCACTTGCTGCACCAATGGCGGTTCCTCATCTGGCAGCCACTGTATGATGGTGATTGATTCCAGGAACAATATCTATTGGCAAATTTCTACACTTCTATACTTTTATAGAGGCATGTAAACAAGTCAAGCACCTGTCTGACCTTTAAGTTTATTGAATAATATATAATAAGACATGTAATGTTATTTAGACAGCTGAGTAATGCAGAAAAATACACTGTTAAGGGACAGCACATAGCAATTAGCCATTTAGCTACAAATCAACAGTGTTTCTTCTCTGGTGTCTGCATACCTATATCAGTGGCGTAACAATAGCACCACAGCCCCCGCCACTGCGGGGGGGCGCTGTGCATGTGGGGGCGCCGGGGGCTGCGGTGCTATAGTTACACCCCCCCCCCCCCCCATCCCCCGCAGACTCATCTCGCTTGTCCCGGCGGCTCCGTTCTTCTGCTGAGGACCACCACAAAATGGCCGCCCCATATAGCACACAGTTCTCTGAAACTGTCTGCTGTATGGGGGCGGCCATTTTGTGGTGGTGCTCAGCAGAAGAACGGAGCCGCCGGGACCAGCGCGATAGGTAAGGCTGCGGGGGATTGGGGGGGGGTTTGCATGGGTGCTGGGGGTGCTTGGTGGGGCGGCGGCAGGGGGCGCCCCAAAACTTAGCTCCGCCACTAACCTATATATATGGTGATATTCGGTCTGGGTAGGCTGCAGGTGGGGCAGATATAACAGGTGTACAGAGAGATAGAATTTGAGGGAGTTATTTTGTTTCCATGCAGTGCAATTTAGATTTCAGTTTGAACACACCTCACCCAAATCTAACTCTCTGCACCTATTACATCTGCCCCACTTGCAGTTCAGCATGGTTTTGTCCATCTGCAAAAATTGCAGCTTGCTTAACAGGTCTGAATGAGGCGCTGTATACAGGAGATAGTCTGTCTATAAGCATGAGCTAAAACAATGATAATTACAGCTATGGGGAAACACAGTAACAGGCAACAGAAATCCCTGCAATGGTGAAATGGAAGCTGTCACTTATATACAAGAAGGCGAAGCAGTACGTGTAAATTTACATTGATAATCAGCATCCACGCGTCATTGCTGGCTGTTCCACCATTATCTGCGAGAGACAAGCCGTCACCATCAATTCCTGGAGAACAGACTATGAGATCGTATTTCCACCCCACAAAGATGATCTGTAATCTCTGAAAGTACAACGAAGGAAGGGGAAAGACAGCGAGGAGATTATTATATCTGTACTGAGGAACTTATTTGTTTTCCAATGCGCATGCGGGGGGTGTCAGCGAGTCGGGGTACACGCCCATGGGAAGCCCAGCGTTTCATGGACAGGGCCACGAGGGGAGGGGGGGTGGCCGTCCGGGCATTTACAGGACGGCATCTGGTGGACTCGCAACGCTGCGTGTATGTAGCCTGTGAGTCCACCGGAATAAGGCTGCAGAGGCCTCTGGGAAACGTCTTCTCAGGCCAGCACGATGGATGGAGTGTTCTCTCACCACAGTGACTACATATTAATGAGAAATTTACAATATCCCTTCAGCAATTAAGGAGAATTTGTTGGCAAAAGAACTGGCGCAGAGAGAGGACATATAAGAAGTAATAGAGGGATCACGGCCTGCAATAACTCTCCCCGTACGCAGCTTCGTGGTTCTGTGTGCGCAGCAGATTCTCAGACTGTCACAGACTGGGTACAACTTTATTATCTGGCCTAATTACTATCTTAAAATGATTAACAGTAAGATTAAAGAGCCGTGTGTGTGTATGTAATATATATATACAGGGGCGGATCCAGGATAAAATGACAGGGGGGGCACCATGATAAAATAGGGTTTGGGTGGGGGAGGGGCGGTGTTAGTGGTGCCAGTGTACATGCTAAGAGAGCGGCAGAGAGAGGGTGGGATGGGATTAAAAATAGGCCCTGGCATTTAGTACGCAGGCCCACCATGGCGACAAAAGTGAAGGGTGTAGTTGTGCGCGCGCTGAAGGCGCGCTCCGGAAAAGGGGGTGTGGTCACTCAACAGGGGGCATGTCTTTGAGTGTAGTGTACAACACCATATACAACTTCTACACATTCTGCAACAAAATACTAGACCCCATTATACTTGCCCCTTACACATGGTGCCAAATGGAATGAGCCAAAATTCACATAATGCACACGGATTGAGCCAAAATTTTCATAATGCCACATGGATTGAGCCAAAATTCACATAATGCCACACGGATTGAGCCAAAATTCTCATAATGCCACATGGATTGAGCCAAAATTCACATAATGCCACACGGATTGAGCCAAAATTCACAATACGCTTCATAAACAGGGACATTGTCCACCAAAGGCACGCATTAACCATTTACACCATAATGTCCATTACACGTTAAGTTACACGCCATTATGTCCATTATGTGTTATGCCAAACACCATAATGCCTATTAAAGATTATGCTACATAAGTGCTGCTTATCTACATGCTCATTGCCAAGGGTTCCATGCTCATTGCCAGATGTTCCATGCTCGTTGCCTTGTGGGATTACATGCTCATTGCCAAGGGGGAATACATGCTCGCGGTAAATGGGGGACAGCCACCGCCAGGCAGAAGTGATAGCCACTGACAGTGGCAGAGCCTGGCTGTATTCAGAGCACTGCAGGTCCCAGCTATTTGAAATAATACCCCGTTCACACCAGAAAATGCATTCCCAGGTTGGCCCCTTTTACACCAGCCTAGTCCCTGCATTTTCTGGTGTGAGGGGGAGAGAAAACCACCCCTCCCCCCTTTAACCAGTTATCTTATTTAACCGGCTATATCTTCGGAACCAACTGATCCATTTACATGAGACAAGTATCATATTGAAGAACTTTTGAGTGGGCTTTGAATGATTTAGGTCCAGTGAAACTGGAAAGTTTGGTTCCAGAGTAATCTGCCCTCAAAGAACATGAACAGCCATGAAATTACATTTCAAAAATAAAAAAATCAGTTTACACGCAATATCTCTGGAACTGATTGACCGATATGGACCAGCCTGGTATCATATTGAAGGCCCAGCGATTTGGAATTGAATGAGATCAATCACAGCTTCTGTGATGCCAGGGCTGGAACTGGCAGCCGTCGGAACCGGGTGGGGGCAGGGCCGGTGCAAGGGTCTTTGGCACCCTAGGCAAAACCTCTGCCAGCCGCCCCCCCCCCCCCCCCAATTATTTATTTATTCCGTGAGGGCACCCGTAGACAAAGGAGGGGTGAAGGGGTAATGGAACAAACATACAGGAAGCATTACAAATTGTGTGTGTGCATGTACATACACACACACACACGCATATATATATATATATATATATATATATATATATATGTACATACAGCCATTCAGGGACTCATTATAGACACAAATTTTAACCCACTCCCCCAGGCAGTTAACCCCTTGAGTGGTGGGTTTTGCTGGGGCAGGACAAACCTACCAGGTTTGTCCTGCCCCAGCAAAACCCACCACAGGAATTTGTAGGCTTCCCCCCTCACCTCTGCTCCGGCGTTAGTATGCCGGAGCTTCCATGCCGCCGCTGCGCTGTCCCCCTTGCCTTTGCCGGCGCCTGTCACTTTCAGCAGTGACGTCGGCTGCAGGCTGGGGGATGATCGCGGCGCTAAAGGGCCCCACTTACAATGGGGTAAGATGCCATTTTAAGAATTCAATTTGGACATTCATCTGAAGTTGTTTTGCTAATTAAACAAACCTCTTCTGAAAATCAAGAATTTCTAAGGAAGTATTTCAACATACGCTTTAACGCCCCAAAATAAAGATCTTATTAACTGTTTCGTTCTCTGCACCTGACTGTACCAGGCTTGTGAAATACGGGATTAATGATTCCAACTGCTGAAACACTTGCTAACATGACACAATGTTTTGCTACAGAATGTGTTGGGAGAGCTTTTGCGAACTATGGAATATTTTATGATGGCAGACTTCACATGTTCTCTGTACTACATTGGAACAAACCAAGGTTAAGGGACGATTTGCAGAAGTATTTATAGGATGGACATTATTTATGGGAATTGCCATTTTCACAAAACGAACACCAGTTTAATGCTAGATGTAATTTGGGACAATGAATGCAGAATGGGGAAAACCCACATAGGAAATTGTAGGCTTCCCCCCTCACCTCTGCTCTGGCGTTATTATGCCGGAGCTTCCATGCCGCCGCTGCGCTGCCGCTGTCCCCATTGCCTTTGCCGGCGCCTGTCACTTTCAGCAGTGACGTCGGCTGCAGGCTGGGGGATGATCGCGGCAGGCTCGGAAGGACTCGGGTGCCTGAATACTCCCGAGTCCCCCCGAGCCGCGCCGACCATCCCCGAGCCTGCAGCCGACGTCACTGTAAAATGTTTACAGTGACGGGCGGCTAGCGGGGCGGGCGGCAGGGGATCGCCGGACCAAAGGTGATGGGGGGGACGGGGACAAGGTTTGTGGCGGGGGGTGGGCACTAGAGGTGCTGCGCCAGTGGTGCACACCTGGACACCACTGGCGCGCACCTATTGTATGTTAGTGGTATGCCCGGAGATTTTCCGGGACAGCCCGCTGCGGCAGCGCAGCTGAGCCCGGAAAATCTCCGGGCATACCACTTAAGTGGTTAAATGATAAATAAGTGGCGCCCTCCAGCGGCCAGCGCCCTAGGCAGCTGCCTAATGCTGCCTAGTGGTAGCTCCGGCCCTGGGTGGGGGTCAGAATCAACGGGTCCCATATTATCCTATGTGGAAAACGTTACAGCTTTGCCAGGCGATATCTCCGGTTCCCGGGGGGCTAGACCATGTTGACCATTTTTACTCACCAGGGATTTTTATTCTTCAAGTCCCTGGTGAGTGCATCTATACAATTTTTTAAAAAAATATATATTATTTATATATATATATATATATATATATACATACAGACACACACACACACACATATACATGCACGAACACACACAGACACACATAGGGGCACATTTAATAGGATGAGATTCAGGAAGTGAGATATTTAGTAAGAAATCTCCAGGTTTTTTTAAAGCGGCAATCATTTACACTGCAAAACCGGTTTGATTTTGCAAATGATTGCCGCTTTAAAAAACCTGGAGATTTCTTACCAAATATCTCACTTTCTGAATCTCTCATCCTATTACTTTTCACCCATGATTTTTACGTTAGTGGTGGGACCTCAGCTCTCTCCTCACACCGCCAGCTGTCAGCTTGTCGGGAGTGTCCCGGAGCCTTGACTAGCGGAGGAGGACATGAAGTAAAACAGGAATCTGTACAGATCATTTCTATGCTATTTAATAGCAGTGTGACAGGATGGCGACTGAAAAACACTTATTAAGCAGTTAATTAAAGCTCTAGAGTCATAGACTTATTTGTCTTTGTCACAAGTGGAGCGAACAGACAGATCTCCTAAAAGGTAGTTTTCAGGCACCCCCTGGAACGGACACTACAAGCTCCGGAATGACAGAAGTTGATGAATGGGGCCTGTCCGGCTTCCAGGGATCTGTCCGGTTGCAGTTTTTACCCATACCGCTTTCACTTTGCGAAAGTTTTTAGACCACAAACTCTCCACCAGTCCCTATCTGCCCCTACCTCCGATCTCTGTCTTCCCTGCTCCCTCTCTCCATATCCCGCAAGTTTAAAACATATTAGTGCCCCTGCAAAAATTGCTTTCACTTTCTGTTATGACACCATTTAGCACACCAAATAGTCATTTAGTCCATTGAGTGGCCTCTAGTGATTAGTGGCAGTACCTCACCCCAGAGGAGGATAGATAGAGAACAGTTACTTATTCTAGAACTTTCTATCTACCTACCTGCAATGTAGGTCTGTTTGGCTGTCAGTCTCTCTGGGCCTGACTCAGATGGATGCAAATCCCGCCCCTACTGCATCTTTGTACACAGCGGAGCTGTGCAAATATGCCAACGCCGCAACCACCGGGAGAGAGATGTCCACCGTGTTTATTCCACCACTTGGGTCCAAAATAGTATCACTGCTTGCACATCAGTCCTGCCAGAGTGTGAACCACCCCCCACCGGTTGACCCATGAAGTCAACGGGACACAGGTCACGATGACAACATTAACTACAAACTGCATCATCATCGTGACCAAGATGGCCACATTGCCAAGTCTGGAATCCTGGCAAAAC
The DNA here is from genome assembly GCF_055691185.1 of Crinia signifera. Taxonomy (NCBI): domain Eukaryota; kingdom Metazoa; phylum Chordata; class Amphibia; order Anura; family Myobatrachidae; genus Crinia; species Crinia signifera. The sequence goes on along the minus strand of NC_139223.1, from coordinate 170,220,643 downwards.
ATCCCAGGGGGCAGGACAGCCGTAACACCTACCTTGGACCTCCAGGAAGGCAGTTGTCGAAGACGTCAAGTTGGAAATATATTAATATTACGAAACTGAAGTCAAAGTATTTACACAGAAGACGTGAAGCTACAATGATGTTTAATAGAGCGGGACGTCTGTCCTTGGGCATCGGAACCGTTCTACTTACCGGTCAGGAGAAGCCGCCTCTGACACTGAGCATTTATTTGTTGCTTCAGGCCTAGTTTAATAACCATATTTAGAAGCTAAAGTATGAATTACCATCGTTCCTCACCGTCAATGTACTGTAATAACTCTCCCACCTTGATCCTAAAGCCAGGTGACAGGTTCCGCCCTATCCGAGGAACTGAGAAATATCTTCCCACTTCCCGATGTATCTCCGAGTCTCATCCTAATCCCACATCGCATGCGGCCATCAGCCGGGACACTCTGCATCTACATAATAATGTCTTCTCTAGTTACTCGATGCCTGAAGTGATCCACAATGATGTCAAGGTCGTCTTTCCATCGTCTCCGGTGACTGGGGATTATGTGATGCATTATTCATAGGGAATTCTGTGCTGGTTGTACAAGCTGGAGGAGCGAGGCCGCCGTGTGAGGCCCAGGCGCTCGCTGTGGCGCATACAGCGTGATTAGAGGAGGCTAAAAGTACAGGGATGAAACACGTTCATTTATTTATGTGATAGCTCGTTCTACACAAGCTGGAAGACGCTGATCACAAAGCAGGGAGACCATAGAGGTGGAGGTGGCGGCCTGACTATGGGCTTCAGTATGCAGCCTGTATACAGCCACCCACCCCTCTTTTCTGTCTACTGACATGCCCAGGACTCCATTTTCCTGGTGATTTCTCTACTGTGCATGCACCAATTTGTCAGTGATTATTGCGCCAACAGTGGAGAGGAAGATATCAGCTACGGCAGTGCCCTGACATCCATGCCCCCTACACCGGTGACATAATGACATAATTCCTAGGGGGCGGGGCCACTGACATCATTCAGCATGGCGGCGAGCCGATTAGAATCACCCCCTTAATGTATGACTTTTCCTTGTTTGGTTGAACAAGCTTGGTCTGTATTGGAGATGCGTATCTGTTTTTCGTGTCCTGATTCCTCTGCCATTTATATATTTGCTAGATTAAGGGGGGTATTCAATGTGAGGGTCACGGCAGTCCCGTTCTCAGTCAGCTTGACCGAGACCATGCAGGCGGCATTCAATGTCCCGCCTGCCGGGGAGCGAGAAGGAGGCGTGGCCGTGAGTTGTGGCCGGGAAGAGGCGAGCTGCAGCCGGCGGCTAGTGAAGTTGGGCTCGTTCTGCCGAGAAAAAATTTGTGATAAAATAGTGAAAAACTCATGTTGACATTTTGACTATCGACCTGCCCATTGTCTACCTAATTGTTGACCTTCCGACCCTGTCAACCTATTCGACCCTATGAGTCTGACCCATACCCACTAATGTGGCCACTAATAGAATACTAATGACCTGTTCCCCTCCCCATGGGAGGTGCCAGAGCGCTGTCCACAGGGGATTTCCCCTGTCCTCCAGTTTACCAGTCCTTCTCTGCCTCTATCCTGTCCGATGGAGGTCAATCTGGTTTATACGCTCACCTGCGATGTTTTGCTACTGCACATGGGCAAACGCATTTATGCGCATGTGTATGCTCTGTTTGCAGATGGGCACGGTGATTTGTACAGTCGGCGACCATGGAATGACTTCAGCCCGGCACGCAAGGCTGCGGATGGATGTTTATACAAAACACCCATTCGCATGCACGCGGGGTCATTGGCCGTGCGAGGGGGGGGGGGCGGATGTTCGTGCGGGCAGTGGTGGCGTTTAGTTGGCTAACTAAGCTGTGAAATTTGCAGCTTTGCGAGTCAACCAGAATGACCCCCTCTATGTAGTCTAGTCACACACCCAGCATATGTGAGTGTACTGTACATTGGGATTTCTGTGATGCTTTCCGCAGCCACAGAGATTTCCAGTAAACTAGTATTACACCATTAGCACCATGGGGGAAACGTATCAAGGGTTCTAAAGAGTGGACTAATGAAGACGTTATCCGTAACAATCAGCTACTTCGTAATTTCGTATCATTTTGTAGAATCCCTCTCCACTCCTTAGAATGGAAGCTTGCATTAGCATTAGGTGGTAAATCACTGTTATGTGCAGCTCAGAAGCCGTGGCCCCTTTGTAACCATTTCTACCCTTATCACTAGTGGATATAAAAAAAAAACACCTTATGCAAACTGTCCAATATACTGTACATCGGCTAGGTATACAGTAAGTACCAGTAATGAGCATTAACTGACAGCTGAAATCCCTCTATTAACCATGGACAGCAATGTGGGAGGAACGAGCCCTGACTGTACATGAGTCACCAGCACCGTCTACTGGTCACTTATTGTACATGCAGATGTGTGTTCTGTGATGTATTTACATGCAGCTGGTAAAACATCATTTTTCTCAGTAAATATATTTATAATGGTGCTACTGTAATGGAATTTTCACCAAATGTCAGCAACAACTCATGCAGTCCACACATGGAATGAAATCAAACCATTAATCCCATCTCCAAAATGTTTCACATTGTGCTCTTTAGCTCTATACTTCTGTACCTCTCTCTGTCAGACTTTGCACCCTACAAAGCTTTACGCAGTCTCTCAAGACCCCGTTTTTCATCTCATCCTAACCTTCTGTTAATGCTCCTTTCTGTGTCACTCCTGTCCGTCCGCCCCTCCCCTCCCACAGGCAGGGCCCTCTCTCCTCATGTGCTTTTCTTAGACTATACATATCTCTGCCACCCTGTCCCCTGATGGAACAGTCTTCATTTACAATGTACTTGCCCTAAATTACCTTGTATTGTAATTCGTTATTTTCTTGTTTTATTTTTTTCTCATTTAAGTATAGTTAGGCTCCGCGGAACCCTTGGGGAAAGTATTGAACCCGCTTACGCAAATGTATTTATGTCAGGGAACTCTTGCACTACATCAAGTCAGAGCCAATATAATGGGTCACTCTTTCTGACAAAATCCTTCTTAGATGGACAAAACCATGTGCACTGCAGGTGGGGCAGATGTAACTTGTGCAGAGAGAATTAGATTTGGGTGGGGTTTTACTTCAAAGTGAGATCTATATTGCAGTGTAAAAATAAAGCATCCAGTATTTACCCTGCACAGAAACAAAATAACTCACCCAAATCTAATTATCTCTGTACATTTTACATCTGCCCCACCCCCCTGCAGTGCACATGGTTTTGTACATCTAAGAAGGATTTTGTCAGACAGAGTGAACTAGAATAAGGCCCTTAGTGCAGACGGCACACCGGTACCTGAGATGCCGCCTGGACTTAGCCTCCAGACAGTAAGGGCTCACAGGATAGGCAGGAGGCCACTCGATAACTCTGGTGTAGTAATATACAGGACTGGGTCAGAGAATGGAATAGACCGGACAGGAGGGTCAGTAATAACATGCTGTGCAAGTATAACACTGCAGGGAGTATAGTAACTGATGCTATACCTCCCAGCCAATATAAGCTCCCAGGAAAAACAGTAGCAGGGATACCAATATAATAATTCCGGCAAAATATAACCTTGCAGCACAGAGACACCCATGCCATACAGAAACTAATAGTACATGCAACAATGCAATACAGATGTAATCAGCAACTTATGGTACATGCAGCAACGCAATACAGATGTAATCAGCAACTTATGGTACATGCAGCAACGCAATACAGATGTAATCAGCAACTTATAGTACATGCAACAATGCAATACAGATATAATCAGCAACCTATGGTTCATGCAACAATGCAATACAAATGTAATCAGCAACTTATGGTACATGCAACAATGCAATACAGATGTAATCAGCAACTTATATGTACATGTAGCAACGCAATACAGATGTAATCAGCAACTTATGGTACATGCAGCAATGCAATACAGATGTAATCAGCAACTTATAGTACATGCAGCAACGCAATACAGATGTAATCAGCAACTTATAGTACATGCAGCAACGCAATACAGATGTAATCAGCAACTTATAGTACATGCAGCAATGCAATACATATGTAATCAGCAACTTATAATACATGCAGCAACGCAATACAGATGTAATCAGCAACTTATAGTACATGCAACAATGCAATACAGATATAATCAGCAACCTATGGTAAATGCAACAATACAATACAGATGTAATCAGCAACTTATGGTACATGCAACAATGCAATACTGGTGTAATCAGCAACCTATGGTTCATGCAACAATGCAATACAGATGTAATCAGCAACTTATGGTACATGCAACAATGCAATACAGATGTAATCAGCAAATTATGGTTCATGCAACAATGCAATACAGATGTAATCAGCAACTTATGGTACATGCAGCACTGCAATACAGATGTAATCAGCAACCTATGGTTCATGCAACAATGCAATACAGATGTAATCAGCAACTTATGGTACATGCAACAATGCAATACAGATGTAATCAGCAACTTATGGTACATGCAACAATGCAATACAGATGTAATCAGCAACTTATGGTACATGCAACAATGCAATACAGATGTAATCAGCAACTTATATGTACATGCAGCAACGCAATACAGATGTAATCAGCAACTTATGGTACATGCAGCAATGCAATACAGATGTAATCAGCAACTTATAGTACATGCAGCAACGCAATACAGATGTAATCAGCAACTTATAGTACATGCAGCAACGCAATACAGATGTAATCAGCAACTTATGGTACATGCAGCAATGCAATACATATGTAATCAGCAACTTATAATACATGCAGCAACGCAATACAGATGTAATCAGCAACTTATAGTACATGCAGCAATGCAATACATATGTAATCAGCAACTTATAATACATGCAGCAATGCAATACAGATGTAATCAGCAACTTATAGTACATGCAACAATGCAATACAGATATAATCAGCAACCTATGGTAAATGCAACAATGCAATACAGATGTAATCAGCAACTTATGGTACATGCAACAATGCAATACTGGTGTAATCAGCAACCTATGGTTCATGCAACAATGCAATACAGATGTAATCAGCAACTTATGGTACATGCAACAATGCAATACAGATGTAATCAGCAAATTATGGTTCATGCAACAATGCAATACAGATGTAATCAGCAACTTATGGTACATGCAGCACTGCAATACAGATGTAATCAGCAACCTATGGTTCATGCAACAATGCAATACAGATGTAATCAGCAACTTATGGTACATGCAACAATGCAATACAGATGTAATCAGCAACTTATGGTTCATGCAACAATGCAATACAGATGTAATCAGCAACTTATGGTACATGCAGCAATGCAATACAGATGTAATCAGCAACTTATAGCACATGCAACAATGCAATACAGATGTAATCAGCAACTTATAGTACATGCAGCAATGCAATACTGGTGTAATAATGACTGGTGCAATTACCAGCCAAACAGTACAATGGACAAAAGATAAACCACCAAGACTGAGCGGAATCAGAGATCTGGAGGTAACAGAACCTGGCAGAAAGGGCCAGGACTGGAACAATAAATACACCTGGACACCGAGGGGCCGAATGACAAGGCTCAGAACTATCACTGGCCCAGAGTGCACAACTGCTGCAGCTCTTCCCAATCTCCGGACAGGTCTCACCCAGCTGGGAGATACAAAAAAATCCGGTACTTGTTTCCTAGCACGGCCACAAACTTTGGGATCGTGTACCTTTAAGTTAAGGTACACGATCCCCGCGATGGACCCGATTTCCTTTGAAATCAGGTCCATTTTGCCGGCAAAGGAAAAATCATTGGTCCCGACGCGACCGACGCGATGCCCCCGATTTTGCCATAGGCTTCAATGTTAAAATATTTTTTAACATTGAAATCGGGAGCATCGCGTCGGTCTTGTGCCATTATAATGGCACAAGATGAGATGGACTTGATTAAGTCCATCTCACATAGGAAAAAATGTTAAAAATGTGAAATGAGAATATATAGTGTGGCGAGCGCAGCGAGCCACCGAGCCCGAAGCGTGGCGAGCGCAGCGCGCCCCGCGAGGTGACGCGTATACCTGTGAAGTTATACGCGTACGCTCGCCACGCTTCGGGCTCGGTGGCTCGCTGCGCTCGCAACACTATATATTCTCAACTCCACGCCGACGTGGAAAGTAGGGGAATGAAAAGGTCGGAGGACGCGCACCGCCGCCGCTCGCCACGCTTCGGTTTGGCGTCTATCGTGGGGTGGGGTTTACGTTGTAAAATTTGGGGGTCTAGGGAATATTTTACATTGAATCCAATGTAAAATCGGGTCCCAGGGACCCTATTCACATTTGATTCAATTAAAAAATCGGGTCGGTCGCGTCGATCGCATCGCATGCGACCAAATCGCATGCGATGCGATCGACGCAATTTTTCTGACACGACCACCCCGATGGAAATCGGTGTGGCCGTGCTAGGAAACAAGTACCAAAAATCCAGCCTGGCAGTATGACAGAGTCCAATAGCCGGTGAGCGTGAGTCCCTCAGCGCGCCCATCGTCTTGTGCACCTCGCAACCACCTGCACTCTGTTCAGCATGCACATCACCCGGTGCGCAGACCTCACCAGGAACACACCCCGCTAGGCAGCCACTATGGCAGCTGCTGACAATGTTGCGCACCGCCGTCCGGTGCTCCCTGTGCCCGGACGGACGGCGAGTTGTGTTAGCAGCAACAACGCGGCTGACGTAAGTCAGCCGCGTCCCAGGCCTCCTTCCGAGACCAGGCGTCAGGGCGTTGCTAAGCAACGTCCCCGACTTCCGCCCGGCCGTAACGCAGCGAAGGACGGCAGCACAGCTGACACACGTCAGCTGCGTTGCAAGCCTCCTTCTGAGGCAGAGAGTCGGGGCGTTGCTAGGCAACGCTCATGACTTCCGCCCGGCCACAATACGCGCGCACGTCATCTAGGCGGCGCGTTATTCAAATAAATAGCCGGCGTCTGCTGGGCACAGACGCCGGTTATAGCGATTCCCTTGCGTGTTCCCGGTCCTGAGCGCTTCCCACAGCCTCTCTCCCCTGGTCCTGCTCCTTGGTGGTGCCTGCCTGTCCTGCTTGTGGGATCCCTGTCTGGACTGCTACGTGGGTCTCCCTTTGGTCTTGCGGAGTGCTCCCTGGATCAAGTAAGTGCTCCTGTGGAGCCTGGTATATTTTCCTGGTGGAGCTGCTAAATTCCTATTCATTGCCTTAGCAGTCACTCCCGTCCAGTTTCCCTTGCGGGACACTGGACCAGCCCCGCCGTGGGCTCAGCGTATGTTTATGTTCTTATATTGCTTTCAGCTTCTCTTTCTCTCGCTGCTTCCATTTAGTCATTAGGTGCTAGGCAGGGTATCCGTTATTCCTTTCCCCTGTGTCTGTTTTGGGGATTCGCTTGCCAGCTTTGGATTGTTATCTGTGGTGTTCCCCTTCAGTCCTCCTTGTGTCTGCGACTGGGTCGCATTCCCGTCATTGGCCTGGTGTCGGCAGACAGGGGTTCGTTTTCAGTTAGGCCCTGTAGTTAGTCTTTCCTTTTGAGTTACCCCTGACGATCGCTTTTCCCTTGTCCTCACATAGACCTAGCTGCATCGGGGTTGGAGCGGGCCTAACTCGCTCCTTCGGACGCGGCGGCCACAGGTGAAGCCTAGTTCCCGCAGGGATTTGTCATCTGCCCGGGGTTCTCAACAGAGTCAGCGTAGGTTTCGCCGTGGCCGTCCTGACCGGCGGTCCCGGCTGTGGGCTCACGCCTAAACCTCCATTTCCGGTTTCCCTGTATCTGCACTCCGGGCTCTACGGCAGCCATAACAGACAATTTAATACTTTAGGATGCCTCCTCTATGGCGAAACTACTCGCATGCATTGCTCAGGTGTGATTTTGGTCCATTCTTCACATCTTGCAGGTTCCATTGGCCTCTTTTATGAACTCTGATCTTTTAGACCCATACACACTGGACAACTTTAAGCTGAATGCTGCTCAGTTTACTCGTTTGAGCTCCAAAGCCGCCCAGTGTGTACGGGGCAGCGATGAGCATTGATGCGCGTTCCCACATCATTACCACCCGTTGCCTTTCATTTGTTGGTTTTATCAGCCGATGAGCGACATGGTAGATGGCTTTCCATAGCATCCTGTTATGGAAGTCATCCACCCTAGGGAAAATTGCTTAAACGGGGGAAAATCGCACATTTTCAGCCCAGCGATTTTCCCCATCATCGGTCAGCAAACGCACTGGGCAAAATCACCCCTTGTGTATGGACCTTTAGTTCTTTCCATAGATTTTCAATTAAATTCAAGCCAGGTGATTGGCTTTATGTTCTTTCACTGAAACCAGCTGCGAGTGTCCGTGGCTTTGTGTTTTGGATCATTGTATTTCTGAAATGTTCACCCTCATGCGCAACAGTTAGGGAAACTGCAAGGGGGCCTTGCAGTTTCCCTATCTACGCCACTACTGGTTGTCTTTAGTAACCAGTTGGTGCCCGAAGCATGATGAGAAAAGCAAGCCCACAAGGGTCCATTTGGGCCCCTTCTCCGATATTGCTCCTCCCCCTGTCCTGTCTGTCACATGAAAGGTCCTTTAGCTTAATTGGAAATAGAACTAATCGCATTTTGGCTTCCAGGTTAATCATGTGACCCACTACCCGGCACCGTCTGCTCCTGATTTCCCCAGACGGATCGACCCACCTTGCCATTGGCCCTTCTGGCATTTGCCCAAATGGCCAGAAGGCCAGTTTTTTCCTGCAGGTCACGTTTCCCGGCAGCTTGAAGATTACCTGGACTACGGCGGACCAAGAGAAGACATCTTCACCACAGGACCAGGTGAGTAGGATTTCCTTCCACAGCTCCACCATGGATTACTTCGGACCCGGACACCGCCATGGACCTGGAGGACGACACGGACCGCCGACATGGACCTGGAGGAGGACACAGGACACCGGACACCAGGACAGAGGGCTACCTACGGGATCAAGATAGGTAAGTATCAGTATGTGTGTGTAATAGATGTATTAAAGTTTTATTTTCATTGTGTCAGTGTGTATTTATTTTACTATTTTTTATTACTGTGGAACTACAAGTGCCAGCGGGCCCTTTATTGCCCCGCAGGCTGGGACTTGTGGTTCTCCAAGTCCCAGCTTGCTGGAGAGGCTTGCTGGGACTCATAGTTCCACAGTTTTAAACAATAGTTTTTCATCTATTTTTTTAACACTGAAATCAGCCCGGTGACCACAGCCCAGGGTCACCGGGGACAGCACCAGGCTTCAGCCTGGTCAGATAAGTCCTGGAGGGGAGAGACCCCTTTATTGGGGGGGGGTCCCCACTCCCCCAGGGCCCCTGGCCAGGCTGACTGGTCAAGGGGTTAATGCTTTGGCCGGGGGGACTTGTATAAAAAGTCTCCCCCCGGCTGTGGCTTTACCCTGCTGGCTGGTTTGGCCTGGGGCTGGTTCTTAAAATACGGGGGACCCCTAGTCATTTTGTCCCCCGTATTTTGGGAACCAGCCCTGGACCTGGAGCTGGTTGTTAAAAATCGGGGGAACCCCTATTTGTCGGGTTCCATGATTTTTAATTACCGGCCCCGGCTCTTTCAGCCTGGTGCTGGTTACAGCTGTGTGGGGGACCCCACGCCGTTTTTTTTATTTATTTATTTTTTCTATTTTTTTTTACACTCTGCAGCCTGCACGGATCTGACTGATCCGTGCAGACTGCCTGTACGAATTCGTATTAGCGGCCGTATATATGGCCAGCTAATACGAATTAGTACGACATCGGAGGGTTACAAAGCAGTCGTATATGACTGCTTTGTAAATTCCCCTCCGGGAACACGACTGTGCATACGGCTGAAACAGTCGTATGCAGTCGTAGGGAAAATACTAATACGAAAAACTAGGTTTTTCATATTAGTAAATTTCCCCCTAAGTTTGAGAACCTCTGTTCTAGAGAGTGATGCAGTTGCCAACCAGTTAGCATCAGACATTTTATGAACCGTGTAAGATAAATAATCTCCCTCCAAGTCTTGATACTTCTCCCCATTTATGTTCATACATTTTTTTTCCGGGGTTGAAAGTTTTTTTTTAACTTAAGGCCCCCATACTTCAGTGTCCTCATTTCCCCCGGATCTGGCGGCACACGCTGACCGGATTCACCGACCAACAGCCAGAGATGAATGCTATCCATCAAGGAATCGAGGAAAGGAAATGTGGTACACCGGAGAAGATCGGCCAGTAACCCTCTGTATTACCTTGATGCTGGAGCTGAATAGACGTCTTCTTTCTTCTGGACGGCTGAGACAATAAACAGGCTGAGGATATGCTTCAAGGGTGTTTATTAGTCGGAATACCTGTAGTCTGCGGTGGGTAACCAACTTACTTGTCACAGGGAAAACACTCACAACAATGTAACAGCATAGATTTGGCAAACATAAACAATATCAATATCGCCTCAAATAAAGTACGTAAGCTGCTGGGCCCTTCCTAACAGTTAGGTAAACCCGCACAATTATACTCCAATACTTCGGTTAGACTCCGTTACTTCAGAAAAGGTCCTCTCGCGGTGACTGGTTCACATGAGCGCTGTTAAGTTACGTGCAGGAGGCACAGATGCTATTTTACGTGGGCAAACCCAAATCTACACTCGGATGTGAATCAGCCTGACAACTTGAGGAATACTCTAGTACTTTTCTGTACCTTACAGTATAAATCACTTCAACATTAAATCACGTATACAGTGCAAACAGTATAAATCACTTTAACATTAAATCACAACAGTGTCACGTGACTGGGTACCCAATGAGTGTGTCCTTAATCACTGCCTCTGAGGCAGGCCTGTGCACAGGGCTAGTGTTGGAGTCAGTTAGAGGCCTCTATTCCGCTACTGCGCAGTCTTTTAGGACCTAAAACAGTCTCCCTAGTTGGATACAGATGAACGGAAGGAAAAATGTCCTAAATCCGGAAAGCAAGTCTCTGCTTGAGGGTTAGCACGGGGAGTTCCCGATTTGAGCCACAAGATGGCGCTGGAGGACCTCTAACAAGAAAATGGCAGTACTCTGTTAGTGGGGTTCTCAGTGGCGGAGGGTCTCGGTCGCTGTCCCTCATCTCCCACGCTATACTATCTGTGCCTGTGAGACACTGTGCTGACCTGTGAAGGGGTGCAGCCAAGACCTGTGATCAAGAGTATGGGGGGTCAGTCTCTGATGTGCTGGCCTGCGCGGGCCTTGGAGGGTATCCCTGCTGGGGGCCACCAGGTGAGGCAAGTGGGTGGCACTAGGACTCCTGTGTGACCCAGGTCAGGTAGGGTGGTGCTGGGGCTGGGGCTGCTGTGCAGCACTTACGCTTGGTTGCAGCACCTGCTGTCGGAATTCCGTTGGGGCTGATTCCTGGAGCTGTCTGCCAGGTGCCGGGCTCTCTGCTGGGCTCTTTGCGGTGGATGGCTCCTGGATCTGCCTGCCGGGTGCTGGGCCTTGTAGTTCCCCTCTCTCTCCCACTTCCTGGATGTGGGAGAGGGGCGCTACTCGTCGGCGCGGCTCACACGCCGGGGGGTGGAAGGCTGGGAAGGCTGGGGTGCCGCTGCTGCGTCCTCCTCTCTGGCTCAGCGCTCCCCCCGCTGACCCCTATGTCGCGCCTGCTGGAAGCCGGGGCGCTCCGTGTGGTGACGCGGCTGGATGTGCCGCCTGTCACTCACGCTGCCGGGTCTCCGCTGCGCTCACGCTGCCGGGGCTCTTCTCCTCTTCACTGCGCTGCCCGTCCTCAGCTGGCATACGCTGCCGGGGATTCTTCTGCACACTACGCTGGCTCTCTCCGGTAATGGCGCCAGCTTGCTGTTTCTCCCCCGCGCCGCACTCCTCTCCTCCCCTTCTTCTTCGCGCTCTTCTCCCTCCGCCAATCAGGGGGCACCTCCTTGTCCTGTCTGGATCCTGGCACCTTAGGCAAGTGCTGGGTCCAAGTGTCCTTCCCCTATGGCCTCACACTGTGTGCTGCTGCAGGGCGGTTGCCTAGCAACCCCCTGCCGTCCCTGCGTAAATAGGGTTACCCTGGCCATCAATGTAAATGCAGGGCATGGCAAGGGATACCCAGCTTTCTGGGGTGTCACAGAAACAAGTTAGCAATCCCCAATATAGTAATCCCGACTGCTTTAGGCTGCTATCGGGGAACGGGGGTTTTTTTGTCCATGTTTAATATTCCCAATTCCAGGAACCACAAAACTATTTTTTCATTTTTTTTTTTTTATAAATATTATTACCAATAAGTGGTATACGGCAGAGAAAGGCAATTAACAAACAACAGACTCCTACGCTGCGGAGACATTCTGGTAATATACAAAGGAAGCAGAGAGATTTCAGTCTACGGAACAGGAGAATAACAGACAGCGCTGAAGGCCTCAGATGCGCACAATGCAGAATAACATTGAGAATCAAATAAATAAAACAGCAGAAACATGTTGTTTATAATAGAGAGAACAGAGGATAAGGGGGGGACATGGGGTACTCCGGAGTCACGGACAGTTGTTGTTTTTCTTTTTCTTTTAAATCCACTGACTTTTGTGTCTCGTTTCATTTTCCTGTCTGTGGGAGTAGCTCCTTGTAAGCTCCGTAACCCTGACCATGAAATGTTACATGTATTCAACTTTATATATGACAGTTTCAGAGGTGGAACTACCATTGGTGCAGCAGGACTAAGGGGCCACCTGCTCCCCACGGGATAGGGTCACTAGGTCAACACTATGATGGTTGACATAGATTACGTTGACCACTAAAGGTTGGCACTGCTTTAGGTTGACACATGGAATAAGTCGACATGGCTAAGGTCCACAGGGTTGGAAGAACGACACAAGCATTAAGTTGACAGTCAAAAGGTCGACAGGAGTTTTTCACAGTTTGTTTTAAGCCAACTTGTGCTGACAGGCGGTATTTCATACCCTACTATCCATCAGGGCGTGGAAGGAGAATATTAGAGTGTGACTAGGGCAGCGGGGCACCGTGCCCAAAGCATGGCGAGTGCAACATGGCGAGAGGACACGGTACACTGATATAGTGAGAGGTTGCTGTACACTAATACAACGAGAGGAGGCGGTACACTGATACAGCGAGAGGAGGCGGTACACTGATACAGCGAGAGGAGGCGGTACACTGATACAGTGAGAGGAGGCGGTACACTGATACAGGGAGAGGACGCAGTACACTGATACAGTGAGAGGAGGCGATACAGTTATACAGCGAGAGCACACGGTACACTGATACAGTGAGAGGACACGGTACACTGATACAGTTAGAGGACGCGGTACACTGATACAGTGAGAGGACACGGTACACTGATACAGTGAGAGGACACAGTACACTGATACAGTGAGAGGACGCGCTACACTGATACAATGAGAGGCTGCGGTATACTGATACAGTGAGAGGATGCGCTACACTGATAAAGCGAGAGGAGGCGGTACACTGATACAGTGAGAGGAGGCGATACAGTTATACAGCGAGAGGACACGGTACACTGATACAATGAGAGGACGTGGTACACTGATACAGTGAGAGGACACGGTACACTGATACAGTGAGAGGACGCGGTACACTGATACAGTGAGAGGACGTGGTACACTGATACAGTGAGAGGAAGCGGTACACTGATACAGTGAGAGGACGCGGTACACTGATACAATGAGAGGACGCGGTACACTGATACAGAGAGAGGACACGGTACACTGATACAGTGAGAGGACGTGCTACACTGATACAGTGAGAGGACGCGCTACACTGATACAGTGAGAAGACGTGCTACACTGATACAGTAAGAGGACGCGGTACACTGATACAGTGAGAGGAGGCGGTACACTGATACAGTGAGAGGACGCGGTACACCGATAAAGTGAGAGGACGCGCTACACTGATATAATGAGAGGCTGCGGTACACTGATACAGTGAGAGGACACACTACACTGATACAGTGAGAGGACGCAGTACACTGATACAGTGAGAGGACGCGGTACACTGATACAGTGAGAGGAGGCAGTACACTGATAAAGTGAGAGGAGGCGGTACACTGAAACAGTGAGAGGACGTGGTACACTGATACAGTGAGAGGACGCGGTACACTTATACAATGAGAGGACACGGTACACTGATACAGCGAGAGGACACGGTACACTGATACAGTGAGAGGAATCGATACAGTTATACAGCGAGAGGACGCGGTACACTGATACAGTAAGAGGAGGCGATACAGTTATACAGTGAGAGGACGCGGTACACTGATACAATGAGAGGACATGGTACACTGATACAATGAGAGGACGCGGTACACTGATACAGTGAGAGGACGCGCTACACTGATACAGTGATAGGAGGCGGTACACTGATACAGTGAGAGGACTCGGTACACAGATACAGTGAGAGGACGCGGTACACTGATACAGTGAGAGGACGCGGTACACTGATACAGTGAGAGGACGCGGTACACTGATACAGTGAGAGGACGCGGTACACTGATACAGTGAGAGGACGCGGTACACTGATACAGTGAGAGGAGGCGGTACACTGATACAGTGAGAGGAGGCGGTACACTGATACAGTGAGAGGACGTGGTACACTGATACAGTGAGAGGACACGGTACACTTATACAATGAGAGGACGCGGTACACTGATACAGTGAGAGGACATGGTACACTGATACTGTGAGAGGACGCGGTACACTGATACAGTGAGAGGACGCGGTACACTGATACATTGAGAGGATGCAGTACACTGATACAATGAGAGGACGCGGCACACTGATACATTGAGAGGATGCGGTACACTGATACAATGAGCGGACGCAGTACACTGATACAATGAGCGGACGCGGTACAGTGATACAATGAGAGGACGCGGTACACTGATACAATGAGAGGACGCGGTACACTGATACAATGAGAGGACGCGGCACACTGATACATTGAGAGGATGCGGTACACTGATACAATGAGAGGACTCGGTACACTGATACAGTGAGAGGACGCAGTACACTGATACAGTGAGAGGACGTGGTACACTGATACATTGAGAGGATGCGGTACACTGATACAATGATAGGAGGCACTACACTGATACAATGAGCGGACGCGGTACACTGATACAATGAGAGGACGCGGTACACTGATACAATGAGAGGACGCGGTACACTGATACATTGAGAGGATGCGGTACACTGATACAATGAGAGGACGCGGTACACTGATACAATGAGCGGACGCGGTACACTGATACAATGAGAGGACGCGGTACAGTGATACAATGAGAGGACGCGGTACACTGATACAATGAGCGGACGCGGTACACTGATACAATGAGAGGACGCGGTACAGTGATACAATGATAGGAGGCACTACACTGATACAATAAGCGGACGCGGTACACTGATACAATGAGAGGACGCGGTACAGTGATACAATGATAGGAGGCACTACACTGATACAATGAGCGGACGCGGTACACTGATACAATGAGAGGACGCGGTACACTGATACAATGAGAGGACGCGGTACAGTGATACAATGAGAAGACGCGTACACTGATACAATGAGAGGACGCAATACACTGATACAATGAGAGGACGCGGTACACTGATACAATGAGATGACGCGGTACACTGATACAATGAGAGGACGCGGTACACTGATACAAAGAGAGGACGCGGTACACTGATACAGTGAGAGGACGCGGTACACTGATACAGTGAGAGGACGCGGTACACTGATACAGTGAGAGGACGCGGTACACTGATACAATGAGAGGACGCGGTACAGTGATACAATGAGAGGACGCGGTACAGTGATACAATGAGAGGACGCGGTACACTGATACAATGAGAGGACGCGGTACACTGATACAATGAGAGGACGCGGTACACTGATACAATGAGAGGACGCGGTACATTGTCGAGTTACATTGAAAAATTTGAAAAACTCATGTTGACATTTTGATTGTCGACCTTCCCGTTATGCTTGTGTTGACCTTAGCCAAATCGACCTATTTCATGTGTTGGCCTATGCCTTTTCGGCTTTTAGTGGTCGACCTAATGTATGTCGACCTTCATAGTGTCATCCCTATGACCCATTCCCCTCCCCGGATCAGAGTTATACCCTACCCCCCCACAAAAGAAAATTTTTGAAGAATGGGCCCTATTTAGTACTGATCGCATGCTTGGTACCGTAGTTTCCTGGTTGTCAATGTGCAGGCGGACACCCAATTAGCGCAGCAGGTACCCTCACATGGCTCGCTACGCTCCGGGCCTGGTGACTCGCTCCGCTATAGCGGTCCACTAATCTCTACCACTAATGTGCCCACAGCTATGGCGCGCACATTTCTGAACTATGGGGTATTGAAGATCTGCTCACTGCGAAATCCGCAGTCTTGCGAGTCAACCAGAATAAGGTCCACTGTATACATACATGAAGAAATACACTCACATTTTGCAAGCGAGCGTAGCTCAGGACTTATTCGGCGGCTACCAGTGACTTGTGTACAAGTGGCTGCTCCTGCATGTCCAGAGGTACACGCCCACTGCACTCCCACCTTCACGCCCCTCTTCGCAGGGCTACGAAGCCACACCCACTGACCACTTACAGCACACCAATTTCTCGATGACTGCCCTGCGTTCATGCTTTGGTTTGTACGGCTGCAAATTAGACAGCGCACACCCTTTGTAGTGCACGGTTACTGATGCACTCTTTGCTGATACCGTCAGACATCTACTGTTAGCAAACCCCAATAGCAGAGAATGACATTCTCTCTAAATATTAATAATGACGCTCTGCTGTAAGACTGTAACGGGCGACAAAATTCCCCGTCGTCAGGTTGCATTAACCAACTTGTTGATCACCGTCTCCACTTTGCAACACGAAAACCACAGAATGTAACAGAAATGTCTGATTGTCGGAATTCCGTGGTGGGGGTGGGGAAATCTCGCCCGGCGCGGGATTTGCAGGACAAAAACTTCTCATTATTAAAAATATATTTTTAAAAGAAATTGCTTTCCGAATTTTAATTTCTCCCTCTCCCTCAAGGCTTGCGTTCTTCCGCCGCGCAGTTATCCAATTAAAATTTGAATCTAGAGCTTTATCCTTAAGGCGAGGACAGCTGCCGGGTTTTCGAAACGCTCTAATCTTTTGCATAAATATTTAACAAGAATTGCTCAATAGACAAGATGAACTGAGGTGGCGGCGGAAGTGTCGAGACGTTGTACAAACAGCCGGAATTATCTGCGATGCGTCTCGCCGATGTCAGAACTCTGTGATTAGAACACGGGGAAATATATATTCCGTATTTGAGGAAGAAAAGTATAATTTATATTGTTGTGTACGAGCCGAGGTAGAATTCCCCCGGCGCCCTTCAGCGCGCACAGAGCGGCGGAAATATGTGGTGCAGTAAGGTGTGAAAACTGTAACCAGCTTAAAACTAACATTGAGATTCCGCTCTTGTAGCTGGGAAGATAAGTCGGACACAAAAATCATTTCTCTGGAAAATTGGAAAAGGGAAATTTTCTCAAAATGAAATTCTGAGGGTGCGCTGTAACGTCCAGGACCTGGCCGGACTCATTTACTGGCCACTTCCATGTAAAATGAGCATATATGTGTCCGTAGGGAGAGTGGCGTAATTTGGAATTTTGCACACACACCCCTCCCTCCCATACTAATTATATATTTTTTTACCTGCAAGCTCGTTGTCAGGGGGATCTTGCTCGTTGCTTGGGATGTACAGGCTCATTGCCAGGGGTTTATTTGCACGTTACCAGGGGGTTATATGCTTGTTGTCAGGGGGATCTTGCTCGTTGCTAGGGATGTACATGCTCATTGCCAGGGGTTTATTTGCACGTTACCAGGGGGTTATATGCTTGTTGTCAGGGGGATCTTGCTCGTTGCTTGGGATGTACATGCTCATTGCCAGGGGGTTATTTGCACGTTACCAGGGGGTTATATGCTTGTTGTCAGGGGAATCTTGCTCATTGCTAGGAATGTACATGCTCATTGCCAGGGGGTTATTTGCACGTTACCTGGGGGTTATATGCTTGTTGTCAGGGGGATCTTGCTCGTTGCTAGGGATGTACATGCTCATTGCCAGGGGGTTATTTGCACGTTACCAGGGGGTTATATGCTCGTTGTCAGGGGGATCTTGCTCATTGCTAGGGATGTACATGCTCATTGCCAGGGGGTTATTTGCACGTTAATCCGACACTTCCGGGTAGTGATGCACTCCCCTTGACAGAAGCTAGAGGTCCAGTAGGACCTTTAGGAGGAAATTTCCTAAGATGGGAGTTCTATTTTCCATGGGATGTTGCTATAGGCAACCAATCAGATACTACCCATTATCTTCTAGAAAGTGCTAAATAAATAAGAAGATTCTGATTGGTTGCCCATAGCAACATCCCATGTGAAATAGAACTCCCATCTTAGTAAACTTATCCCTTAGCATCTGTCTCATCCAAGGCAGTGGCCATTTTTGGTATGTCATTTCTAAGCAGATTCCATGCAGCCTCCGAAAGAGAGCCTGCGCCCCCATAATGCCCCCCTCTGTGTGGGGGAGGTGTATCAAGCCTTGAAGAATGATAAAGTCTAGAAGTTGCCCAAATCATCCAATGATTGGTTGCGTTGAGCGACTTTTTCACTTTATCACTCTCCAAGGCTCGATGAATAATTAGCTGCCCCGTCTCCAATATGCATTATGTAAGCCAGAGGGGCGGTTTAAGAGAGCAGGGGGCCCGTGTGCAGTCTGCGTGTGGCCCCTACTCACCATGGCGCAGTAGACTCTGGCACTGTGCCAGGAAAAAGGGTGTGGGAGGAGCAGGGGGGTGGGCTTGGATAGAGCAACAGATAGGTGCAGAGGGGGGTGGAGCACAAGATAAGGGGCGGGTCTGGATCGGGGTGTCAGACTAGCATTGGTAATAGATTCCTATTTTCACAATATATAAATAACACAAATAGTGTAACATTAGCTTGTACGAGAAGATCTCATCATAGTAGGATGCACTGACATCTGTCTGACGTAAACCTTGCTCTCGGAAGTAGCGTTTCCTAGGCGACTGCTTCATCATGGCAGAGGACAGTCTGAAATTACAGCAATTGGGAATGTTTGCACTTGAAAATGAACAGTAATATCTCTACAAAGATACTGGCCGCCGGCGCTCCTGAGCAGCCATCTTACCAAGTGCAACTTTTCCGATGCACATTAAATACCATGCAGTCCTCATTTCAGGATTATATATAATGACAATGCTGTATGACATAGCGCATCTTTATAAATCACACTTGTGGGACAACAGACATCTATGTAATGATTATCAAGGTAGTATAACACAGGTAAACACGACAGTGATGGTGCCCATTCACAGTGCGATGTACGGGTGTGATGCGCTGCACATCCCATGACACGGCACATTAGGGCCCTTATTCTGATCGGTGCGGCCGGATCCGATTATGCGGCCAGGACCGTGCGTGCGAAACCCCGCCTTCCATACGGATCGCCAACTCCGTCCGTACGCGGTAATAAGCTGGCCGAACAGACCGCACGTGTATTTTTCACGGAATACGCCTCCTCCATCTCAGGGAACCTCCCCCATCATTCGATGGTCGCAGACCATCGAATGCTTGACCGAGTGCTCCACCAGCTCCCGCAACCTCAGACCACACGGACATTTTTCCGTGTAAAAGCAGGGATCTGGGCAGGCAGCTGACATCCGGCGATGTCATATGTCCGCCCCCTACACGTGCGTCACGGCCGCATTACCATACGTACGCCCAGCGTTTGCATGGGAACGCCCATGAAACGCGGGGCGTATGCATATGGTAATGAGCCCAAATAGCCCTTCACGCCCCTCTCCACCCTCTGTTCGGAGTGTTCACATTTCATGCGGGATTTGGCCGTACGCCCCGCTCGCACATGCGCAGAGACGCCTCTGCACATGCGCAGACACAAAACATCGGCGGCACGAACGCACGCGGATATTACCGCACCGACCAGAATAAGGGCCTAAGTATGTACTGCCGTACTTTTTAAATTAGATTGTGGGAGGGGTCGATTAGTGTTAAGGTGGCCATACACATGCAGATTTATCTGCAGATCTGTCTGGTTGGAACAAAAACATGGTTAACCATGTTTTTGTTCCAACCAGCCAGATCTGAAGATAAATCTGCGTGTGTATGGCCACCTTTACTGGTGTATGGGCACCTTTAGGCTTTTGGGAGCGGTCAGTTAGGGAAAGGTTACAGAAGGGGTTGGTTAGGGTCCCAGAGGGGTTGGTTAGGGTTAGGCTGTGGGACAATGGATTAGGGTTATACTGCGGGAGGGGTCAGTTAGGCTGTGGGAGGGGTGGCTTGAGGAACCCCTAACACCTGTCTCCCCAAATTGGGCAGACATTTTTGGAGGGACGTTTTCAGCAAATTCCTTTAGGTCAGTCAATCTGCAGAGACACCTTGAAAAAGGGCTCATTCGCAGCCCGAAACGCGTTGGTGGTTGGAGGAAAAGAGAGTATCCAGGAGATTTGTGGTTTGGTGCTGGTTGTCATCTTCAGCTACTGGGGTAACTTCCCATCCGGATTGGGAGGTAACCCAGACCGCCACTTACCAAAGGAGCCTCTTTCCACTTTTTTAGATTTCTTTTAGACTTGTTTTTTGAAACTTTTTGCTGCTGGAAATAAAACTCATTTTATACAAGTACTTGGAGTCAGCAAGTTACATATGTCCTGTGAGGAGGAGGGACGAATTTAGAGAAACCGTTCAGTGAACATAGGGCACCTGACCTCGGTGAGTGTGTACTTCAATGGTTACCTGGGGAAGGTCTCTGACTGGTTTCCCTATACATGTATGCTGATGTTGAGAAGATTTAAAGGAACTGCTACGTGTACATAGGGCAATTCCCCCAGGTCAGTTCTTAATTCCTATAGGAACGACCAGAAGGGAAAATTGCAGCTATTGAGGAGTTCAGTTTATTCCACTGGTGATATATTTGATCATCTAAAGGAAAGGACTACAGCGCCCATTTGTGTTGCATATGTGGTTTGGGATTCTAGGAGTCTTGAGGTGTATCTAAGACTGCAGCAGTCCAGGCGCTGTCATTATTTTCTAATTTTTTTGAATCTGCAGAGACTCTAGCCCCATGGGGGGGCCTTCCCCCCAACTGCTTGGACTGCCATGGCAATGTTACACCAGTGGGGATGGGCTGCAGATTTTTCCATGTTGTCCTTACATCTCTTAACCTTATTATTAAAACTTTTTTGGTCATACCAACACATTCACAATGCTAACTTAATTGGTTACCATGAGACCATCTTCATCTCAAAATAGTACTGTATAAATCCGACACTGGTTTGGCGGTCCTTGCCCCTCTACAAAAATTGTGCATCTCATCGGCCTTTATCGCCAGGGACCAGATGCCCTAAGCTTCATAAGTGATAAAATGGAGAGTGAAAAACAGCCAGCCAATCAGCTCCTCCCTGCCATGTCACAAACTGTGTTTGAAAAATGTCAGACAGGAGCTGATTGGTTGGCTGCTTATCACTCTCCATTTGATCACTTTTGAAGCTTAGTGCACCTGGCCCCAGAGCTGAGAGGATTTGGTGATGATGTCACTTGACTTCTCACTTTCCGGCCACTTGAATAAGGGTCAAAACCGTAACCTCCAATCACACGGTTTATGCAGATCCTACAAGTGACAAGGGCCCTGCTGAGACATCAGGCACTTGAGAGTGAATTATTGAGAGCTGTAGTGAAATATTGTTCACGGAATAATTATCTAATCAGCGCGGATAGAGCCGATCGCACAAATTGCCTGTGATAGAGATGGTAATTAGAAGCTGAAGTGCGGTACGGGATCGACGGAGGGTCAACAATAGCCCCCAGACCCTGCTCCCTTTTATCTGAACAACTAACGATGCTATTAATTGTTCACAGTTTAATTCCATTAATTGGGCGAATACAAAAGCGGAGACGCAGCTGGGAATTATTGAGCAGCAGCAGCTGCCTTGTGATATATTTATTTCTGTGCAGACTGGAATACATTTGCAATTAAAAACGAGTGACTAATGAAATCGCTGGCACGGAAGCCACGTCCTACTCCCACCGCAGCGTAGGCAGGAAGTTCCCCGGGGGACGCAATAACGCCCAGATGTTCCTGTAACGTCAGAAGGACCACGATTAGTTGGAAACTAGTTTATTTAGAAAGTACCTGCGGACGCAGGAAGGAGAAAAAATACGATGGTCGCTCACCATCGATTGATTTCCCCAGCCTTCGCTCTGAAAAGTCTATACTTACTTTCCAGATGCCGGCTATCCGCCGAATTGGGGACGGGTGCTGACATCAATGATGTCAGCCGCCTGCCACAGGAATGCATGGGCACATCTGCGTTTACTGTGGTAACTAGGCACTAGGGGAGAGTTAGATTATGTGAGAGAAGGCACTAGGGGAGTTAGATTATGTGAGGGAAGGCACTAGGGGGAAAGTTAGATTATGTGAAGGAAGGTTGCGGTAAGGCACTAGGGGAGGGTTAGATTATGTGAGGGAAGGCACTAGGGGGAGAGTTAGATTATGTGAGGGAAGGCACTAGGGGGAGGGTTAGACTGCGTGAGGGAAGGTTGTGGTAAGGCACTAGGGGAGGGTTAGATTATGTAAGGGAAGGATGTGGTAAGGCACTAGGGGCAGGGTTATATTATGTGAGGGAAGGTTGTGGTAAGGCACTAGGGGGAGGGTTAGATTATGTAAGGGAAGGATGTGGTAAGGCACTAGGGGCAGGGTTATATTATGTGAGGGAAGGTTGTGGTAAAGCACCAGGGGGAGGTTTAGATTATGTAAGGGAAGGATGTGGTAAGGCACTAGGGGTAGGATTAGATTATGTAAGGGAAGGATGTGGTAAGGCACTAGGGGGAAGGTTATATTATGTGAGGGAAAGTTGTGGTAAAGCACCAGCGGGAGGATTAGATTATGTAAGGGAAGGTTGTGGCAAGGCACTAGGGGAGGGTTAGATTATGTGAGGGAAGGTTGTGGTAAGGCACTAGGGGAGGGTTAGATTATGCGAGGGAAGATTGCGGTAAGGCACTAGGGGGAGGGTTAGATTATGTGAGGGAAGGTTGCGGTAAAGCATTAGTGGGAGGGTTAGATTATGTGAGGGAAGGTTGCGGTAAGGCACTAGGGGAAGATTAAATTGTGTGAGGGAAGGTTGCCGTAAGGCACTAGGGGGAGAGTTAGATTATGTGAGGGAAGGTTGTGGTAAGGCACCAGAGGGAGGGTTAGATTATGTGAGGGAAGGTTGCGTTAAGGCACTAGGGGAGGGTTAGATTATGTGAGGGAAGGTTGTGGTAAGGCACTAGGGGGGAAGGTTAGATTATGTGAGGGAACGTTGCGGTAAAGCACTAGGGGAAGGGTTAGATTATGTGAGGGAAGGTTGGGGTAAGGCACTAGGGGGAAGGTTAGATTATGTGAGGGAAGGT
Source organism: Crinia signifera (assembly GCF_055691185.1). Lineage (NCBI taxonomy): Eukaryota > Metazoa > Chordata > Amphibia > Anura > Myobatrachidae > Crinia > Crinia signifera. Next base: position 170,197,145 of record NC_139223.1, on the reverse strand, counting down.
TGTGGTAAGGCACTAGGGGGAAGTTTAGATTATGTGAGGGAACGTTGCGGTAAAGCACTAGGGGGAGGGTTAGATTATGTGAGGGAAGGTTGGGGTAAGGCATTAGGGGGAAGGTTAGATTATGTGAGGGAACGTTGTGGTAAGGCATAGGGGAGGGTTAGATTATGTGAGGGAAGGTTGCAGTAAGGCACTAGGGGGAGGGTTAGATTATGTGAGGGAAGGTTGCAGTAAGGCACTAGGGGGAGGGTTAGATTATGTGAGGGAAGGTTGCAGTAAGGCACTAGGGGAGGATTAGATTATGTGAGGGAAGGTTGCGGTAAGGCACTAGGGGAGGATTAGATTATGTGAGGGAAGGTTGTGGTAATGCACTAGGGGAGGGTTAGATTATGTGAGGGAAGGTTGTGGTAAGGCACTAGGGGAGGGTTAGATTATGTGAGGGAAGGTTGTGGTAATGCACTAGGGGAGGGTTAGATTATGTGAGGAAAGGTTGATTTAAGGCACTAGGGCGAGGGTTAGATTATGTGAGGGAAGGTTGCGGTAAGGCATTAGGGGGAGGGTTAGATTTTGTGAGGGAAAGTTGCGGTAAAGCACTAGGGGTGGGTTAGATTATGTGAGGGAACGTTGCGGTAAGGCACTAGGGGAGGGTTAGATTATGTGAGGGAAGGTTGCAGTAAGGCACTAGGGGAGGGTTAGATTATGTGAGGGAAGGTTGCGGTAAAGCACTAGGGGGAGGGTTCAATTATGTGAGGGAAGGTTGCGGTAAGGCACTAGGGGGAGGGTTAGATTATGTGAGGGAACGTTGTGGTAAGGCACTAGGGGGAGGGTTAGATTATGCGAGGGAAGGTTGCGGTAAAGCACTAGGGGGAGGGTTAGATTATGCGAGGGAAGGTTGCGGTAAGGCACTAGGGGAAGGGTTAGATTATGTGAGGGAAGGTTGCGGTAAAGCACTAGTGGGAGGGTTAGATTATGTGAGGGAAGGTTGCGTTAAGGCACTAGGGGAAGATTAAATTGTGTGAGGGAAGGTTGCCGTAAGGCACTAGGGGGAGAGTTAGATTACGTGAGGGAAGGTTGTGGTAAGGCACCAGAGGGAGGGTTAGATTATGTGAGGGAAGGTTGCGTTAAGGCACTAGGGGAGGGTTAGATTATGTGAGGGAAGGTTGTGGTAAAACACTAGGGGGGAAGGTTAGATTATGTGAGGGAACGTTGCGGTAAAGCACTAGGGGAAGGGTTAGATTATGTGAGGGAAGGTTGGGGTAAGGCACTAGGGGGAAGGTTAGATTATGTGAGGGAAGGTTGTGGTAAGGCACTAGGGGGAAGGTTAGATTATGTGAGGAAACGTTGCGGTAACCACTAGGGGGAGGGTTAGATTATGTGAGGGAAGGTTGGGGTAAGGCACTAGGGGGAAGGTTAGATTATGTGAGGGAAGGTTGGGGTAAGGCACTAGGGGGAAGGTTAGATTATGTGAGGGAAGGTTGCGGTAAGGCACTAGGGGAGGGTTAGATTATGTGAGGGAAGGTTGGGGTAAGGCACTAGGGGGAAGGTTAGATTATGTGAGGGAAGGTTGCGGTAAGGCACTAGGGGAGGATTAGATTGTGTGAGGGAAGGTTGCGGTAAAGCACTAGGGAAGGATTAGATTGTGTGAGGGAAGGTTGCGGTAAGGCACTAGGGGAGGATTAGATTGTGTGAGGGAAGGTTGCGGTAAAGCACTAAGGGGAGGGTTCGATTATGTGAGGGAACGTTGCGGTAAGGCATTAGGGGGAGGGTTAGATTATGTGAGGGAACGTTGTGGTAAGGCAATAGGGGAGGGTTAGATTATGCGAGGGAAGGTTGCGGTAAGGCACTAGGGGGAGGGTTAGATTATGTGAGGGAACGTTGTGGTAAGGCAATAGGGGAGGGTTAGATTATGTGAGGGAAGGTTGCGGTAAGGCACTAGTGGGAGGGTTAGATTATGTGAGGGAAGGTTGCGGTAAGGCACTAGGGGAAGATTAGATTGTGTGAGGGAAGGTTGCCGTAAGGCACTAGGGGGAGGGTTAGATTATGTGAGGGAAGGTTGTGGTAAGGCACCAGAGGGAGGGTTAGATTATGTGAGGGAAGGTTGCATTAAGGCACTAGGAGAGGGTTAGATTATGTGAGGAAAGGTTGCGGTAAGGCACTAGGGGAGGGTTAGATTATGTGAGGGAAGGTTGTGGTAAAGCACTAGGGGGAAGGTTAGATTATGTGAGGGAACGTTGTGGTAAAGCACTAGGGGAAGGGTTAGATTATGTGAGGGAAGGTTGGGGTAAGGCACTAGCGGAAGGTTAGATTATGTGAGGGAAGGTTGTGGTAAGGCACTAGGGGGAAGGTTAGATTATGTGAGGGAATGTTGCGGTAAAGCACTAGGGGAGGGTTAAATTATGTGAGGGAAGGTTGGGGTAAGGCACTAGGGGGAAGGTTAGATTATGTGAGGGAAGTTTGGGGTAAGGCACTAGGGGGAAGGTTAGATTATGTGAGGGAAGGTTGCGGTAAAGCACTAGGGGAGGGTTAAATTATGTGAGGGAAGGTTGGGGTAAGGCACTAGGGGGAAGGTTAGATTATGTGAGGGAAGGTTGTGGTAAAGCACTAGGGGAGGGTTAAATTATGTGAGGGAAGGTTGGGGTAAGGCACTAGGGGGAAGGTTAGATTATGTGAGGGAAGGTTGCAGTAAGGCACTAGGGGAGGATTAGATTGTGTGAGGGAAGGTTGCGGTAAGGCACTAGGGGAGGATTAGATTGTGTGCGGGAAGGTTGCGGTAAAGCACTAGGGGAGGATTAGATTGTGTGAGGAAAGGTTGGGGTAAGGCACTAGGGGAAGGGTTAGATTATGTGAGGGAAGGTTGCTGTAAACACTAGGGGGAGTGTTAGATTATGTGAGGGAAGATTGGGGTAAGGCACTTGGGGGAGGGTTAGATTATGTGAGGGAAGGTTGCGATAAGGCACTGGGGGGGAGGGTTCGATTATGTGAGGGAAGGTTGTGGTAAGGCACTAGGGGAGGGTTAGAGTATGTGAGGGAACGTTGCGGTAAAACATTAGGGGAGTGTTAGACTATGTGAGGGAAGGTTGTAGTAAGGCACTAGGGGAGGGTTAGATTATGTGAGGGAAGGATGCGGTAAGGCACTACGGGGGAGGGTTAGATTATTTGAGGGAAGGTTGCGGTAAGGCCCTAGGGGAGGGTTAGATTATGTGAGGGAAGGTTGTGGTAAGGCACTAGGGGAGGGTTAGATTATGTGAGGGAAGGTTGTGGTAAGGCACTAGGGGAGAGTTAGTCTATGTGAGGGAAGGCTGCGGTAAGGCATTAGGGGGGAGAGTTAGATTATGTGAGGGAAGGTTGTAGTAAGGCATTAGGGAAGGGTTAGATTAAGTGAGGGAACGTTGTGGTAAGGCCCTAGGGGAAGGTTAAATTATGTGAGGGAAGGTTGTTGTAAGGCATTAGGGGAAGGTTAGATTATGTGAGGGAAGGTTGCGGTATGGCACTAGGGGAAAGTTAGATTAAGTGTGGGAAGGTTGTGGTAAAGTACTAGGGGGAAGGTTAGATTATGTGAGGGAAAGTTGTGGTAAGGCATCAGGGGGAGTGTTAGATTATGTGAGGAAAGGTTGGGGTAAGGCACTAGGGGGAGGGTTATATTATGTGAGGGAAGGTTGTGGTAAGGCACTAGGGGGAGGGTTAGATTACGTGAGGGAAGGTTGTGATAAGGCACTAGGGGAAGGTTAGAGTATGTGAGGGAACGTTGCGGTAAAACATTAGGGGAGCAGTAGCGCACGCAGGGGGGGTTTCTGAGTACCCAGAAACCCCCCCAGGAGTCTAACGGCCCTCAGCTGAAAGCTGAGGGTCCCCTCTTTCCAAGGGTATAAGAATTGTAAAAATCGGCCCTTGGGAACCGGAGATATCTGACTTCAAAACAGTGGTCCCCATCCAAGCCTGTTAATTAATTTCCAGTCAGATATTTCAGGTTCTGTCTGACATAGAGTTTTTCTGATGATATATGCCAAAATCTGGGACTCTCCCTCTTTGATGGACACTAGTAGCTTGTCTCTACTGTTCCCAGAACTAGAGATATCAGCCTTCCAGCAGCCGGTTACTGCTCCAGCTCCACACACCTGGTATGTTGTTTTATATATTCGTTGGCAGATTGCTCTGCCCCCTGAACTCTGACCCCCCTAGTCCCCACTACCATTTGGTAGGTGGGATTCTCTAGTTAATAATTCCATTCAAATCTAAGCAATCAATTTCCAGGAACTGGAGATATCTGCAGTCAAGCAAGCTGTCCTCCCACCAGAAAATTATGAATAATAAGCCCACTCCACTATACACCCCTCCTCTGCATATTAACCCCTTCCCGACATTTGACGTACATTTACGTCATGGCCGGGATGTACTTCCCGACGCATGGCATAAATGTACGTCATGGCTTTAAACTGTCACCGCGTCCATAGACGCGGTGACAGTTTGGAGATGTCTGCTGTCCCTGACAGCAAACATGTCCCAGCATGTCCAGGGGGGGCGGCGATGCCTCCCCCCCGTCGGCGATCGCTGTGATTGGCTGTTCAAATGTGAACAGCCAATTACAGCGTTTTCTGTGTACCTGCGAATAACGTTCGCCGGTGACGCAGGGATCGGTGGTGATTGGTGCTGTAAAGTACAGCACCAATCACCACGGGGTGTAAGGGTGACACTGGTGTCACCCCACCTCACCCCACCCGCCCCCAAAGGCCGTGATTGGTCCGTCGGACCGACGGACCAATCACAGCCATGGAGGGTGATTTAAACTAACGGTGACTGCACTGCAGACGCCATTCCGGTCTGGAATTGCGTGCAGTGCGGTCACCGTGCCTATCTGCCGTGATATACTGACCTGATCCTTGCAAATACTTACCTGATCACTGCTTGTAGCGTGCTGGATGCTTCCTGGATCTTGTGACTTCTTGTGACTTCCTGTGTTGTGCTGCTGCAGTGTGATAGAGTTATAGATAGAGAGATAGAGAGAGATAGAGAGAGATAGAGAGAGATAGTGACAGAGAGTGCTATATTTTGTGTCTGCTGCCCCCCCCCCTGTTGTGCTGATCAGTATATCTGTGCTGATCAGCAACTTTTTGGGGGTGCTGGGTTTTTTTTTTATATATATATATACAGCTGTGCTGCGTGTGCAACTGACTGCTGCCCCCCCTTTTGTGCTGATCAGTATAAATTAACTGATCAGCAACTTTTTGGGGGTGCAGAGTTTTTTTTTATATATATGTACCTGTCAGTGCTGCTGCTGCAGTGTCATAGAGTGATAGATAGTGAGAGATAGAGAGATAGAGAGAGATAGTGACAGAGAGTGATAGAGAGTGCTATATTTTGTGTCTGCTGCCCCCCCTTTTGTGCTGATCAGTATATCTGTGCTGATCAGCAACTTTTTGGGGGTGCAGAGTTTTTTTTTTATATATATATACCTGTCAGTGCTGCTGCTGCAGTGTCATAGAGTGATAGATAGTGAGAGATAGAGAGATAGAGAGAGATAGTGACAGAGAGTGATAGAGAGTGCTATATTTTGTGTCTGCTGCCCCCCCTTTTGTGCTGATCAGTATATCTGTGCTGATCAGCAACTTTTTGGGGGTGCAGGGTTTTGTTTTTTTATATATACCTGTCAGTTGCTGCCAGTTGCACTGTCAGTTGCACCAAAGGTTGTGCACCTGCTGCCCCTCACTGGTAATCAGTGTCGCATCAGTGATCACCTTTTTTTTTTTTTTTTGAGGGTGCTGTGGGGTCTTTTTTTTATTTTTTTTTTACACACACTGTGATTTTGTGGGTGTCCTGTGGCCACTGTGCGCTGATCAGTGCCGTACATCACTGATCAGCTTTTTCGGCACAGGGTTGATCTATTTTTTTTTTTTTGATCAAATTCCTGTTGCCTTTGAGCGCTGTTCAGTGACGGACGTTACTGACCAACATCTGTGCTCAATTTTTGGCGCAGGACCTTTTTTTTTTTTCTGCACTACATACACACTACACACTACATACCCCCCCGGGTTGAAATAAAGTTTGTACCCCCCCTACACTATACACGTGTTGAAACATTTCACTACCAGAAACACAAAAATAAAAATGTCATCCCAAATGTCATCCCAAATGTCATCCCAGTCATCCAGAAGAATGTATTCAGCGGAGGAGGCATATGCCATGCTTGCCTCTGACTCTGCCACAGCCAGTGATGCAAGCGGGGAATTTGAAGGATTCATCTTAAGCTCCTCTTCCTCCTCTAGGGATGAGGGACCCCCTCAAAGACGCCCCCGTAGAGCAGCTGAGACCCCCCCCTAATAATTGATCTCGTATGGACCCCACCACCAGACAATTTTGAGCCCCAGGTTCCTGAGTTTTTGGCCATCCCAGGAATCCAATTTGATTCCACAGGTCTCAGAGAAATTGACTTTTTCAAATAATTTTTCTCTGATGATTTTATAAATTTAATGGTGGACCAAACTAATTTATATGCCCAGCAGTTTATTGCTCAAAACCCCACATCATCATTTGCTAGGTGGACCCCTGTAGATGCAGTAGAGATGATGACGTTTTGGGGTCTGGTGTTTCATATGGGCATAGTAAAAAAGCCAGAAATTAGGCAATATTGGAGTACAGATGTTCTGTACAGCACCCCACTTTACCGTATGGCCATGACCCGGATTCGTTTTGAGTTAATCTTTAAATTTTTGCATTACAACGATAATGCACAGTGCCCACCCAGAGATGATCCCACCTTTGACCGGCTATTCAAAGTCAGGCCGGTCATTGATCATTTCAGTGCCAAATTTGCAGAGATGTACATCCCAGATAAATTCATTTGCATAGACGAGTCCCTTATACATTTTAAAGGAAGGGTTAAATTCCGCCAGTACCTTCCCAATAAGAGGGCAAGGTATGGCATAAAAATGTATAAGCTGTGTGAAAGCACCTCAGGGTACACCCACAGGTTTAGGGTATATGAAGGGAAGGATTCAAGAATTGAACCGCCAGAATGCCCCCCCTCCCTCGTAGGTGTTAGTGGAAAAATTGTCTGGGATTTAGTGCACCCCTTCCTGGATAAAGGTTATCACCTCTATGTGGATAACTTTTACACTAGCATCCCCCTGTTTAAGGCCCTTGGTTCAAGAGGTACAGCAGCTTGCGGTACTGTGCGCAAGAACCAAAGAGGCCTCCCAAAAACGCACATTGCCTAAGTAATGAGAAGGGGTGAAAGCAGGGCACAATCCACCGAAAATATGTTGTTGGTCAAATATAAGGACAAGAGGGATGTCCTTATACTGACAACAATTCACGGAGACAGTACCACCTCCGTCCCTGTACGAGGTACCAGTACCCACACCACAAAACCTAATTGTATCCTGGATTACAATAAGTACATGGGCGGAGTGGATCTTTCAGATCAGGTACTGAAGCCGTACAGTGCCCTGCGGAAAACAAAAATCTGGTACAAGAAGCTGGCCGTGTATATCATCCAGATGGCACTGTATAACGCTTACGTGCTATTCCGTTCTACCAGCCAGAGGGGGACATTTATGCACTTTCAAGAGGAAGTCATAAAGGGCCTAATATTTGGGAACCAGCAGGCAGAGGGCCCCAGTACTTCTAGTACTGGCCCCCGTATTGTACCAGGGCAGCATTTTCCTGATGAAATCCCCTCCACTGGAAAAAAGGGCAGGACACAAAAAAGGTGCAAAGTTTGCTATAAAAAGGGAATAAGAAAGCAAACTATTTTCCAGTGTGACACTTGCCCCGACAAACCCGGCCTATGTATAAAGGAGTGTTTTAAAATATGAGAAAGGTGTTGTACTTCTCCACAGGGGAGGGGTACAGGTTGGGTGGCGCTGTGACTTGTGTTGAGTCACTAGCAGCTGCTGATTTATGTCGGGGTTGTCAAGCCCGAACTAAATAGATAGAAAAAAAGGGGGGGGGGGGGTAGCAGCGCTGGTTAGAATAAAAATATTAAATTACAATAACATAAAAATGATGCAGATTGGACTGATTGTACAGTTAAAAGAAAATACAATTTATTATGATAAGACCAAAATGGGCTGATAAAACACAGGGAATATATCCTGGGGGGGTAAATGACATTGAGGGACTGTCCGTTCCTATTACGCCTGGAATTAAAGTCATATGGTGCAAAATTGCAATGTACAAAATTGGGTTACCGTCCACCTGTAGACATGCTGAAGGGGTGTGATGAATCTCTCCCTGGGACTCAAGGCCCGAATCGTGAAGTGGGCCGAGTCACCGTCCAGAGTAGGGGAGACACCCGAGATGGAAACTCCCAGAGATGGTATTGGGGTCTTTCAGGATCCGGTTTGATGTCCACGGTTAGGTATATCCCAAATGAGGTCCACGGCTGGTCTGGAACAGTCCAATAGAAAGTGAGGGGGGGGTTTGAAGAACACCTGACGCGTTTCGCCGTCTCAACGGCTTTATCAAAGGTTTTAAAATATACCACACATCTTTGGATTATTAGGTTCATCATTTCACCGTGCTTCGGGGGTCTTGCTAATGCCACATAGCACCCACCATTCATTCCACCAGAATCTGAGCCGCAAAATCCAAAAATCACTCCTTCCCTTCTGAGTCCTGCCATGCACCCAACTGGTATTTTTTGGTCACATGTGAGGCATTGCCGTACTCGGGAGAAATTGGGGCACAGATTTTGGGGTGCTTTTTCTCCTTCATACCTTATGAAAATAAAAAATTTTGAGCCAGAACTGCATTTTTGTGTAAAAAATGTAATTTTTCATTTGCACAGCCCAGTTGTATCAAAATTGGTGAAACCCCTGGGGGTTTGAAATGTACACTATACCCCTAGATGAATTCCCTGAGGGGTGTAGTTTGCAAAATGGGGTCACTTGTGGGGGGGTTCCACTGTATTGGTGCTTTGGGGGTCTTGCTAATGCGACATAGCACCCACCAACATTCCACCAGAATCTGTGCTGCAAAATCCAAATATCACTCCTTCCCTTCTGAGTCCTGCCATTTTTTGGTCACACATGAAGCATTGCCGTACTCGGGAGAAATTGGGGCACATATTTTGGGGTGCTTTGTCTCCTTCATTCCTTGTGAAAATGAAAAATTTTGAGCCAGAACTGCATTTTTGTGTAAAAAATGTAATTTTTCATTTTCACTGCCCAGTTGTACCACAATTGGTGAAACCCCTGGGGGTTTGAAATGTACATTATACCCCTAGATGAATTCCCAGAGGGGTGTAGTTTGCAAAATGGGGTCACTTGTGGGGGGCTTCCACTGTATTGGTGCTTCGGGGGTCTTGCTAATGCGACATAGCACCCACCAAAATTCCACCAGAATCTGAGCTGCAAAATCCAAAAATCACTCCTTCCCTTCTGAGTCCTGCCATGCACCCAACTGGTATTTTTTGGTCACATGTGAGGCATTGCCATACTCGGGAGAAATTGGTGCACAGATTTTGGGGTGCTTTTTCTCCTTCATACCTTATGAAAATGAAAAATTTTGAGCCAGAACTGCATTTTTGTGTAAAAAAATGTAATTTTTCATTTGCACAGCCCAGTTGTATCAAAATTGGTGAAACCCCTGGGGGTTTGAAATGTACACTATACCCCTAGATGAATTCCCTGAGGGGTGTAGTTTGCAAAATGGGGTCACTTGTGGGGGGCTTCTACTGTATTGGTGCTTTGGGGGTCTTGCTAATGCGACATAGCACCCACCAAAATTCCACCAGAATCTGAGCTGCAAAATACAAAAATCACTCCTTCCCTTCTGAGTCCTGCCATGCACCCAAATGTTATTTTTTGGTCACATATGAGGCATTGCCGTACTCGGGAGAAATTGGGGCACAGATTTTGGGGTGCTTTGTCTCCTTCATTCCTTGTGAAAATGAAAAATTTTGAGCCAGAACTGCATTTTTGTGTAAAAAATGTAATTTTTCATTTTCACTGCCCAGTTGTACCACAATTGGTGAAACCCCTGGGGATTTGAAATGTACATTATACCCCTAGATGAATTCCCTGAGGGGTGTAGTTTGCAAAATGGGGTCACTTGTGGGGGGCTTCCACTGTATTGGTGCTTCGGGGGTCTTGCTAATGCGACATAGCACCCACCAAAATTCCACCAGAATCTGAGCTGCAAAATCCAAAAATCACTCCTTCCCTTCTGAGTCCTGCCATGCACCCAACTGGTATTTTTTGGTCACATGTGAGGCATTGCCATACTCGGGAGAAATTGGTGCACAGATTTTGGGGTGCTTTTTCTCCTTCATACCTTATGAAAATGAAAAATTTTGAGCCAGAACTGCATTTTTGTGTAAAAAAATGTAATTTTTCATTTGCACAGCCCAGTTGTATCAAAATTGGTGAAACCCCTGGGGGTTTGAAATGTACACTATACCCCTAGATGAATTCCCTGAGGGGTGTAGTTTGCAAAATGGGGTCACTTGTGGGGGGCTTCCACTGTATTGGTGCTTTGGGGGTCTTGCTAATGCGACATAGCACCCACCAAAATTCCACCAGAATCTGAGCTGCAAAATACAAAAATCACTCCTTCCCTTCTGAGTCCTGCCATGCACCCAAATGGTATTTTTTGGTCACATATGAGGCATTGCCGTACTCGGGAGAAATTGGGGCACAGATTTTGGGGTGCTTTGTCTCCTTCATTCCTTGTGAAAATGAAAAATTTTGAGCCAGAACTGCATTTTTGTGTAAAAAATTAAATTTTTCATTTTCACTGCCCAGTTGTACCACAATTGGTGAAACCCCGGGGGGTTTGAAATGTACATTATACCCCTAGATGAATTCCCTGAGGGGTGTAGTTTGCAAAATGGGGTCACTTGTGGGGGGCTTCCACTGTATTGGTGCTTCGGGGGTCTTGCTAATGCGACATAGCACCCACCAAAATTCCACCAGAATCTGAGCTGCAAAATACAAAAATCACTCCTTCCCTTCTGAGTCCTGCCATGCACCCAAATGGTATTTTTTGGTCACATGTGAGGCATTGCCATACTCTGGAGAAATTGGTGCACAGATTTTGGGGTGCTTTTTCTCCTTCATACCTTATGAAAATGAAAAATTTTGAGCCAGAACTGCATTTTTGTGTAAAAAAATGTAATTTTTCATTTGCACAGCCCAGTTGTATCAAAATTGGTGAAACCCCTGGGGGTTTGAAATGTACACTATACCCCTAGATGAATTTCCTGAGGGGTGTAGTTTGCAAAATGGGGTCACTTGTGGGGGGGCTTCCACTGTATTGGTGCTTTGGGGGTCTTGCTAATGCGACATAGCACCCACCAAAATTCCACCAGAATCTGAGCTGCAAAATCCAAAAATCACTCCTTCCCTTCTGAGTCCTGCCATGCACCCAACTGGTATTTTTTGGTCACATGTGAGGCATTGCCATACTCGGGAGAAATTGGTGCACAGATTTTGGGGTGCTTTTTCTCCTTCATACCTTATGAAAATGAAAAATTTTGAGCCAGAACTGCATTTTTGTGTAAAAAAATGTAATTTTTCATTTGCACAGCCCAGTTGTATCAAAATTGGTGAAACCCCTGGGGGTTTGAAATGTACACTATACCCCTAGATGAATTCCCTGAGGGGTGTAGTTTGCAAAATGGGGTCACTTGTGGGGGGCTTCCACTGTATTGGTGCTTTGGGGGTCTTGCTAATGCGACATAGCACCCACCAAAATTCCACCAGAATCTGAGCTGCAAAATACAAAAATCACTCCTTCCCTTCTGAGTCCTGCCATGCACCCAAATGGTATTTTTTGGTCACATATGAGGCATTGCCGTACTCGGGAGAAATTGGGGCACAGATTTTGGGGTGCTTTGTCTCCTTCATTCCTTGTGAAAATGAAAAATTTTGAGCCAGAACTGCATTTTTGTGTAAAAAATTAAATTTTTCATTTTCACTGCCCAGTTGTACCACAATTGGTGAAACCCCGGGGGGTTTGAAATGTACATTATACCCCTAGATGAATTCCCTGAGGGGTGTAGTTTGCAAAATGGGGTCACTTGTGGGGGGCTTCCACTGTATTGGTGCTTCGGGGGTCTTGCTAATGCGACATAGCACCCACCAAAATTCCACCAGAATCTGAGCTGCAAAATACAAAAATCACTCCTTCCCTTCTGAGTCCTGCCATGCACCCAAATGGTATTTTTTGGTCACATGTGAGGCATTGCCATACTCTGGAGAAATTGGTGCACAGATTTTGGGGTGCTTTTTCTCCTTCATACCTTATGAAAATGAAAAATTTTGAGCCAGAACTGCATTTTTGTGTAAAAAAATGTAATTTTTCATTTGCACAGCCCAGTTGTATCAAAATTGGTGAAACCCCTGGGGGTTTGAAATGTACACTATACCCCTAGATGAATTTCCTGAGGGGTGTAGTTTGCAAAATGGGGTCACTTGTGGGGGGGCTTCCACTGTATTGGTGCTTTGGGGGTCTTGCTAATGCGACATAGCACCCACCAAAATTCCACCAGAATCTGAGCTGCAAAATCCAAAAATCACTCCTTCCCTTCTGAGTCCTGCCATGCACCCAACTGGTATTTTTTGGTCACATGTGAGGCATTGCCATACTCGGGAGAAATTGGTGCACAGATTTTGGGGTGCTTTTTCTCCTTCATACCTTATGAAAATGAAAAATTTTGAGCCAGAACTGCATTTTTGTGTAAAAAAATGTAATTTTTCATTTGCACAGCCCAGTTGTATCAAAATTGGTGAAACCCCTGGGGGTTTGAAATGTACACTATACCCCTAGATGAATTCCCTGAGGGGTGTAGTTTGCAAAATGGGGTCACTTGTGGGGGGCTTCCACTGTATTGGTGCTTTGGGGGTCTTGCTAATGCGACATAGCACCCACCAAAATTCCACCAGAATCTGAGCTGCAAAATACAAAAATCACTCCTTCCCTTCTGAGTCCTGCCATGCACCCAAATGGTATTTTTTGGTCACATATGAGGCATTGCCGTACTCGGGAGAAATTGGGGCACAGATTTTGGGGTGCTTTGTCTCCTTCATTCCTTGTGAAAATGAAAAATTTTGAGCCAGAACTGCATTTTTGTGTAAAAAATTAAATTTTTCATTTTCACTGCCCAGTTGTACCACAATTGGTGAAACCCCGGGGGGTTTGAAATGTACATTATACCCCTAGATGAATTCCCTGAGGGGGGTAGTTTGCAAAATGGGGTCACTTGTGGGGGGCTTCCACTGTATTGGTGCTTCGGGGGTCTTGCTAATGCGACATAGCACCCACCAAAATTCCACCAGAATCTGAGCTGCAAAATACAAAAATCACTCCTTCCCTTCTGAGTCCTGCCATGCACCCAAATGGTATTTTTTGGTCACATGTGAGGCATTGCCATACTCTGGAGAAATTGGTGCACAGATTTTGGGGTGCTTTTTCTCCTTCATACCTTATGAAAATGAAAAATTTTGAGCCAGAACTGCATTTTTGTGTAAAAAAATGTAATTTTTCATTTGCACAGCCCAGTTGTATCAAAATTGGTGAAACCCCTGGGGGTTTGAAATGTACACTATACCCCTAGATGAATTTCCTGAGGGGTGTAGTTTGCAAAATGGGGTCACTTGTGGGGGGCTTCCACTGTATTGGTGCTTTGGGGGTCTTGCTAATGCGACATAGCACCCACCAAAATTCCACCAGAATCTGAGCTGCAAAATACAAAAATCACTCCTTCCCTTCTGAGTCCTGCCATGCACCCAAATGGTATTTTTTGGTCACATGTGAGGCATTGCCGTACTCGGGAGAAATTTGGGCACAGATTTTGGGGTGCTTTGTCTCCTTCATTCCTTGTTAAAATGAAAAATTTTGAGCCAGAACTGCATTTTTGTGTAAAAAATTTAATTTTTCATTTTCACTGCCCAGTTGTACCACAATTGGTGAAACCCCTGGGGGTTTGAAATGTACATTATACCCCTAGATGAATTCCCTGAGGGGTGTAGTTTGCAAAATGGGGTCACTTGTGGGGGGGTTCCTAACTTTTAGCATCTTATGGTGCCTAGAAACCTACATGGTGCCTAAAAAATAATCTCATAAAAAGGAGGCTCCAAAATCAAGTAGGTGCTCCTTCTATTATGAAGCCTGTGGTTTGGTCAACGTGCACACTAGGGCCACATATAAGATATTTATGAAAACAAAAGAATTGGGGGAATCAATTTTTAGTCACATTTCTCTAGTAAAATGTACTGTGTTCCTTAGAAAAATGTATTAAAATTGAAAATCTGCAAAAAAAATGAAATTTTGAAATTTCACCTACACATTGTTTTAATTCCTGTGAAACACCTAAAGGGTTAACAAACTTCCAAAATGCTGTTTTGAATACTGTGAGGGGTGCAGTTTTTGAAATGGCATCATTTTTGGGGGTGTCTCACATACAAGTCCCTCAAAGTCACATCAGAACTGAACTGGTCCCTAAAAAAATCAGTGTTTGAAATTTTCTTGAAAATTTGAGAATTTGCTATTCATATTTTAAGCCTCCTAGTGTCCAAAAAAATTAAAAGGAGGTTGAAATAATGATGGCAACATAAAGTAGACATATGGTCTATGTTAGTTATTAACTATTTTGAGTGGTATGATTATTTGTCTCACAAGCAGAAAATTTAACATTTTGAAAATTGCTAAATTTTCCATTTTTTTACGACATTTTGGTATTTTTCACAAAAAAACACAGACTGTATCGATGAAAATTTACCACTAACTTGAAGTACAATGTGTCACGAGAAAACAATCTCAAAATCACTGGGATAAGTAAAAGCCAAAAAAAGTTATCCCCACTTAAGTGATACATGTCAGATTTGAAAAAAAGGGCTCTGTCAGGAAGGCAAAAACAGGCTGCGGCGGGAAGGGGTTAAACATCCTCTACCACCCTGGAAGTTATGTATCAGGACCCCTTCATTCAGCCCAATGCCCCCTTCTCCCACCCCATCTCCCACCATCTGTGCAGTAAAGGGGTAATTAGTGGAAATTACTGATCCAGGCCCTACATGCTGAGCTGTTGATATAATACCCCCTAACACCCGCCGGACATCAAAGCTTCCCCCACCCCTACCGCTGGAGGATCGGTAGGGGCCCCAATACATTGCTATGCGCAGGGGTCTACACTGCTGTTGACGCCCCTGTATGTATGTATGTATGTATGTATGTGTATGTATGTATGTATATATATACAAAGCAGGGTCCCAGGAGAATCCAAGAACAGACACGGCACTGCAGCTTCTTGATGAAAAAACAAACTTTGTTTATTTGCCTCGACGGGCCATTTCGGGGCATACAACCCTTTCTCAGGAGAATGCAAATAGTACAAAGTATACATGCATCATATAGCGTTTAAAAAGGAACATTTGGCGCCACACTCACCTCATTACCTGCAGAGTCCACTCCCAGCCCACCGCAGATGACACGCGCGCCCAGCAGTGACGTATCTGGCTCACACCCATCTACGTCACGGCCATAGCAACGCGTCTCAACCCACGGTAGTCATGGTAATGGACGTCGCTACCTAACACCGCCGTAGGACAGCGCACGGAGTACCCGCCACGGGAGGGCATACACGGAGTCTCTAACTCTGCCGCGCACGCCGCCCCGTCACGGACATCCATGAGCCATCCACCAACACCACAGCCAAGCCCCCGAGTCGTCCCCCCAGAGACCTCACACGCCTCAGCAGGGACTCACCGCGGGCATGGCAGGCAGTTGGCCACAGCGATGTCGGTATTGGCAACCAGGAGGGTGCCGCGCCGACAATCCCACAAATACATAACCATCTTTACAATATTGCACCATGTAAGTATCACAAATACTGTATTCAATAATTGTAACGTGTATGGAAACTTTTACACCTGAAGGAAAACTGGGGAATAGGGCTACTGGCGAAACCCCAACAAAAAAAAAAAGGACACTCAGCAGCCACCCCATGGGTGTGTTGGAAGAGCTGCCAATTATTTATAAATGATAACCGTTATATCCAACTCATTGATAATTTCATAACTCAAAGGCTTAAACCAGGACAATGCCAGGTACGTCAGTCAGTTATACATAATGTGTGCTGTTAGTGGTTTTATTGTATTCTTGTTATGTAATACGATCCACAAAAAATTCCTAGTGTGCACAAGCACACATGGCCAATAAAGTTGATTCTGATACATAGATCTTTTAATAATTATGCTAGGACACTACCAGTAGATGGGTGATGGGGCTTCATAGCACGTTCCTGACAGGGGCCCCAATACATTGCTATGCGCAGGGGTCTACACTGCTGTTGACGCCCCTGTATGTATGTATGTATGTATGTATGTATGTATATATATATATATATATATATATATTTTTATTATTAATATTATTTATGTACATTTCGTCTATCTATAATACTTTAACTGACCCGGCATATACTGGGTCACCTAAGTGTCCATCTCCGTGCTTTGCTCCGCTCCTCTGGAAACCCCCTTCTGAAAATCCTGCGTTTGCCACTGGTCGCATATTATTATGGTTATTATACTTTATTTATATGGCACCACAAAGGATCCCCCGGGCCCAATTACAGAGTACATATACAAATGAGGGAAACAGTGACCTACAGCTGAATACAATAGAGGACAAGTACAGGGCACATAACTATAGCTACATCCGCAGGGTATCAGCGTGGTAGAAAACCACAGGGTTTGGTGCTATCAAAGATGGCTTAAGTAAAGGCCCCCATGCACTATGCAAATTCTCTGAAGGGAGAAGTCGCACCTGATCCCCCGCCGAATGTCCAACCTCCGACTCCGCTCCGATGAACACAGGACTGTGCATCAGAACGGATATTATACACATGCGATTTGGACCGATTTCACCCAATATCTCAGCTTGATCTACCGGAATTGGCCCAAATCGCATAGTGTATGGGACATTAAGAGAAGGAAAGCACACGAGGGATGAGGGTCCTGCTCATCTATTCATGAAAATCTTTATCACTATTTATAAATAATACAGACAATATAAGTAAGATTTTAAATCAGTTTTATTTTTCAAAAAGTTTTTTTTTTTTTACGTTTTGGCATTGAGAAAGCAAATAGGTAATGTAACATCATGCCAAATACTGTAGGGAAATGAGAAACCAGTACAGTGGATTTGCAAACCAATATACCCCATTATATATACTCTGCCAAGTTCATAAAAGCTACTTCATACGTTATATTACATTATATATATTCTTACATATTACTTCAGTAGTAACCAGTAATAATGCGTTTGTAAATAAACTTTTCCAGTGGCATGAACCTGGCCTGCCATTGGAATTCTGGGATACATGGCGCACCTATAGTTCCTGATTGGACCGCTCTCTCAGTATTGGCAAGTGTTTAGGTTTTGATCCCACACTAGGGTCTGCACGAATTTCGATATTAACAGATGGAATCAATACCATAGGAGTATGTCATACTTGCTGACAGCAGCAAGTCAGGGGGGCGGGACAGGCAGACGTCATCAAGCCCCACCCCCACGACAGTCAAACAACGTAATTCGCGGACCCGCAAAAAAAGGTGATTTTGTGCTGCAGGGAAGGGGGTGCGGGGGCTGCCTGGCCAATGCGGGAGGATTGCCCACCTTCCCGGGGGACCCGATTTTCGGGAGCCTCACGGCAATTCCAGGAGGGTAGGCAAGCCTGGAGTATGTAATACAATTAGGAACAAATAGAAAAATAATATAATACAAGATAATTAATTACCTCTAAGTAGGAGACTGCTTTGTCCACAGCCTCGTGCCAGAGTAACATGAGGCCCAAAGTGGAGCCAAGTTGGTGGGGTAGAAGTTTGGATTGTGTCTATGATCCTCTATATTAAAGTCCAACCAGACTCCTATTTCCTTGTCCCACAGAACAGCCTGCACAGCATCCAGTTGCTCCGGCATATCTGTAGCAAATGACAAGAACAGAAATGATACAATATAGAAATTATAATACAGCCAATTGGAAAAATGGTGAAATAAACTTTAACAAAAGACCAATTGTTCTGATAATGTTGTTAAATAAAATGGATTGACCTAGGCCCTTATTCAGATCTGATCACAGTACAAAATTGTTCTCAATATGGGCAAAACCTTGTGCACTGCAGGTGGGGCAGATGTAACATGTGCAGAGAGAGTTACATTTGGGTGGGGTGTTTTGAAACTGAAATCTAAATTGCAGTGTCAAAATAATGCAGTCAGTATTTACCCTGCACAGAAACAAAATCTAACTCTCTGTACACATGTTACATCTGTCCCACCTGGAGGGCACATGGTTTTGCCCATTTTGAGAACAAATTTGTTCTGCGATCAGATCTGAATAAGGGCCCTAATTTGTGTTAATGGCCATACAGCACATGTTGTGATCTTATCAGTGAGAAACACTCTGCGTCCTCCTAGCAGCACAATGTCCATTCTCAAACTATAGCCTGTTACCTCTGCCCTGGTGATGAGAATTTGGATTAACATATCCTCATCTGTCCCAGTCCCATCATGGTTTTTGTAAGGATCCTTGGCATAATATCCTTGGCGGTCCTTAATGCATTGTACTGCAGAAAGAGAGGACATGAGCTGGTTTATTACAAGGTAACTGTACATGGTTAGTATATTTCTCCTGATTATAAAACTGCCGCGAGAGATGAAGCAGTATTCACACTATACTAAAGTAATTAATAATTTGGCCACTGTAGGCGCACTTCCACTGGCATCTGTGGGCAACATATATTTTCTTTCAGAACTAATACAATTGCTCCCACTGCTGTGTATGGCTACAAACATGCAGAGATAAAAGGTTCTTTGTGCCTATTAACTTTTATCACGTAAATAAGTAAGAGGTAAGACATCCCAGGGGGACCAGAAGACGATACCACTTCTGTAACAGCAGACCCTGGATGAGATACATAGCAGTGCCCTTCTGCCATATGGCAGCTAGTGATGTCACAATGGGCCGATGATGTCACGATGGGCCGATGATGTCACAATGGGCTGTGATGGGTAGAACACTGGCAGCTGACTGCTTCCTGAGTCATATCTAATATTGCTGGACTTGTGCCAACACAGATAATTTTTCACTCTTTTCTGAAGATTGAAGTTTGATATAAAATGAAGAAGGCGAAAGCTAATAAAGCTATAGACCACCAAATGACTGTCGCTCTGCGCATCCGTCCCGTTAATTTGACGGAGACTAAGAACCGCGCCCGATGCATCACACACCAGCTCGAAACGCAGACAGTGCTATTGCAGGACCCCGGTGAGGATCCTAACGATGTCCTGCGCTCCACCAGGACAAGAGAAACAACTTTCCAATTTAACCAGGTGTTTGACCAGGCAGCTACCCAGGAGACTGTGTATGATTCCACAGTAAAGCCCTTATTGGGTGACATCCTGTCCGGGTACAATGCTGCCATATTTGCCTACGGCCCCACAGGCACCGGAAAGACCTTCACCATGATGGGTAAGGACCGCGAACCTGGAGTAATAAATCGCACCCTGAAGGACCTGTTTAAAGCCATTGAGGAGACTGGGGAAAAAAAGAATTTCTCCGTATCATTATCATACGCGGAGATCTATAATGAAACCGTCCGAGACCTATTAAGACCTTCCTCTAGGTCTTTGGTCCTCAGAGAGGATCCCAATGGCAACACCAACATAGAAGGGATTTCTACATTCTCCCTTAGCACTCCTGAGGAAGCCATGACCCTGCTGAAGAAGGGCAACAAGCGGCGCACAGAAGCTCCCACAGCCGCTAATAAGACCTCATCCCGCTCACATGCAGTATTGCAGGTCACCATAAAGCAGACAGCCAGTGATAGTGTGAGCACAGGCAAGTTGTACATGGTAGACCTTGCGGGATCAGAACGAGCAAGCCAGACTAAGAACAGCGGCCAGACCATGAAAGAAGGAGGATACATCAACCGATCCCTTCTTACCCTCAGGATGTGTATCATGGCGCTGCGTGACAGACCAGGCAGCCATATAAACTATCGGGACAGCAAGCTGACCTGGCTGCTAAAGGGAGCACTGAGCGGGAAAAGCCGATTGGTTATGATCACGCACATCAGCCCTGCGGATAGTGCTTATGAAGAATCCCGCAGCACAATGACCTACGGAAGCAAGGCCAAGTTTATCAAGACGCGAGTGGAGAAAAACCGTGTCTGTGTCCCCAATAAGACTTCCGAGGACGTCAGAGGGACCACAGTGCTGCCGGAAGTCCCTCATCCTCCAGAGCATGGCCGTGGGATCCTGCCCAGGTCTGGGAATATTTATCAAGTGAGAAAAAGTGCAAGGCCGCTGCGTGATTTTCCTCCCTGTATCCAGCAAAGAATCCCCAACCGCAATTTGAGACCAAAGCCACAGCATCTTACGGTGTACACTCCTTTCAAGGTTGGTCATTACACATTGCACACCTGAACAGCAATCGGGCTGGCAGTAAAGGTACCCATACACGTTACAATTATTGTATACAGTATTATATACAATACTGTATTCAATAATTGTAACGTGTATGGAAACTTTTACACCTGAAGGAAAACTGGGGAATAGGGCTACTGGCGAAACCCCCCAAAAAAAAAAACGACACTCAGCAGCCACCCCATGGGTGTGTTGGAAGAGCTGCCAATTATTTATAAATGATAACCGTTATATCCAACTCATTGATAATTTAATAACTCAAAGGCTTAAACCAGGACAATGCCAGGTACGTCAGTCAGTTATACATAATGTGTGCTGTTAGTGGTTTTATTGTATTCTTGTTATGTAATACGATCCACAAAAAATTCCTAGTGTGCACAAGCACACATGGCCAATAAAGTTGATTCTGATTCTGATACATAGATCTTTTAATAATTATGCTAGGACACTACCAGTAGATGGGTGATGGGGCTTCATAGCACATTCCTGACAGGGGCCCCAATACATTGCTATGCGCAGGGGTCTACACTGCTGTTGACGCCCCTGTATGTATGTATGTATGTATGTGTATGTATGTATATATATATATATATATTTTTATTATTAATATTATTTATATACATTTGGTCTATCTATAATACTTTAACTGACCCGGCATATACTGGGTCACCTAAGTGTCCATCTCCGTGCTTTGCTCCGCCCCTCTGGAAACCCCCTTCTGAAAATCCTGCGTTTGCCACTGGTCGCATATTATTATGGTTATTATACTTTATTTATATGGCACCACAAAGGATCCCCCGGGCCCAATTACAGAGTACATATACAAATGAGGGAAACAGTGACCTACAGCTGAATACAATAGAGGACAAGTACAGGGCACATAACTATAGCTACATCCGCAGGGTATCAGCGTGGTAGAAAACCACAGGGTTTGGTGCTATCAAAGATGGCTTAAGTAAAGGCCCCCATGCACTATGCAAATTCTCTGAAGGGAGAAGTCACACCTGATCCCCCGCCGAATGTCCAACCTCCGACTCCGCTCCGATGAACACAGGACTGTGCATCAGAACGGATATTATACACATGCGATTTGGACCGATTTCACCCAATATCTCAGCTTGATCTACCGGAATTGGCCCAAATCGCATAGTGTATGGGACATTAAGAGAAGGAAAGCACACGAGGGATGAGGGTCCTGCTCATCTATTCATGAAAATCTTTATCACTATTTATAAATAATACAGACAATATAAGTAAGATTTTAAATCAGTTTTATTTTTCAAAAAGTTTTTATTTTTTACGTTTTGGCATTGAGAAAGCAAATAGGTAATGTAACATCATGCCAAATACTGTAGGGAAATGAGAAACCAGTACAGTGGATTTGCAAACCAATATACCCCATTATATATACTCTGCCAAGTTCATAAAAGCTACTTCATACGTTATATTACATTATATATATTCTTACATATTACTTCAGTAGTAACCAGTAATAATGCGTTTGTAAATAAACTTTTCCAGTGGCATGAACCTGGCCTGCCATTGGAATTCTGGGATACATGGCGCACCTATAGTTCCTGATTGGACCGCTCTCTCAGTATTGGCAAGTGTTTAGGTTTTGATCCCGCACTAGGGTCTGCACAAATTTCGATATTAACAGATGGAATCAATACCATAGGAGTATGTCATACTTGCTGACAGCAGCAAGTCAGGGGGGCGGGACAGGCAGACGTCATCAAGCCCCACCCCCACGACAGTCAAACAACGTAATTCGCGGACCCGCAAAAAAAGGTGATTTTGTGCTGCAGGGAAGGGGGTGCGGGGGCTGCCTGGCCAATGCGGGAGGATTGCCCACCTTCCCGGGGGACCCTATTTTGGGGAGCCTCGCGGCAATTCCAGGAGGGTAGGCAAGCCTGGAGTATGTAATACAATTAGGAACAAATAGAAAAATAATATAATACAAGATAATTAATTACCTCTAAGTAGGAGACTGCTTTGTCCACAGCCTCGTGCCAGAGTAACATGAGGCCCAAAGTGGAGCCAAGTTGGTGGGGTAGAAGTTTGGATTGTGTCTATGATCCTCTATATTAAAGTCCAACCAGACTCCTATTTCCTTGTCCCACAGAACAGCCTGCACAGCATCCAGTTGCTCCGGGATATCTGTAGCAAATGACAAGAACAGAAATGATACAATATAGAAATTATAATACAGCCAATTGGAAAAATGGTGAAATAAACTTTAACAAAAGACCAATTGTTCTGATAATGTTGTTAAATAAAATGGATTGACCTAGGCCCTTATTCAGATCTGATCGCAGTACAAAATTGTTCTCAATATGGGCAAAACCTTGTGCACTGCAGGTGGGGCAGATGTAACATGTGCAGAGAGAGTTCCATTTGGGTGGGGTGTTTTGAAACTGAAATCTAAATTGCAGTGTCAAAATAATGCAGTCAGTATTTACCCTGCACAGAAACAAAATCTAACTCTCTGTACACATGTTACATCTGTCCCACCTGGAGGGCACATGGTTTTGCCCATTTTGAGAACAAATTTGTTCTGCGATCAGATCTGAATAAGGGCCCTAATTTGTGTGAATGGCCATACAGCACATGTTGTGATCTTATCAGTGAGAAACACTCTGCGTCCTCCTAGCAGCACAATGTCCATTCTCAAACTATAGCCTGTTACCTCTGCCCTGGTGATGAGAATTTGGATTAACATATCCTCATCTGTCCCAGTCCCATCATGGTTTTTGTAAGGATCCTTGGCATAATATCCTTGGCCGTCCTTAATGCATTGTACTGCAGAAAGAGAGGACATGAGCTGGTTTATTACAAGGTAACTGTACATGGTTAGTATATTTCTCCTGATTATAAAACTGCCGCGAGAGATGAAGCAGTATTCACACTATACTAAAGTAATTAATAATTTGGCCACTGGAGGCGCACTTCCACTGGCATCTGTGGGCAACATATATTTTCTTTCAGAACTAATACAATTGCTCCCACTGCTGTGTATGGCTACAAACATGCAGAGATAAAAGGTTCTTTGTGCCTATTAACTTTTATCACGTAAATAAGTAAGAGGTAAGACATTCCAGGGGGACCAGAAGACGATACCACTTCTGTAACAGCAGACCCTGGATGAGATACATAGCAGTGCCCTTCTGCCATATGGCAGCTAGTGATGTCACAATGGGCCGATGATGTCACAATGGGCCGATGATGTCACAATGGGCTGTGATGGGTAGAACACTGGCAGCTGACTGCTTCCTGAGTCATATCTAATATTGCTGGACTTGTGCCAACACAGATAATTTTTCACTCTTTTCTGAAGATTGAAGTTTGATATAAAATGAAGAAGGCGAAAGCTAATAAAGCTATAGACCACCAAATGACTGTCGCTCTGCGCATCCGTCCCGTTAATTTGACGGAGACTAAGAACCGCGCCCGATGCATCACACACCAGCTCGGACCGCAGACAGTGCTATTGCAGGACCCCGGTGAGGATCCTAACGATGTCCTGCGCTCCACCAGGACAAGAGAAACAACATTCCAATTTAACCAGGTGTTTGACCAGGCAGCTACCCAGGAGACTGTGTATGATTCCACAGTGAAGCCCTTATTGGGTGACATCCTGTCCGGGTACAATGCTGCCATATTTGCCTACGGCCCCACAGGCACCGGAAAGACCTTCACCATGATGGGTAAGGACCGCGAACCTGGAGTAATATATCGCACCCTGAAGGACCTGTTTAAAGCCATTGAGGAGACTGGGGAAAAAAATAATTTCTCCGTATCATTATCATACGCGGAGATCTATAATGAAACCGTCCGAGACCTATTAAGACCTTCCTCTAGGTCTTTGGTCCTCAGAGAGGATCCCAATGGCAACACCAACATAGAAGGGATTTCTACATTCTCCCTTAGCACTCCTGAGGAAGCCATGACCCTGCTGAAGAAGGGCAACAAGCGGCGCACAGAAGCTCCCACAGCCGCTAATAAGACCTCATCCCGCTCACATGCAGTATTGCAGGTCACCATAAAGCAGACAGCCAGTGATAGTGTGAGCACAGGCAAGTTGTACATGGTAGACCTTGCGGGATCAGAACGAGCAAGCCAGACTAAGAACAGCGGCCAGACCATGAAAGAAGGAGGATACATCAACCGATCCCTTCTTACCCTCAGGATGTGTATCATGGCGCTGCGTGACAGACCAGGCAGCCATATAAACTATCGGGACAGCAAGCTGACCTGGCTGCTAAAGGGAGCACTGAGCGGGAAAAGCCGATTGGTTATGATCACGCACATCAGCCCTGCGGATAGTGCTTATGAAGAATCCCGCAGCACAATGACCTACGGAAGCAAGGCCAAGTTTATCAAGACGCGAGTGGAGAAAAACCGTGTCTGTGTCCCCAATAAGACTTCCGAGGACGTCAGAGGGACCACAGTGCTGCCGGAAGTCCCTCATCCTCCAGAGCATGGCCGTGGGATCCTGCCCAGGTCTGGGAATATTTATCAAGTGAGAAAAAGTGCAAGGCCGCTGCGTGATTTTCCTCCCTGTATCCAGCAAAGAATCCCAAACCGCAATTTGAGACCAAAGCCACAGCATCTTACGGTGTACACTCCTTTCAAGGTTGGTCATTACACATTGCACACATGAACAGCAATCGGGCTGGCAGTAAAGGTACCCATACACGTTACAATTATTGTATACAGTATTATATACAATACTGTATTCAATAATTGTAACGTGTATGGAAACTTTTACACCTGAAGGAAAACTGGGGAATAGGGCTACTGGCGAAACCCCAACAAAAAAAAAACGACACTCAGCAGCCACCCCATGGGTGTGTTGGAAGAGCTGCCAATTATTTATAAATGATAACCATTATATCCAACTCATTGATAATTTAATAACTCAAAGGCTTAAACCAGGACAATGCCAGGTACGTCAGTCAGTTATACATAATGTGTGCTGTTAGTGGTTTTATTGTATTCTTGTTATGTAATACGATCCACAAAAAATTCCTAGTGTGCACAAGCACACATGGCCAATAAAGTTGATTCTGATTCTGATACATAGATCTTTTAATAATTATGCTAGGACACTACCAGTAGATGGGTGATGGGGCTTCATAGCACATTCCTGACAGGGGCCCCAATACATTGCTATGCGCAGGGGTCTACACTGCTGTTGACGCCCCTGTATGTATGTATGTATGTATGTGTATATATATATATATATATATATATATATATATATTTTTATTATTAATATTATTTATATACATTTGGTCTATCTATAATACTTTAACTGACCCGGCATATACTGGGTCACCTAAGTGTCCATCTCCGTGCTTTGCTCCGCCCCTCTGGAAACCCCCTTCTGAAAATCCTGCGTTTGCCACTGGGGGAGCGTTAGATTATGTGAGGGAAGGTTGCGGTAAGGCACTAGGGGGGAGAGTTAGATCATGTGAGGGAAGGTTGTGGTAAAGCATTAGGGGAGGGTTAGATTATTTGAGGGAAGGTTGCGGTAAGGCTCTAGGGGAGGGTTAGATTATGTGAGGGAAGGTTGTGGTAAAGCACTAGGGGAGGGTTAGATTATTTGACGGAAGGTTGCGGTAAGGCATTAGGGCGGAGAGTTAGATTATGTGAGGGAAGCTTGTAGTAAGGAATTAGAGGAGGGTTAGATTATGTGAGGGAACGTTGCGGTAAGGTACTAGGGGGAAGGTTAGATTATGTGAGGGAAGGTTGCGGTAAGGCACTAGGGCAGGGTTTCCCAAACTTTTTTGAATCATGGCGCCATAGAGCATCAAAATATTTTCATGGCACCCCTAGGCCAAGTGCTTCTTATCAAGAAATTCAGAAAAAAAAATTAAATTAAGTGCATTGTGTTTATATGTCACAGTTATCTGGTGAGGGACAGGATTTGCTTGTTTGTCCACATATATTATGATTGGCAGCCACAAGCACTGGTTTTGCCTGGTACATTGACCATAAATAATATGAATTGATCCTGGTCCACCAACCCAAGGCACCCCTGCAAGTGTCCTGAGGCACCCCAGGGTGCCTAGGCACACAGTTTGGGAACCACTGCACTAGGGGGGGAGTTAGATTATGTGAGGGAAGGTTGCAGTAAGCCACTAGGGGAGAGTTAGATTATGTGAGGGAAGGCTGCGGTAAGGCACTAGGGGGAAGGTTAGATTATGTGAGGGAAGGTTGCGCTAAGCCACTAGGGGAGAGTTAGATTATGTGAGGGAAGGCTGCGCTAAGCCACTAGGGGAGAGTTAGATTATGTGAGGGAAGGCTGCGGTAAGGCACTAGGGGGGAGGTTAGATTATGTGAGGGAAGGCTGCGGTAAGGCACTAGGGGGAAGGTTAGATTATGTGAGGGAAGGTTGCGCTAAGCCACTAGGGGAGAGTTAGATTATGTGAGGGAAGGCTGCGGTAAGGCCCAGGGGGTAGGTTAGATTATGTGAGGGAAGGCACTAGGAGAAAGTTAAGCGAAATTTGCCGCTGGAACTGCCTCAGGTTCTGGCCGAAGTCATCCTGACATCAATACTGGACCCAGAAGTCACCATCTAGAGTTAATGGACCAGGTAAGTCTTTAAAGACAATCAGGAATGTTTTGTTGACATTTGAATCAATGTTCCTGTACTACAATTGTATTAGTAATGTAATATGTACAATATACAGAAGTCTCCCGGAGTATTGTTGAATCCAGAACTTTAAGATGAAATCATGGAATCTATCTATCAGATGATGATGAAGCTGTATTCAGGACCTGGATGATGTATCTGCAATATGATCTACATTCACATCAATGTTGGTAAACTCACATGGTACCGAGGGGATTCGGCCGGGGGCAGGAGACGTTTATGGGGTTGCTAGGCAGCTACGGTACCCTGCTTAGCAGGCCATGCTGAATCCGGCCCATAGGGAGAATACCGGATGCTCTAGTACTGATAAAGCTGGTTATACATCAGGCAGGGCGATGGGAAGAAGAGCTGACACTCCATTGCTGATGCAGAGAGAGAGAATGCAGATACTGTGGGAGGAATTTACTAAGATGTGAGATGGTATGTTGCTATGGGCAACCAATCACATACTACCTTTTATCTTCTAGAAGGTGCTAAATAAATAAGAAGTAGATTCTGATTTGTTGCCCATAGCAACATCCCACCTTAGCACATTTTCCCCTGTGAATCAGCTTCTCCATCCCGCCATTATGGCGTGGCGCATCCTCATTACCAGCGCTTGGTAAATGCAGGGTGTAATCTCTCGGAAAGCCCTCTTGTGATCTTCAATTAATTAACTAATTAGCATCTTAACCTACTACATAACCTTCCCTGCGCGCTAAACACTCTCCGAGAGTGAGGCCGTGATATTATCAAACTGTTTTATTGATGGATGGGGAATGAGAGCAGGTTCCACGTGTGCGGAGGAGATATAACCCCGGGGGGGGGGGGGGGGGGGCGATGAGATGGGGGAATCGGCTTACGGCAACCTGAGACGTTTACCTGTATGGTATCTTATGTATACAGATATACAAGTTACACAAAAAGCAAACAAACTGTAACCAAATACACAATGTAACAATTGTAACAGTACAACAAAAATCAGGGCTCAAGAAATTGTGGGCCAGGGACTGACCAAATCAGGCAGTGATGGCAGTGAGCGGAGGGTTCCATACCCGGGCCCCCGTCTGCCGTCTCCCAGTCCCTGGTTTATTACAATAATTAATTACTGACACTGTACCTTGAGCAACACAGGTGGGCCGCATCCATACGCTGCTGGCGATGGCACACACTGTATGGCGAAGCCTGTATGGGGCGGATGGCTTACGTCACACGACATCTATGGCCCAGATAATAGACAGCACAGACAGACTTATCTGCGGGCAAAAAATCCTTTAATGGACAGCGAACATCGAAACCCCCCCCCCCAAGCATAACCAGCCCTTGGCTTTTTGAGCAGGTACTAGTTCCGAAAATACAGGGAGAATATTATGTAGGGGTTCACTGTATTTAATGAACCAGCACTTACACACACAAATTTACCTGAAATTCGCACATGGCCCGTAGAATCCAAAGGGTACCTGGAAAAAAAAATACTCATATATATTCAGTGTAGATCGGTCCTCTTTGTTACATGTAGGTCAGTGCTGGATTTGTGCCTAGGCCCGTGAGGCACGGGCTTCAGGGCGGCACCAATTAAGGGCGGCAGACAGGCTGACATTCTGTTAAATAGAAGCATGGCAGAGCGGGTGGGCAGCGGCGAATTACGAGCATCGCCGCCCTGCCATGATTTATCATATGTCGGCGGCAGTGCCGCTCGTCGCCCACCCGCTCTGCCAGGCACATTACATCACCGGTTATCTGCAGGGTCCTCCTGTGTGTCCGGCGATTGGCTCAGGCTCACTGCCGCCTGCGCCCATTGGCTAACCTATACATGCAGCCTATTGGCTGCTGTGTATCCAATGGGCGGGTACAGCAGCTGAGCTGAGCGGCGCGCAGTTCCCTGCGCTCAGTTAGTCATTTACAGTGTGAGACTGTGAGAGGAAATGACTGAGACACCTCTAAAAAAGATCCTCCAACTGCAGGCCTCCCTCCCTTCGGGTCCTCCGTACAGTGAGCAGTGCAGACTGCTTAAAAAAATAATAAGGTGGGCTACAGTTAAATTTGAGGGGGGGGGGGGCGGCCAAAAATGTTGTGCCTAGGGGCGGCCTGACCCCTAAATTCGCCCCTGATGTAGGTATCCAGAGGTTAAAAATGAAACAAACCACAAGTTTCCTTGTCTAAACAGACTGAAGAGAACCCATACATCCGTGATACCATGCCTAGGGGCGGCCTGACCCCTAAATTCGCCCCTGATGTAGGTATCCAGAGGTTAAAAATGAAACAAACCACAAGTTTCCTTGTCTAAACAGACTGAAGAGAACCCATACATCCGTGATACCATGCGCCTTCAACACAGGCCATGCTCCTTTCTGGCGACGCACGGTTCCGCCGCGTAAGCGTCCGTACCAGCAACTTCTCAATGTTGGGAGGTATGATTACCTGTGTCCTGAGAGTGAGGGGAGACCGGGACAGTCTGTATTACATGTGTCCTGAGAGTGAAGGGACACCGGGACTGTCTGTATTACGGGTGTCCTGAGAGTGAGGGGACACCGGGACTGTCTGTATTACATGTTTCCTGAGAGTGAGGGGACACTGGGACTGTCTGTATTACACGTGTCCCGAGAGTGAGGGGACACCGGGACTGTCTGTATTACACGTGTCCTGAGAGTGAGGGGACACCGGGACTGTCTGTATTACACGTGTCCTGAGAGTGAAGGGACACCGGGACTGTCTGTATTACACTTGTTCTTGACCCGAGCTTAAAAGGGGAACTTGACCAGGGGGGGCGCGACCGGTGTGTCGCCTGCCGCAGAAGTCCAAATCCCGCTTGGAGGGGTCACTGGCAGAAACCCCCCCGGCACGGGAAGTCTCCGCGTCCTTGCGTCAGGTCAAGCCAATCCCCGAGTTGATAGACCAAGTTACCACAGTTCATGACAATAATGTCTCAAAACAGCTGATGAATGAAAACAGAGGAGACTGCTGTACCGCCTGATTGTTCTGGCCACGGACGCTCAGCTCAGTCACATGAAACACCGCAGAACACAAGTCCTTTATACGGGGTCTGTGCTGGGAATAGAATCTCCTCCTGCATCATTCACAGCACACGGAGGAACTCCAGAGGGCAAAGTGATCCCTTAGAAAAATATTGATTTCCCCGTTCTCTAGTTCCTAGATCTCTGTGTTTGTGAGGACTCAGCTGGAGGTAAAACCAGTTACATGAGGAGTTTTCTAAATGTCCATTGTCACATCCATCACTGGGCTGAGTTATTTGGTTTTTGTCTCTGTTGGCTGCAATTTAGAGGACAAGTCTGATTCTTACAGCAGAGGAGGAATTCCGTAGACAGGGACATTCTGCCCAGATCCATGACAAATGACCTGTCTCACATCAGACCATCGCCCCCACCGATCACACAGACAGGGGAGGCAAATTCCTCCTGTGGCACCAGCGTTTCACACTTAATGATCACCGGTGGATACTGATCGCCAAGTAAACCAATTACTG
This sequence comes from Crinia signifera, assembly GCF_055691185.1. Taxonomy (NCBI): domain Eukaryota; kingdom Metazoa; phylum Chordata; class Amphibia; order Anura; family Myobatrachidae; genus Crinia; species Crinia signifera. Next base: position 170,166,603 of record NC_139223.1, on the reverse strand, counting down.
TAAATCATGGTATTCTTGTAACGCTTATGCAAGGCGGTTTAGTCAAATCTACTGCTCATTTTAAAAATGATGTCATGGCATTGGCATGTCATGAGTCGTTATGAGCTCTGACCCCTCCCACCTGTGCCAGTGATGTCACCAATAAAGAGTTCGAGCATTACACACATCTAGGGGTACTTTTACTAAGATGGGAGTTCAACTGGAGGTGGGATCAGATTCTGCTTATTAAGCACCTTATAGTAGATAATAGATAGTATCTGATTTGTTGCTAAGGGCAACAACCCACTATGTACCTCCCAACTGTCCTGCTTTGGCGCTGTCCAAATCACCTTCCTCACCCACCTTGGAATGCCACTGGCTGCAGGGGATGTTCAAGGCAGGACCCACTAAAATGGTGAGTGTAAACCAGGCATGTCCAAACTATGGCCCTCCAGCTGTTGTGAAACTACAAGTCCCATCATGCCTTGCCACAGTATTGCAATTAGGGAATGCTAAAACTATGACAAGGCATGCTGGGATCATATGTGTGCGCACATTGAGTCTTATGGGCGCACAGGCACCCCTAATGCTGTGCCCACCCGTATGAACACCTCCCTACCAGCAATACCCTTTACCAAAGACTTTTGCTTTTTAGAACTGTATTCCATTGAAAGAAGCACCTATCAATCATTTATGTGCATTGTTACTTGTACCAGACCATTGTCATATCACTACCTATCATCCATATATGTTTTTTACTTTATTTGCATGTATTATTATACTGAGAGACGTTTTATATTGTAGCGAGTACCAATTGATGATGGTAGACACGCCTGATTGGCGCTGTTAGACACACCCAATGGCCGGTGTTATACATGCCCAGTATGTGGTGCTAGGCACACCCCTTTGACGGTGCACCCCCTAATAAAATGTGCTGCGCACGCCTATGGCTGGGATGTGTAGTTTCACAACATCTAGAGGGCCACAGTTTGGACGTGCCTGGTGTAAACTGTCAGAGATTCTATTTGGCAATTTACACCCGCAGTGAAGTGCCATAAATCAATGTCCAATTACATTAGAACCCTCCAAATCGCTGGTTGATTCAATGGGATTTGTACCAAAATCCCTTTCTCTTATATTTCCTTACATTACATATGAAGAAATGCTGCCCTCTGCTGCCCGTATTTGGAAGTACAATAAAGTAGATGAACAGAGAATGGTAAATCTACTGTCATTCGTGTTCATTCGACTCGAGACTGCAGTTTTTCCCAAGAACGTCATCTCTGTTGTTTACTAAACACAAAACCCAGCAGAGTTTGCTCAAATACAAATGAAAATCACGGCAGAACACACATGTACAGACCAATAGATGAAACGGCCAAACTCAGCAGCACTTTCCATAGGCACCATTACAACACGGGAATGTACCGGGATACGGTCGTATTATCGAGCACACTTAGGTCGACAGTTATTAGGTCCACACCGTTGTGTCGACAGGGTTCTAGGTCGACATGGATGAAGGTCGACAGGTGTCTAGGTCTACAATGGGACATGGTGGACATGGTTTTAGGTCGACAAAGTATTCAACATCGGCCATAAACCATCGATGATTTGAAATCATTGATGGTCGATGGGCATCCCTAGAACTGGAGGAGGGTGGGGGACAGTATGCAGCTCCCGGCAGTGGGTGAGCGTCTCCTCCCACTGGGAGGGAGTGAGCGTGCATGAGAGCAGGAGGCGGTATAATAGTGGTATGTGGGCAAGACATTGATAAAAGTTGTGGCGCTGGTGCAGAGGACCGTGGGGACACTTCTGGCAGTGGGGGAACCCAGGGGCGGCACCTGCTTGTGGCGGTACAGGATCCCCCATTCTCACGGGGGGGTGGGGACGTAAAATGCGGGAGCGGGGTTGCGGGGATCCGCTGGGGGGTGGAATTGCCGGAAGGGGGTCAGGTGGGTCTGCAAATTGCGGGAGGGGGGGGGGGGGGTGCGGGGGTCCGCGAATTGCGGGAGGGTGCAGGGGACCGCAAATTGCGGGAGGGGGGTGCGGGGGCATGAATCGCGGGAAGGGGGTCCGCAAATTGCGGGAGGGGGGTTGTGTGGGTCAGTGAATTGCGGGAGGGGGGGTTACGGGGATCTGTGAATCGCGGGAGGGGGCGTGAGGGAGCCGTGAATAGTGGGAGGGGCGCGGGGGTGCCATGAATCAAGGGAGGGGGGGCGCAGGGGGGGTTTTAGAATCGCGGGAGGGGGAGCAGGGGTCCGCCAATCGCGGAAAGAGGCGGGGGTCCACAAATCGCAGGAGGGGGCTGGGGGGGGCATGAATCGCGGGAGGGTGTCCGCAAATCACGGGAGGGGGGCGCGGGGGGGCCACGAATAGCGGGAGGGGGGTGGCTACAAATCGAGGGAGGGGGGGTCTCGAATCGCGGGAGGGGGTCCGCAAATCGCAGGAGGGGGGCATTGGGGGTGTGGTGTAAATTGTGGGAGGGGGGGTCGTGAATCGCGGGAGGGGGCGGGGGTCCGCAAATCGCAGGAGGGGGCACGGGGGGCCACGAATCGTGGGAGGGGGTGTCTGCGAATGGCGGGAGGGGGGGTGGCCGCAAATCGCGGGAGGGGGGGGCGTGAATCGCGGAAAGGGGGGGTCTGCAAATTGCGGGAGGGGGTCCGCGAATCGTGGGAGGGGGGTCGCGGGGGGGGGTGCCGCGAATCACGGCCCCCAGTGGAGGGGTCGCGGGGGTCCTGTGAATAGCGGGGGTGGGGCAGTGGGGGGCCCACGAATCGCGGGGGGGCCAAGAACCGCCGGAGTGTGCTTGCAGGGGGGGGGGGGTGCAGGCAGACCTGCCGCTCACCTGGTGGCTGTGGAGTAGCAGTGTCTTTGCCTGGCAGCATGGGGAGGCAGAGGATGTCTGGCACTGTGGGCTGGTTCTCTGGCACTATGGGGTTTATTCTAGTTCATTCTTTCTGACAAAATCCTTCTTAGATGGACAAAACCATGTGCACTGCAGGGGGGCAGATGTAACATGTGCAGAGAGAATTAGATTTGGGTGAGTTATTTTGTTTCTGTGCAGGGAAAATACTGACTGCATGATTTTGCACTTCAATATAGATCTCACTTTGAAGAAAAAACCCACCCAAATCTAATTCTCTCTGCACAAGTTACATCTGCCCCACGCGCAGTGCACATGGTTTTGTCCATCTAAGAAGGATTTTGTCAGAAAGAATGGACTAGAATAGCCCCCTATGTGAGTGTGTGTGGGCGGAGTCAGAGGCTCCACCCAGCGTTATAGACACACTCACACATTGAGTGACAGATGTAGCCAAATATATAAGATATATATATATATATAGATATATATAAATCCAGCAGAGGGATGTCACTCGAATGTAATAATAACAACAAAAGGCAAGGGTTTGGTCCAAACCCTTGCCTTTTGTTGTTATTATTACATTCGAGTGACATCCCTCTGCTGGATTTATATGTATTTTCTTTGGATGCGCACCGAAGCAAGTTGTGTCTTATGATAGAGTGCCGGACACCTTTGGACTGATATATATAGATATAGATATATAAATATAGATCTCTCTCTCTCTATAAAACATACAATGGGGGGGATGTATCTAGCCTTGGAGAAAGATCACATGCAGACAGATAAAGTACCAACCAGTCAGCTGTTACTCTCATTTTACAGGCTTTGCCTAAATAATAATTGAAAAACTGATATGTTGATACTTTACTTCCATACAAAGCTGGATACACTTCCCCCTATGTATCAGACGGAATCAATGTGTATATAACAGGAAACCAGAAACAGAAGCAGAAGCCATTGGAGTGCATCAGCCAATCGTTACCCTGGAGTGATGAATGGCAGGTCCATGAGCCAGTTAGCTGGATGAAGAGTTAGCCAATGACAAAGCAGCTCTGCGGCAGGAGCAGGAAGTGTCTGGGGCTGGCTCAATGTCAGCTAGTAAGTGTGTGAGTATACAGTAAGTGGGGGGTAGGTACACGTGTGTGTGTCTATGGGGGATGCAGTGTTACTGTAGTGTCACATATAAAGGCAGTATAATATGTGTAACATAATCAGTGCAGGAATAACACAGTACAGCTGCTGCTGCTGCACACGTGGCTGTCAGTCTGCCTGCACTGTGCATCTGCTCTCCATAGTGTGACTGCAGGTCGTGTGTGGATGAAAGGTCGACATGAAGGTTTCACTTTTTTGTGTCAATGACGACATCTGTCGACATGGACCCCCAGTTAGCGTAGCTCCTCTACCGCTGCCCTCCACACACTACCATTCCCAAACGTCCACGTGGATGATAAATCATGAAAAAGTCCCAGAAAATAAAAAAAAATCATGAAAAACTCATGTCAACTATGTGCTTTTGTTGACCCTTTGTAAATGTGGACCTAGAACATGCCAACCCTTTCACCATGACGGCCTAGTCCATGTCTAGACACTGAAGACCTATCATCCAGATCCCGGGTCACACACTTCGGGGTAAATTACTAAAGGTTCTAAAAATTAACAGAGGTGACGTTACCCATAGCAACCAGATTCTGTCTTATTTTTTTCTAGGTTGCAATAGAAATGATAGGTAGAATATGAATAGATCTTTTTATTTTTAGAAGCTTTAGTCAATTTCCCTCTTGGACAGCAAGCAGAGCACTGAGCATGTTGCAGCACTTGCTGATCGCACAGCGCACACGATGGTCAGGAGGACAGAGAGCAGAGCACTGAGCATGTTGCAGCACTTACTGATCGCACACCACAGTCAGGTGGACAGACAGCAGAGCACTGAGCATGTTGCAGCACTTGCTGATCGCACAGCGCACGATGGTCAGGTGGACAGAGAGCAGAGCACTGAGCATGTTGCAGCATTTGCTGATCACACGACGGTCAGGTGGACAGAGAGCAGAGCACTGAGCATGTTGCAGCACTTGCTGATCACACAGGACACACCACGGTCAGGTTTACAGAGAGCAGAGCACTGAGCATGTTGCAGCACTTGCTGATCACACAGCACACACCACGGTCAGATGGACAGAGAAAGCAGTGAGCATGTTGCAGCACTTGCTGATCACACAGCGCACACCACGGTCAGGTGAACAGAGAGCAGAGCACTGAGCATGTTGCAGCACTTGCTGATCACACAGTGCACACGACGGTCTGGTGGGCAGACAGCAGAGCACTGAGCATGTTGCAGCACTTGCTGATCGCACACCGCACATGACGGTCAGGTGGACAGAGAGCAGAGCACTGAGCATGTTGCAGAACTTGCTGATCACACAGCGCACACCACGGTAAAGAGGACAGAGAGCAGAGCAGAGCACTGTGTTGCAGCACTTGCTGATCGCACCGCGTATGACGGTCAGGTGGACAGAGAGCAGAGCACTGAGCATGTTGCAGCACTTATGCAGAGCACTGAGCATGTTGCAGCACTTGCTGATTGCACAGCGTATGACGGTCAGGTGGACAGAGAGAGCACTGAGCATGTTGCTGCACTTATGCAGAGCACTGAGCATGTTGCAGCACTTGCTGATCGCACAGCGTATGACGGTCAGGTGGACAGAGAGCACTGAGCATGTTGCAGCACTTGCTGATCGCACAGCGTATGACGGTCAGGTGGGCAGAGAGCAGAGCACTGAGCATGTTGCAGCACTTGCTGATCACACAGCGCACACGACGGTCAGGTGGACAGAGAGCAGAGCACTGAGCATGTTGCAGCACTTGCTGATCGCACAGCGTATGACGGTCAGGTGGACAGAGAGAGCACTGAGCATGTTGCAGCACTTGCTGATCGCACAGCGTATGACGGTCAGGTGAGCAGAGAGCAGAGTACTGAGCATGTTGCAGCACTTGCTGATCACATAGCGCACACCATGGTCTGGTGGGCAGAGAGCAGAGCACTGAGCATGTTGCAGCACTTGCTGATCACATAGCGCACACCATGGTCTGGTGGGCAGAGAGCAGAGCACTGAGCATGTTGCAGCACTTGCTGATCACACAGCGCACACGACGGTCCGGTGGACAGAGAGCAGAGCACTGAGCATGTTGCAGCACTTGCTGATCACACAGCGCACACGACGGTCTGGTGGACAGAGAGCAGAGCACTGAGCATGTTGCAGCACTTGCTGATCACACAGCGCACACGACGGTCCGGTGGACAGAGAGCAGAGCACTGAGCATGTTGCAGCACTTGCTGATCACACAGCGCACACGACGGTCCGGTGGACAGAGAGCAGAGCACTGAGCATGTTGCAGCACTTGCTGATCACACAGAGCACGACGGTCAGGACATGTACAGGGCAGGGCAGTTACCCGGCTGCTGCATTCTGTTACATAGAATCAGTCAGTTCTTATAGCTGGAGTTCGGACTTTATTATAATAATATAGAAATTATAAATTGACATAATATTTGCGTTATTTGACGTTCTAGGTTGCAGGTGAGCGGAACCCCGCAGGTGAAGATGACAAGACTGTTCTATAATCTGTGTAGGACTACAAGGACTCTTAGGAAAGCCGCAGTCTCTGTGCGCTGCATGGCGATGCGCCCTAGGGTGGTCCTGGGGATCGAAACCAGCTGTGACGATACCGGGGCCGCTGTTGTTGATGAAGATGGTAAAATACTCGGAGAATCCCTCTCATCTCAGAAAGATGTGCACTTACAGTAAGTACTCTGATATACAGTAGGTATTAAACTCAGTAATGTAATACTCCGTCAACTGCAAATTTGCAGATAAGCTATCTGGTCTGAATCAGGCCCCAAAGCCGCTCTATTGATTATTGAAAGTAAATATGCGAGGTGAATACATTTACGCAATAGCAGATCTTGTACCTTATTTATTGTACCGTGTGTGTGTGACACCCGGTTCCACTGCACACTCACAGAGAAGGCAGGACAGACCTTAAAAGATTACGATATCGAACATTTAGGGCGAGGGGTGATGGGTTGAAAGCTTTCTAAGTGTATAATTCAATAAAGAGCATTGGGTTCTGCTGTGGAACTAAAAGTCCCAGCAAGCCTCCCTCGCATGCAGGGACTTGGAGAACCTGCATGCCGAAAAATCTGCATGCGGGAAATGAAAGGGCAGACTGGGACTTGTAGTTCCACAGCAGGACCAGTACTTGCATATTCGGGTTCTGACCGGGATTAAGATCGGATGGGGGCATTCGTACCAATTCTATCTTAGTAAATTCCCTGTTAGAATCTTTTTCGCTCTCTTTATCCGAGCAACTGTTGCATCTTACCCAGGGAAATGGGGCATCAAACACAAAGCCGGGTGCTTGGAATCTCAGTCAGAATCTGTTACATCCACATAATTGGGTGGTAATTCTGGTGTAAATAGACATCTAGAATCCTACTTTGCCCAAGTGTTCATTCGAGCACCCGCCATCTTTGAAAACCCATGCAGTTCCTGTTCCTTGCCCAGTGGCGGATGTAGACTTCTCTTCTATGGGGGGGTGGTTTACTGTTTAAACTTGACCCTCCCCTTCCAGTCCTGACTCCGCCCCTTCCCATTCCTGACTCCTCCCATTGTAGGAATGCCGCCCCCCCCCTTCAAAATAATAATAAAAAAAAAAATGTAAAAGAAAAAAACCCTGCATGGGGGGTCTGCATTGCAAACACACTGTATGTGCAGCCGGACACACCAGCAGCCGGACAGTGCACACACAAGGGAGCTCCAGGCTGTGGCTGCTCCCGCTCATCAGCCGACTTCATCCTGAAACCGGGCAAACAATGGGCAGACACCCACTGTGTGCCCGCCGGGCAGTTCTGCAGACACAGCCCACCCCACACTGTCTGTGAGCAGTCAGGGTGGCAAACCACCTCATTTACAGCCCACCAGCCAATAGGACGGCAGGATGGGGAGAGAAAGCCACGCTGTATCAGCTACTGGGTGAGAGAGGCGGCGTCATCACCTCCCCATCATCACTACAATCATTACTTAGTACAGGGCTGGGCAACACCGGCCCTCCAGATGTTGATGAACTACACATCCCAGCATGCCTTGCATCAGTTTCAGCATGGCCACATAGCAAAACTAATGCAAAGCATCCTGGGATGTGTAGTTCATTAACATCTGGAGGGCCAGTGTTGCCCAGCCCTGACTTAGTAGGTAGTGCGGGTGCAGATGCAGCCGGCAGCAGTGAGGAGTATACCCTCGCCCCCCGCAGTGATTCCACGTGCCTGGGGGGGGGGTGACCGCCCCAATCGCCCCCCTTCTTAAATCCATCCCTGTCCTTGCCTGGGGTGCCGCTGTCTGCTGTGGTGTTTCTAGCACAGGTCTGGTTTCCATATCAGTGCTGATATACAGGCCACACTTTGCTAGAAGCACTACAGCAGACAGTGACACCCCAGGCAGGGAAGAGGCACTGCATGGGTTTTCAAAGATGGACGTTGTGTAATCATGTTGGTTCTTACTTAATATCGTGTTGTATTTTCTCTGCTGTTTCCTGGTTACCTGTACTATGTATCACCATGTGTACACCTAGGGCTGATATTATTGTACTGTTCAGGTGTCTGATTGTTCCAACGGTCATTTATTACAGGACCGGCGGCATCATTCCGGCGGTGGCACAGCAGCTGCACAAAGACTGCATAGACAGAGTGGTGAGTGCCGCCGTCCTGGCCAGCGGGGTGTGCTTCGGCGAGCTGTCGGCCATTGCCACCACAGTGATGCCTGGACTGGCGCTGAGCCTTGGCGTGGGGCTCTCGTACAGCCTGAACCTGGTGAAAGAGCATAACAAGCCTCTGATCCCCATCCACCACATGGAGGCCCACGCACTGACCATCCGCTTATTGCACCCCGTGGAATTCCCCTACTTGGTCCTCTTGATTTCAGGAGGTCACTGCATTTTGGCTGTGGTTAATAGTGTGCAGGACTTTCTGCTGCTTGGTCAGTCACATGACAGCGCACCGGGGGACGTCCTGGACAAGGTAGGGCCATTTATTTCACGGCTATGCTTCTATACAGTATGGTTTTGGGTAGAGATGGGCGGTTTGAGAACAAAGCGGATCTTTTGGATGGATCCCATGTAAGAGCGAGTGAGTCGCCGATCCCAAAAAGGTGAACCGTCGATCTTTTACTTTCAGTTTCGTTTTCCATTACAATGCATTTGCCTGATCTCAGCACTGCCACCTGTGGCAGCTGAGATGTACTACCTCTGGAGACTGATTACAGTGCTGCGACTGCAAGTAAAAGAAAGAATAACAAGGCTGCTGCTGCTAGGGATGGCCATCGGTGCAGACGCCATCGATGGCGATTCTGCACCCAGCCATCGATCAGTGTTTTACTCAGTCAAATTAGGCCTTTTTTTCAAAGTGAGTTGAGGACCCGTCTAAAAGATCTGGATCTTTTGGCGGAGTGATCAGCTGGATACCGACTCGTCTTAGTGACCCGTTTTGTCCATCTCTAGTATTGGGGATCAGCTGCACCCAGTTTCTATAGGTGCAGAATGAAAGTCTTATAGAAAATGTGTTTCTGCAAGAAGCTACAGCAGTAAAGGGCACCACCTAGAGGACATGTACTGTAGGTGCGCCTCTAACTCAGACTATACGGTCATAGCATTGCCATATTGGTGGTCAGACTGGTGTGACTGCGCTTAGTCTCTGCTTGGGTTATCACCATGGAGTCATATTAATGATATGTTCTACATATGCGCTGCGGACAGGATAATACAGGTAACATCCGCCTGATATTGGGAATCTGCTTCTAGGTGGCCAGGAGACTCTCGCTGGTGACGCATCCTGACTGTTCCTCTTTGAGCGGCGGACAGGCCATAGAACACTTGGCTCAGTTTGGTGACAGAATGCTGCCTGGTAAGCTGGGAGTTCCCATGACACAGCACCAGGACTGCAACTTCTCATTCGCCGGTCTGCGCAACCACTGCGAGACGATTATTCGGAAGGCAGAGGAGAAGGAAGGTACACCCTGATCCCCATAGCTAGGCTTACCATCCTATAGACCTACTGTATAACACTTGTGTCTGTTTCTCTGCCCTCATTACTGTGACGTAAATGCATATTGTCTGTATTACCACAGGTGTCCACAAGGGGGAGCTGCTTTCTTGTGCTGCTGACATTGCAGCCTTGTTTCAGCACTCGGTGGCCCACCACATGGTAAAGCGAACCCAGCGAGCCATTCTCTTCTGCCGGCAGGAAGGTCTCTTACCGGCTACAGGCGCGTCATTGGTGAGAATATAGGTATATGTGACATTCTCTACCATGTCCCCCCTTTATCCTTCTCTATCCACTTACTAAGGATCGCACATGCAATGCGATCTGGGTGGGATGTTACTGGCCAGGATCCAATTGCAATAGGCAGGATGTATCTTCCTGCAGACGTAGGGACTGGGGCTCCAAAAGGCGTCCGTCCCTGTGATCTGCCCTGACTGCTGCCAGGAGGTCTGTGCCTGTGCACTCAGCGCTGATCCCCGGCTCACCGCGCGGGCCGCGCTACCCAGCCGGAGCAGCGGGCAGACCCAGGTGCAGGGGGCAGGGGGAATGCGGGCAGACCCGACGCTCATCTGTTGGCTGCTGTGGAGTAATGGTGAATGGTGCTGTAGCCCTGGCTGTGGGTGGGGGGAGGTGTTTAACGCTGGCCTATTCCTAGGGGGGGGGGTTTGTGTATAACGCTGGGCAGGGGCCTAAGGCAGAACCTATGTGTGTATAACGCTGTCAATCACTCTTGTAACCCCGCCCAGCGTTATATACACGGGGATGAGTGACAGATCTGGCTAAATATTTGAGATGTTGGCATGTGATGGTTTTGCCATGTAAATGATTGCCGGCATCCGGCACCTCTGGTAATCTCCGACCCTGTCACATCTACCAAGTTCCAATAAGTGCACTACCACAGTTCAATTTTTAGAATTTTTTTATTAATTGCTCAACATAAAATGTGTTTTTATATGTAATATTTTTATTAAATGTAATACTTGCTACACATCTGTGTTTCATTCAGCGCAGTTCACCCTCTTCCTGCTTTTCTGTTACCTATCACATCTACCCAATGGACGATGATGAGAAGGTTTCCATGTGTTGGTTTCTCCCTTCTTAGGTTGTATCTGGTGGTGTGGCCAGTAACGGATACATACGCGGGATGCTGCAACAGCTAACGGATGCCACAGACATGTCCTTGTTGTGTCCGCCGCCGAAGCTCTGCACCGACAACGGCGTGATGATTGCCTGGTAAGAAGAGTCAATGTCTTATCTAAACCACAGGTTTCCTAGTACAGATGCGTCCTTTTATGCTGCGGTTTTGGGGCACCAGGGGGCCGATACAGACTTAATCACAGGGCTGCAAATTTGGGTATATGGGAGGGGCTGAGCCAAAATTATGCTATTAAAATAATTGCATAATATACACCACGCCCCTTCTCCTTACACCTGCGAATCACATTTTTATGCTGCAAGAGGGCGGGACTACAATTATGGCCATTAAGGAGGGGCCTGTGTGCAGCATTGTCCTCCCAAGCTGATGCCCCTTGTTAGTGTCCATAAGCACCGCCTGCTCTGCCCCCACACTATTTATAATGATACATTTAATACTATAACTGCAACTTGGCATGTTAACTATCTCCTTATTGCCTCCTTATGCCCAACCCATGCCCCGGTTCCTGCTAACACTGTGTTTCCACCACTTTCATTTCCCGATCCATATAATATAAAGCCCCTAGGACATCTATTGTGTGTATTAGGTGTGTGATCTGCGTCTTTGTGACCAGGGTTATTTATAGTGTTGCTACATGCTCAGTAATTGTATATAATGCAGCACAGCTCTGTATCTGCCTAATGTTTTATGTATGATGTCCTTAGGAACGGTATTGAGAGGCTGCGCGTGGGGGCTGGAGTATTACATGATGCCTGCGGTATACGTTACCAGCCAAGGTGAGGCCTACAGGCGTACAGCCCATTCCGCATATGTATAAGTGCCTGCAATAGTGACTGTCTGCTGGCATTCTGACCCATACATTAGGCCGACTTGTCCTAAGGACAAGTCAGACCCAATTGTCCTGTGAGCCACCCGGCAGCTCCCCAGGAGGCTCACATAGGATTTGGCACTAGATGTGCCATTTTGTACATGTGATAAATCGCACGCGATTTATCACGTGTAACCCGGGAGCTGCAGTGGGGCAGGCGGCGGGTGGTGAGGAGCAGTGGAGCGGGCGGTGATTAGTGGGACGGACACGTTGGGTATTACAATTTTGTTTTAAAGTGTCAAATGACTGGCTTGGCCTCTGATTGGCTGAGAGAGGGCACTCTCAGCTAATCAGTGCCCTACCTTCCCGGCTAGTCATTTGACATGTTTTTTTGTTTTTTTTCAATTCTAATACCGCCCGCTCCACTGCTCAAAGTGAAAGTACATCGCAGAAGCCGTCATCAACATGGTCAAAACCTGGGGTAGCCAACTCCAGTCCTCGAGAGCTACCAACAGTGCATGTTTTCCAGGTCTCCTCACAGAATCACAAGTGAAGTAATTAGCTCCACCTGTGCATCTTTTACAATGTGTTAGTGAGTAATGAGTGCACCTGTGCAGCAGCTAGGTTGTCTGGAAAATGTGAACTGTTGGTAGCTCTCGAGGACTGGAGTTGGCTACCACTGGTCAAAACTGTGACTGGATCCAATAAAAAATAGCATTTACATACTCGTCACCGGCCCGCGCTGTGCGCGCCTGAATGGAGCAACACTTGAATTGCTTCGTCGGCGACATTTAGAGGCTGCCAGTGAGCAAAACTCACCCCATAGAGGTAAGGAACAGCATTACGTAGGATAATAAAGTTTACACTGTTTACAATGTGGGCCTTATTCTAGTTCACTCTAAGAGGCAAATTCCTTCTCAAATGGACAAAACTATGTGCACTGCAGGTGGGGCAGATGTAACTTGTGCACAGAGAATTAGATTTGGGTGGGGTTTTACTTCAAAGTGAGATCTATATTGCAGTGTACAAATAAAGCAGCCAGTATTTACCCTGCACAGAAATAAAATAACTCACCCAAATCTAATTCTCTCTGCCGGACAAAGAGAAGCAGCGCTGACGTTTACTAATTAAATCAATGAAAATATTTATTGACAATTAAACATATTAAAATACATATATATTCAAAACAAATAATAATTTGATGATGGACCCAATTATTATAGTCACCAAATTTAGGGTAGTTTGACCTGGTTGGTAAAAAGGATGGAGTCCTTATTAGCCACTTTATGGTGTCCTGATGATGTTTGAATGGACTCAGCCGATGGCACAAGGTGTAATTAACCAACTCGGGAGTCCTCACTGCTGCGAGTGGTCAGGTGTCCATATTGAAACGGGCAAGGGACTTCCAGGAATGGATGAGATCCGATCAGACGAATTAGATGCTAGGCAAGCCCTTTGGTGTGGGAAGAATGTTCTTAAACCAAATTGGGTCCGGAAGGCAACAGGCACCAACGCGTTTCGCAGTACTACTGACTGCTTTATCCAGGTGTCTCTCCATATCTGTGGGCTCCTCTTTATACCGAACTTCCTTCATAGGTCATTTGCATAATTCATTGGCATTAAATGAACAAAATCATAAGACTTACTCGCAGACAGTAAAATGAATTACCGAGAACTTTATACAATTCCTTTTTATAGGCTCACATAGAGAATTTTAGAAAAGAAAAACCACATTAGGTCAGATGGAAGTTAATCACTTCCGGGTCATAGGTCAGTTTTTTAGCCGTCTCAGATGTTCATGGATGAAGCTTTTTTATTAAGAGTCCGTCTCAGGCGCCTTATTAGGGATCAGTCTGAGAGAAAGAAATCAGAAGGGCTGTTTACACTGTGGCCCTTATTCTAGTTCACGCTTAGAGGCAAATTCCTTTTTAAATGGACAAAACCACGTGTACTGCAGGTGGGGCAGATGTAACATGTTCAGAGAGAGTTAGATTTGGGTGGGGTTTTTCTTCAAAGTGAGATCTATATTGCAGTGTAAAAATAAAGCAGTCCGTATTTACCCTGCACAGAAACAAAATAACTCACCCAAATCTAATTCTATCTGCACCTGTTACATCTGCCCCACTGCAGTGCAGCATGGTTTTGTCCATCTGAGAAGGAATTTGCCTCTAAGAGTGAACTAGAATATGGCTCTGTGAGCATTTCATGCAGCAATCGGAGACTTATCTGCCGTGTTATCTTCCCTGTAGGGCTCCCCTAGGGACAGACATCTCAGAACAAGTGCGGAAAGCTGCAATAAAGTTACCGACACTCAGAAACAAGAAGTGAGCGCCACCACCGGAATCAGGCTGTCGGAGATGAGAACGACCAGGGCTGAGGATGGACGTCACACGGGCTCTAGTAAGGATTCTGTCTAAGGAAAGCGTTATGTACTCTCCTTACGCTATACCGCCTCAGGACTGCACAGGAGGACGGGGAAGCCAGTCACATGATCTGGAAGCCAGTCACATGACAAGAGGTTATTTACTTGTATCATCCAATCATAACCGAAGGCGTTACTGCACATATGTATGGTTCTAACCTTATGTGCATAGTGTCTGCTAACAGTTACAGGGATAACAATGTGTGTAGTTTGCTACAAGTGTGTTCTGTATATTTGGGATACAATAAAGTGTCATTATATTACAGCACTCCTCTTTCCTCTGATGTAACACATGTTCTATTACACGCAGCTAGCAGTAACAGTCATGCCTACAGAAGGGGATGGTAACACGTGTCGGCATTTGGGGCACTGTGGGGTCAGTTCCCTATGTATATCTGCAGCAGCTGCATACACCTATCCTCAGATCTCACATTAAAGGGTGACATGAGTTTTTTTCTATTGACCGAGTTGTTTATTATTTACGATCCACGTGGACTACAATAGGAAACAGTAAAGTGTCCGCAATACACATATGGGGGGGAAGGGGGCAGCATGTTGACAAAGAACCCCAAAAACGACGAAGACCGCAGGTTGACTATTTCCATGTCGACCTAGTGCATGTTGGCTATTTTCATGTTTCAACCCATTCACTGTCCTAATAATCCACACTCCATATATACATGGGCGTGGGTGGAAAGGTCTACAGTGTCTACCTTGAGACCAAAAGGTCGACATGCAATTTGTCGACATTGACATAAGGTCAACACGCAAAAGGTTGACATGCATTATGTACATAGTAGGGTCCAGGTATAGGTGGGCACATATGGTATAGTGTGTGAACTTTAGGGATACTTCCCAATGTTCCCGGTGTGGGAGTTGGGACTCCTGCATGCCAAATGGGCGTGGCCTCATTGAAAGGGGCATGGCATCATGGGAATCGCACTTCTGCAAGACACACCTCCCATTTGTTGTCACCATGGTGGCATGCCCAGTGCTCTGTGAGGGACTGGCATTCCCTAGCACCTTGATGGCTAACCTTGACACTCCAGCTGTTGTTGAACTACACATCCCAGCATGCTCTGCACCAGATTTAGCATGGCCAAATAGCAAAACTGAAGCAGAGCATGCTGGGATGTGTAGTTCAACAACAGCTGGAGTATCAAGGTTAGCCATCAAGGCGTTAGCACCTCTGTTTCCTATGAATAGACCCTGTATGGAAATGCTGTAGATGTGATTTTCCTAGATTTCGCTAAAGCATTTGATACTGTCCCACACAAGAGATTGATTAATAAAATGGAGAACCTAGGATTGGGTGAAAATATCTGCAGATGGGTAGGGAATTGGCTATGTAATAGAGAACAAAGAGTGGTTGTGAATGGTGCCGTATCAGATATGATACCGGTACTAAGTGGAGGGCCCCAGGGTTCGGTTTTGGGGCCCATTTTGTTTAACATTTTTATTAACGATATTGGGATAGGGTTACTCAGCAATGTATCCATCTTTGCGGACGATACAAAACTTAGCAAAGTCATCAAATCACCAGAAGATGTCACCATGCTTCAAAATGATCTTGCAATTCTAGATGAGTGGGCAAAAAAATGGAAGATGAGGTTCAATGTAGATAAATGTAAGGTTATGCACCTTGGGAGACACAACCAGTGTGCAAGTTACAACCTTAGCGGAGAGGAACTGGGTAATTCCATACTTGAAAAGGATCTAGGAGTCCAAATAGACAGCAAACTGGGATGTAGTGCCCATTGTAATGTAGCTACAGAAAAGGCCAACAAAATTCTGGCATGTATTAAGAGGGGAATGGAAACTAGGGACTCGGGTAATTATGCCACTGTATAAAGGACATTATAGAATTAGAAAAAGTCCAAAGGCGAGCAACAAAGCTTATTAGGGGAATGGAGAATTTAAGCTACGGGGAGAGATTAAGCAATTTGGGACTATTTACATTGCTCAACATGTACAAGTATATCAAGGGCCAATATAAGGAACTGTCACACACCCTCTTTTCTACTAGAAAGGAATCTAGGACACGAGGGCATGAGTATAGATTAGAAGAAAAAAGATTTAATTCAGCTAGTAGAAAGAATTTCTTTACGGTCAGAACAGTCAAACTCTGGAACTCTCTTCCCAGAGAGGTGGTAACGGCTGGCTCATTAAATGCGTTCAAGGCAAAGTTGGACAAACATTTACTGGAGAAAAAACATCCATGGGTACAAATAAGAAATATATTCTGTCTGTAAAATATCAGAACCTACCAAATCAGCAATGGATATCTATACCAGGTTGAACTAGATGGACGCAAGTCTTTTTTCAGCCTTACCTACTATGTAACTATGTATGCATGCTAAGCGAGTAACAGGGGGTCTTCCAACGCCTTCTTCCAAACCCCCCCCCCCCCCCCCACCATCCTGGAAGTTCTGGGGTCTCCCCCCTCCCCCAGGAAGCTGCTGTGGGGGGCGGGGCTAAAATTCTGTGAATGGCATAATTTCAGACCCATAAATTGCGGTGTTCGAGTGTCATGGGCGGGCTTGGTGATTTCAGGAAAAGACCAGAGTAGACTATTATGCCCTCCCCAATGTGGAAAACTGCTGCCGCGGGTGTGGCAGAGGTACAGTGCCAAAATGACAGAACTGTCCCACGAAGATTGGGACAGTTGTGAGGTATGAGGGATTTGGGGATCATTTAAAAAAAATGTGGGGTATTTATATGGGACACATACACGGTTTTAAGGAAGGTGGTGCTTCAACAGGCTATGCTGTAATCATTTTCAAAATATATTTTCAAGCATTATCTGTGTTGAGTATTATTGTCCCTCCCTGTTTTTTATGCTTTGGTACATCCCAGAGTAATGTCTGCCATGGAGAGTGAAGAAG
Organism: Crinia signifera; assembly: GCF_055691185.1. Taxonomy (NCBI): domain Eukaryota; kingdom Metazoa; phylum Chordata; class Amphibia; order Anura; family Myobatrachidae; genus Crinia; species Crinia signifera. The sequence continues at coordinate 170,149,400 of NC_139223.1, read as the reverse complement.
AAAGGTTTTGATTATACTTACGATAATTCAGTTTCTTCTGAGTCTCTCCATGGCAGCCTATAGTTTCCCTCCCTTGAAAAAGATTGTGTTAATTATAGAAGACACTCAAAAGACTGGAGAGGAAGGGGAGGAGGCAGATATATACCCGTGGTGGGCGGAATTACAAGTCTACCTGTCTAAACATAGAGAAGAGAGGTAATAACCCAGAGTAATGGCTGCCATGGAGAGACTCAAAAGAAACTGACTTATCGTAAGTATAATCAAAACCTTTCTTGGTGTATGGCCAGTGGTCTCAATCCCAGACTCTGTAGATTGTCTATAGTTTTGTCTTTTCTCCAGTATGGCTTGGATGTCAGGTTGCACTTTTCCTCATTCAAGGCGCAGATTTCAGCGTTATCCGTTTTGTTACAGAGGAAGTTGGCCTTTCTACTGGTTGTCCGTACCTTCCTGCAGAGAGTCATATGTATCCAGCCTACTTTTGTCCCTCCAGTGGCCCTGTGGGACCTGTCCTTGATCTGCAATTACCTCCGTTTGAACTCTTGCAGTCCGTTGACCTGACATGTAAGACTTGTCCATTGCATCGGCTAGAAGGTTGTCTGATTCGTACACACTTTAGTGTTGTTCCCCTTTTCTTATTTTCCATCCACAGGGCGGTTCTTAGAACTCGCCCCACTCATTTGCCTAAGGTGGTCTCCAGATTCCATGAGTCAGGAGATCACTGTTCCCGCATTTCGGGATTCTGGACTGTCTTCTGAGGAGTCTTTGTTGGATGTAGTCCGGGCTCTTCGTCTTTATGTCAGAAGGACAAAATCTGTTCGCAAATCAGATGCTGTTTTTGTCCTGTATGGTTTCCACAAGCCGGGTTGGCCAGCGTCTAAACAAACGGTGGCCCGTTGGCTCCGGTCTACTATTCATCAGGCCTATGTGGAATCTGGTCTTCCAGTTCCTGATGGTGTGCAAATCGCTCTACTAGATCGATGAGTGCTTTTTGGGCTTTCTGTGGTGGTGCTCTGCAGCTGTGTAGGGCGGCGACGTTGTAGTCTGCTCAGACTCTCTTGTGCTATTATGCGTTTGCTTCCGGGGACTCTGCTTTTGGGTAGAGTGTCCTTAGCGCAGCACAAGCGCTTCCCCACCCTTGAGATATTGTTTTAGGACGTCCTAGCATCAGCCCGGTCTCTCCTATGGAGCGAAGAATTAAATGAGATTCATGTTCTTACCTGTTAAATCTCTTTCTTCGGGATCCATATTAGACACAGGGATCCCTCCCTGATGCTCCTGCTGTTATAAGTTTTCACTGTGGTTATGCAGGTTAGTGTTACGTTAGTTCCTGTGTTATGTGTGGACTTTGTTTTGTTGTTTATTCCTTCTCTCCTTGCTCCTGCCTTGGGCTTGTTCACTTAAACTAACTGCCTGAGGGCAAAGGCGGGGTATGGGAGGAGGAACCTGGGTTGCCCAGAGGCAAAACTTTTAACCAATTTGGTTTGGTCCAGATCCAACCTATACCCAGCGTCAAGCCCTGTTTCTCCTATGGATCTCAAAGAAAGATTTAACAGGTAAATCAATCTCCTATGTATAAAAAAAAATACATAAAACCAAGCACAAATGGTATCGGGTAAATCTGGACTTTCCAGAACGGTCTTCCTACAAACGAAATTCTCAGAGAAGGGGCTGTACTTTAGAACAGCGTAGGACAGGGTTATTCAATGTGAAGCTCTCCAGCCAGCATTGAACTACATATCCAAGCATGCCATGACACAGTTTAGGGCATGCAGCGACGTGTAGTTCCACAGGTGTGACATGTTGAATACCCCTGCCGTACGGGGGTTGCGGGGAACTTACTGCAGGAGGTGATTTACAGAATGTTTTGATGTATACATTTTATAGCCACTGTACAATAGGATTGTGCCAATGCCGGAGACATAGACAGATGAACAATACAACAGGTGATGGTGTAACAAATTTATTCTGCATTGGAATAGAACATGGAACGCTGCGTAATCAGACATGTAATATAATTATATAACACCTCTGGCATGGATGAAACCAAACAAACCAGAAGGGAATGTACAATCCATCCTAATGTAAGTGGTTTCCTTTATCACAGCATGAAAGGTGTATATGTGGGTATACCAAGCATCCAGGACCAACCTCTCCCCACATACTGCGTGCAAGGCTCCTGTCTACAGGGGGCAGCAGTTATCTGATCATCCTCTTCTGGAGGTCTTCAGTAATGGAGTTGGACACTAGTGCTGCTTTGTAACCCTGGTCAAGACGATTTCAGCCCCTGAACCCAGCCTCAATCTGGGAATTCTATGACAAAATAGACAGCGAGTTGTCCACCATTTGCTATGAATGGGTATCAACGGCTGTAGAGGATGCGGAGCAAAATGTATGAATTATTTTAGAGTTACCAACCAAAACTGATGTACCAACTGGGAAGTGGGGAATAAACTAGGCTGAGCGAAACACATACCGCCACGGGTGGTCAGGAGCGAAACACATACCGCCACCGGGTGGTCAGAGCCCGATACATTCAAGATTAGTTTGGTTTCTGCCCAAGTAATAGTGGACGTTTAACAAATGCCAGAGACAGTCCTCTGAAAAAATACAACTTTACTGTAAAAGGAGAATCATCGGGTGGAGGAGTCTTATCGTAAAATCACGGAGGACAATCAGCGGGTGAACTGACGCCCCTGACTCCGACCGCCCTTGTTAATGTGTTTGAAAATTTTGGCTTTCTGCAGATGTTTTGGGTTCTGGTAGCCAAATCCTCCGCCGCCTCCCCGTTTCTGGATCCTCTTCCCTCCGCTGCTGTTCACGTCTGAGAACACTGGGTTAAGGAAAAGAATCAGGCAATCCAATAAAACATTATTCGAATCAGCCGCCTATCTGCCAGGAAGCATGACCCTCAAACAAGAGGCTGTGGCCAAACAATGGGAGACACCCCCACGTCTATAAGGTTACATGGTATGTAAGGGATAAATACGAAATCCCAGCGGTCATTGACCGGAGATCCTGATAGGGGCTCCACAGGTTAGTTAACCCTCCCCCCCTCAAACATAACCCTCTCCCCCCCTCCTCCACACAATACTCAGATTTGGGATCCCGACTGTCAGTATACCAGCGTCGGCATTCTGATATCTTTGATGTATCGTGCTGTTTTGGCGGCAGCCGGTATACTGACCACATCCTGTATGTAAACCGTCAATGTCACGGAGCAGTAACATCACATCACTACTATCTGTACTCTGACAAAGGATACTGAGATCAACATATGGTGGGATCTGGAAGCCGAAGGACAAGCAGACTTTGGGGAGGTTCAGCGTGTTCACGTCGAATATCTGCTTGTGTGAGTGGGAGTCGTAGGATCGGATGTAGGCTTTGTAGGCCTCCTGGGCTGACTTGTGCAGATAGTAATTCTTTTCTATCAGTTTCTCCAGCTGGAACAAAAACGTCACAATCAGAGGTAAACCAAATACTCCCAGCTACACGGCCCATACATGTGAGAGGTCACTTAACAGCCTTCCATTGGGACCACATGCCCTTCCACTAAGTCAGCGGTTCCCAACCTGGGGTACAAGTAAGGATCCCCCAGGAGTGGGACTGCACACTAACTCCAAACATAACAAGAGGCTGAGACTTCCTTCCTCACAGAAAAGAATATAATGCAAATGCACACACTGTTGTACTAATCAAAATTGAGATGCTTAGCATTATTTTTGGTGAAAAACTTGGGCCCAACAACCGTGACCATGAGTCATTTATAATCATTATTGAGATTAGCAGCGTTCTGAATGTGCAGCCTCATTTTCCCTCTTTCTGTGCAGAATTACATACAAGACTGAACTTTATTTCAGACGGATGAAAGCGGAGTTTAAAGAGGAAAGATAATAAGGTACCTGAGACTGGATGTCCGAAATTTTACTCCAGGAAAAGTCAAACTCGCTCAGAGGCACCTAGAACAGAAACAGACGCTGTGAGCAGTGGCTGCAGTACAGGTGAGTGCACATAGGCACACACACCCAGACATAAGGGGGCCCCACAAATACAGGGAGCACCCACCTTAGCCTGTTTTAGGTAACGCAGAAATCCCAGCTCCTCTGGCCTCAGAATCAGCAGAGCGTGGCCCTTTCCATCAATTCCCCGCGCCGTCCTGCCAACACGATGGATGTATTCCTGAGAGCAGGGAGAAGGGGATTATTTCACAAGCCAAGACAAGAGCCATACAGAATACATGGAGTCACTACCGCAAAGCTGGTGGAGTTACCTTGGGATCATCGGGAGGGTCGTATTGGATAATCCAGTCCACCTCGGGGATGTCCAGTCCTCTGGCAGCTACATCCGTGCACAGGAGGATCCCGGAGTCAGCGTTACAGAACTGGAAGAAAGTTGTGGTGCGTTTCGTCTGTTTTTGCTTCCCCTATGAATATGAAATGCAAGAGGTGAGGGGCGCTACTACAGGTCCCGGAGCAGTGTCCGCCAATCAGAGGAACGCAGAGCCAGCCAATCAGAGGAACGCAGAGCCAGCCAATCAGAGGAACGCAGAGCCAGCCAATCAGAGGAACGCAGAGCCAGCCAATCAGAGGAACGCAGAGCCAGCCAATCAGAGGAACGCAGAGCCAGCCAATCAGAGGAACGCAAAGCCAGAAACACATACATGTACAGGTCTCATCTCATATACATGTATAGGTCTACACAGAATGGCCACTTTATTAGGTACACTAATTCATTAACGCTATTATCTAACCAGCCAATCATGTAGCAGTAACTCAATGCATAAAATAATACACACAGTGGTCAAGAGGCTCAGTTGTTGCTCAGGCCAAAAAACGGATTGGAAATCAGATCTCAGTGACTGTAGGATGATTCTTGGCGCCAGACTCTTGGGGTTCTCATGCACAAGAGTATTTAGCGATTATGGAGAATAGGGCGCAAAGTAAAAAGCATCTAATGTAGAGAGGTGAGAAGAGAACGGCCAGCTGACAGGAAGACATAGGGCCACATGGTATAGCTGACAGGAAGACATAGGGCCACATAGTAGAACAGTCATATCCAGAAGAGCATCTCAGAACATAAATCACGTTGATCCTTCAGTAAGCAACATAATTCCATGGATCCATCGGCCTTGTGTCAATGGTTCAGGCTGCTGGTGGGGAAGGTTTTATGGCCCAGTAGGGCCCTTTCTACCAGCAGAGCACCATCACAGGCTACCTGTGTATGGCTCCAGACCATGTCCCTCTCTATACACAGCACACATCCTCACACACTTGTCCCATGTACATGACTCGGAGCTCACGGTAACCAGATGTCAGTACAGTAGGGCACAGTTGGGATGTGGGGGAACAGAACTCCCAGCATGAACTATGTTATCACGTCACTGTGGGCCAGCATCTGTAAGGAATGTTATTAGCTTAATGCTAGAAGTACCACCCTCACACACATCGGAACTCGGATAACATCTAGATGGATACAGATCAGCATTACACACGTACGAGGTCACCCAGTCTTCTGTGTTACATTTCCATCCCTCCTCCTATCTAGAATAAGGATTCCCAGTAAGGAATCGTTCGCCCTCTCTGGTAGCTTTACGCAGTAACTGGCTGATAACCGGCCACTGCCACAGGATACTCACATGAATCGCCATCACTGACAGGTCAATGTAGTTGAGCAGCTCATAATGAAACTTCACAGACATGCAGGAGGAGAAGAAAACCATCATCTTCTTCTTCCGGTTTTTCTTCAGGAAGGTGAAGAGTAGCAGGAACCTCTTCTCCGAGGGACAGACCACGTAACCCTGACACGGAAACACACAGCATTGTCCAATCAGCAACTGTTACACCCTCACACTCCCCCTCAGCTGGGCAGACAGAGGACAGGGGCAGTGAGCACCAGTGTCCTGGACATTAGATCTATGTTGTCAGGGTTTCCTCACCTGCTCCAGACCATCCACTGTGGCCGTATCTTTATGGTCGTCCACACCCACATACAGGGGTTCCTTCTTAAGTGAAATCCGGGCCAGGTCCTCCACCTTCCGGGTCTGTGTGGCTGAGAACAGCATGGTCTGCCTGCGTTCTAAGAGGAGAGGGAGAAACGCGATCATTCCTGGAAATCATCAGCAATACCAAGCGCGGCTGTACGGAGATTTATCCCTATACATTATACAGGTGACAATGTGCTCCCGGCTGTACAGATCTATTCCCCCTATATATATATATATTACACAAGTGACAATATGCTCCCGGCTGTATAGATCTATCCCCCTATATATATTATACAGGTGACAATGTGCTCCTGGCTGTATGGAGATATATCCCTATAGATATATATATTATACAGGTGACAATGTGCTCCTGGCTGTGAGTTATAGGGATGTAAGAAGCTCTGTGACCATATAGCACAAGTCTGTACGGAGATTTATCATATATATATATATATATATATTATACATAGGGCGGTATTCAATGTGAATACCTGCGAGGTGCAGCGAATCCTTTTTTGGATTCGCTGCACATTCGCCACGTTCCGGAGCCGGCGGGCTCCGGTATTCAACGAGTCAGGGGCAGCGAGCCCCTGACTGGCGAATATGAGCTCCTGCGGCGATTGCCGCAGGGAGCCTCAGGACGGTGCCAGGCAGAGAGATGGTAGTCTCTCTGCCTAGCCCAGACCTTTGTGGGGGGTTAGGTGTGCTCCCCGGGTGCCAGGCAGCACAGGCTGCCCCCCCGGGGGTGCCAGCAGGCGAGCGTATATTCACTACACACGATCAAAATGATCGTGCAGTGAATATATGAATATGTAATGAGCGGCTCCGCTCTGGCGCCACCTGCTGGATGCTGTGTAAAAAAATAAATAAAAAAAAATAATATTATTTTTAAAATTAAATATATATTCATGTGCTTACAGCACATGAATAAAAATAGCATGCCCCTCCTCAGAATAAAATTCCTGATTTTTTGACACCAAATGTAAAAAACAAAACACTTTATTTTAAAAGTTCACATTCCACTTCACCATAAAAAGATAGCGATTGCTACTCGGTGAATCATGGTGCAAAAAACCTAGAAATGTATTCGCCATGTGGTCATTGAATAGGGTGATTCACCGTTTTTGACAGAAATTCGCCAAACAGCACAAATTCGCCATAAAAACCTGGCGAATCAGGCTCATTGAATACCGCCCATAGTGTTCATTCTAGCACCCGCTATCTTTGAAAACCCATGCAGTTCCTCTTCCCTGCCTGGGGTGTCGCTGTCTGCTGTAGTGCTTCTAGCACAGTGTGGTCTGTATATCAGCACTGATATGCAAACCAGACCTGTGCTAGAGACACCACAGCAGACAGCGACACCACAGCAGACAGCGACACCCCAGGCAGGGAACAGGAACTGCATGGGATTTCAAAGATAGCGGGTGCTAGAATGAACACTATTATACAGGTGATAATGTTCTCCTGGCTGTGAGTTATAGAGATGTAAGAAGCTCTGTGACCATATAGCACAAGGCTGTACAGATATATCCCCCTATACAGTAATATATATATTATACAGGTGATAATGTTCTCCCGGCTGTGAGTTGTAGGGATGTAAGAAGCTCTGACCATACAGCACAAGTCTGTACTGATATATCCCCCTATATATATTATACGAGTGATAATGTGTTCCTGCCTGTACTGATATATTCCGATATCTTCTATCGGCTCCTTACTTGGCAAAAGGTTAATGATTTGCTTCATTTCTTGTTCGAAGCCGACTTCCAGGATTCGATCGGCCTCATCAATCACCAGACACTGGAGGTTCTTGTACATAAAGCCCGGGGTGTTCTGCGGAGAGACAATGGTAGCGACATATCTTTATATACGGTCACCTATTTACAAGTACAGGGCAAAGAGGTTCCCACTGCTACTTCACACACACACACACCCCCCCCCCCCCCTTTAGCGTTGCCACCCAACAGCTCCCATCCTCCCCATGCTGGGAATCCCATCCTTCCCACAGCGGCTCCTCCCCCAGCATTATCACACTCTATGTTGCCAGTGTAACTAATGATTCTCTAGGTTCCACCCTGTCAGACCACAAATCTATATAAAAAAAAACAAAAAACCCAACCCCTATACCTACTGTACAGGAACCTACCTGCATGTGATCCAGGAGTCTCCCTGGTGTGGCCACAACAATATTGACACCATTGGCAAGTTTCTGAGCCTCTGCGGATCGGTTGCTGCCTCCCATTATCAAACCATAGGTGTGAACGTGATGGGTCATCAGCTCTTTCAGAACGCCATATGTCTGCATTGCCAGCTCCCTTGTGGGGGACAGAATCAGGACACCCGTTCCTGGGGGGAGACCGAAGCACCGCATGGGAGTTAGCACAGAGGAACTTACAAAACATTTATCATATGCTGTATACATAATATGGGGTTATGTTTACTGGACAGGTTTCCCAAATAGAGACTGCACTTTGTCTGAGGCTGTAACAGCCACCGATCACAGCTCCACAGTGGGGTGAAATGGGGACATACTGTATATAATGCTGCATAGAAGACCCTCCACAATGCACACGTCATAATATTTACAGTACACAGACTCACAGCTTAGGGTTAACCATTTCCACCTGATCTAATCACTGGAAACAGATCTCTCTCTTACCGTTACGTGGCATAAACTTTAGCTTGTAGATCAGTTCTATGGCCGGGATGAGGAAAGCCAGTGTCTTACCGCTACCAGTGCGTGCGGCTGCCAGGACATCCCTAGAGGAAAGAGGAAATACTATGAGTCTTACCTAGTCCAAGACAGTACAGAACATGGGGTACATGAGCCGAAGGCTAAAAGGGGTGGGGGTAACAAAGCTATAGCATTACCATGGCCCCGCAATAATATGACCAAATGTCAGCCCCATTCAGAGCACACCGCTCTTATGTGCAAAATGAGCAAATGGGGAACACACCAGGGGTTTCCAGAACCAAGAATGATCAAGGGGAAACCAGGACAGGTGGACATCATGAACATGTACATAGAGGCGGGTGAGATTCAGAGACTTCTGTCCTGCCTTGCAGTAGAGTGTCAGGGAGCGGTCAGATAACACAAACACACACGTGATGGCCTCACCTTCCCTCCAGGAGGGGTCTGATAGATTTATGCTGGATCTCCGTCATGTGTGTGAAGCCCATTTCAGAAATGGCTTTCAGCGTGTTCTCATTGACGAGATCAGAGAGGGAGGAGAAAGCTGTGTCCTCGAACGCCCCTAGATACAGAGACCATCAGTGCACAGAAGAGACAACATGTATCACATTCATAGTAGGCAGAATAGTGAAGTGAATGCAAGCCCTCAGCCGCTACCTGTGATCAATTTGTTTCAGCACCACTGTACCTGTCAGTCCCATTGGTAACGTGGACTCCTCCTCTTCGTCATCATCACCAGTGCCCTCCGCTGACTTGCCCTCCTTCACATCGTCATCCATTTCCCCAGGATTATCCTCTTCCTCATTCTTTGTTCTCTTTGCATCTAAGAGGGATAAACAATCAGAACCTTACACAAAACTCACACCAGGAAGCATCTCCCAGGAAACCACCACACTGATCTGTACTCGTCGCTGCAGGACAAGGATATAAACTCAATTATACAAAGTGCATTGGCTCGCTCGCCTCCCCACGGACTGTCTCTTTGGGGTGAAAGTATCAGTTGCAGACCACACTTATGTGCCGCCGCAGAATTTGGCTGGATACCGTAACTAAACTCTATAACCATTCATAAATGAAGCAGGAAACTAGACTCATTATGAATGCATATAGCACCAACACAGGATGCAGCGCTGTATAGCAGGGGATAGGCACTCACCTGTTTCTTCTGTTTGCGCTACAATCTTCCGTTTCTTTTTTTTCTTCTTGGCAGAGGTGGGAAGTTGGGGGCTGTCTTCCACAATTCCATTGGATGGAGCAGAGTTTATCTCAGGACTAGTGACCTCACAGTTCTCCTCGCTCTCTGCAGGGTCCACCGCCGCAGTTTTATCTGGCAGATGGAGGGAATGAAGTCAAACTAAACATTATGGTCAACAGACAAGTTTCAGCGGCCATTACACCACATATGACTGAGCTGAATAAAACGCGGTGACTGCAACCCCAAATGTCACCTTCCTTTGTGATGCAAGCCCAGACACCTCCTACCAATGCCACGCAGCCCCTAACGCTCCACAGCACTTACACCCCCTGCTTGATTCCACACAGTTCCTGACGTCCCCCTGCCCTCGAAAAACAGCTCCTGAAACTCCACCTTCCACGTAGATCAGTGGTAGCCAACTACGGTCCTCGAGAGTTATCAACAGTTCACATTTTCCAAACAAGCTGCTGCAAAGGTGCACTCGTTACTAGCTGAAACATTTTCAAAGAGCCACAGGTGGAGCTAATTACTTCACTTGTGATTCTGTGAGGAGATCTGGAAAATATTAACTGTTGGTAGCTCTCGAGGACTGGAGTTGGCTACCCCAGACGTAGATCCTGAAGCCTCCCTGCTTGCACCACACAGCTCCTGACACCCGCTGCAAGTGTCACGTGGACCACAACGACCCCTGCCCACATTAAGCAGCTGCTGACATCCCCTGACTGCGTCACGCAGCTCCTGACCCCCACTCCTATGTAGCTCTTTACAGCGCCCTGCCCACGCCACTCAGCTCCCGGCACCCCCTGCCCACGCCACTCAGCACCCGGCACCCCCTGCCCACGCCACTCAGCTCCCGGCACCCCCTGCCCACGCCACTCAGCTCCTGGCACCCCCTGCCCACGCCACTCAGCTCCCGGCACCCCCTGCCCACGCCACTCAGCTCCCGGCACCCCCTACCCACACTTCCTGGTGCACCCTGCCGCAAAGCTACTGGCGCCCCCTCACCATGCCACACAGCTTCTGGCTCCCCCTGCCTACGCCACGCAGATCCTGGCACTCACTGCCACAAAGCTCCTGGCGCCCCATGCCACGCAGCTGCTAACACACCCTGCCCACAACACACAGCCCCTGGTGCCCCATAGGTATGCGACACCGCTCCCTGCGCAACCGGTCATGGTGATGAGGGCCCTTCAGTGTGTTATTACCAGTATATGGCCCAGAACAGCAGCTCCCCTATTGTAGGGTAACGTGCAGCACCGAGCACATATAGCAATAAGTTGTGAGGTCATAGGTGACCCGCAGAGAGCTCCCCCTCCTTCCTCCCCGGGTCCCTCACCCTCTAGTTGCCGTTGGTTCCTTTGCCGAATCTTGTCGTTCCTCTTCTGGATCTTCCGCCTCAGGAGTTTCATCTGCAGATCCGCCATGCTGGCTGTACATACACATGTGCGATTCGCGACTGCGGGGCCGGCCGGAACTGACGTCACGCCATCGGGTGAGGGGCAGCACTGACTGGGGTGCCCACGGAGGTGCCTGGCCGGAACCCACACTGCGAGGGGTCCTGCTGCGAGGCGACTGTGGTGTCCGAGGAGATGCCTGTCAGGAGGAGCACTGCGGGGTCCTGAGAGGGGGCGGGGCGCTACTGTAGAGTTGGAGACACATTTTGGTGAAGAAAACTTGACTGAGGAGTAACTTGCTGACCGGAAGTGACGTAGGACAGAAGCGTTCCCTCATGTTACCTAGCAACCAAACGCTGTGTACACTATATGGTGTTACCAGCAGCCGGTCCTGGTGTCTGTAGCCGGCGTGGGTCGCTATAAGCGGGGGAGACACCGGCACAGCTGCCGGGGCAGGTAACGGCTATTTATTCCAGTCACCCGGCCTTCTCTCATAGCTGTGCCTGGATCCCCTTCAGGTAATGTCCCCGGTGCGTGGACTAAAGGGGAAATCGCACAGTCCTGGGTCTGGCAGCTACTACCATATTGGTAAATGCACATATATGCCCCCTGCTGGTGACAGCGACAATATATTGATTGACATGCAGTAGGTCGACAGATACAAAAGGTCGACGTACCTGGAAATTGTCGACACACAAATGCTATTCCTGTTATCCGGCCACCGATTGAAGTTTGAACCCTGGAGGCTGGCATCAGGTGCAGTGTCTTGCTCTGCATTGCTTGCTGAAGGTTACTATTCCCAATACATGTCGGCATGGATAGTAAATACACCAGGTGTTGAAAAAACGTGTCGCCCCTTTAAAACATGTTGACCATTTTCATGTACTTGCAAGTGCTTGGCGAAACGCGACGGATACCCGGTAAGGAATAGTGTGGCCTAAAAAAGTGGCATCGCCCCCATTAATATTTCATAATATAAACCCCCCTCCCCCACCACGGGACACTGCCGCAAGAGGGACCACATAACTGGCCTAAGGGTGACATATAAACACAATCCGCTTAATTGTATACAGTTTTTTCTACATTTCTCAATAAAAAAACTTCTGGCCTAGGGCTGCTGAGAAGAAGTCTGATACGCTGGGTGCAGTGATTCAAAACAGATTGGAAACCACTGTGCTCTGCGGAACATCAGGGGTGACATTCTATGGGTTGAGATAATTAGACTTTTGCGATTTTTTTCGCAAAAACGGCCGAAATCGCATTTTTTCCCATTTTCGCATATTTAATGAGCTGCGAAAATGTGAAAAAAGTGCGATTTTGGCCAACAAGTTGGACACACTGGAAATGTGATGGCTGCTTTTCGCAGCACATCGCATCCAGATGTTTTCACATGAAAAAGTATACAAATCGCATATTTAATGGTATGCGATTTGTATAAAGTGTGTCTATAATTCGCCCAAAAATCAGACCAGGTTCTGATGGGCGAATTAGCCAGAACCCTGCACAGATCGGAATGATCTGTGCAGGGTTCTGGTGTAAAAAAAAGTTTAAACAGTTAAAATAAAAAAAAAACAGCGCGGGGTCCCCCGCCAGAGCATAACCAGCCCCGGGCTCATTGAGCCGGTGCTGGTGACATAAAATCAGGGTCCCCGACAAATAGGGGTCCCCTTGATTTAATGAAACCAGCACCAGGCTCAAGGTCCGGCGCTGGGTCCTAAAATACGGGGGACAAAATGACTAGGGGTCCCCCGTATTTTAAGAACCAGCACCAGACCCAACCAGCCAGCAGGGTAATGCCACAGCCGGGGGACACTTATTATATAAGGTCCCGCGGCCAAAGCATTATCCCCCTGGCTGGTCAGCATGGGCAGGGGTCCTGGGGAAGTGGGGACCCCCCCCAATGAAGGGTTCCCCCCCTCCAGGACTTACCAGCCCATGCTGAAAGTCCGGGGCTGTCCCCGATGCCCCTGGGCGGTGGGCATCGGGCTGATGGAAAGTGTAAAAAATAGAAGAAAAACTATTGTTTTCTACTGTAGAACTATGAGTCCCAGCAAGCCTACCCCGCATGCTGGGACTTGGAGAACCACAAGTCCCAGCATGCGGGGTATTAAAGGGCCCGCTGGCACTTGTAGTTCTACAGTACAAAAAATAGTTAAATAAAACACACTGACACCCTGAAAAATAAAAGTTTAATACACACATAACACACACACTGATACTTACCTACCTTGAGCCCGTAGGTCGGTCCCTGGATCCTGGGTCCGGGGCTCCTGGACAGAAGAGTCCGGTTCCGGGGCCTTGGTCCTGGTTCCGGGGCTGGTCCGGGGTCCTGGGCTCCAGGGCTGATGTCTCCGGGGTCCAGGATCCGAAGTAGTCCAAAAGGGGTTCATAAGGAAGGAAATCCTACTCACCTGGTCCCCGGCGACGACCTCTGCATCCTCGCCCGCAGACGCACTGCTCCCGGCTGGTACCCGCTCTCGGACTGGAGAGGCGCAGAGATTTTCATCTTCCGCGCCTTTCCTCCGAATGATTCTATTGGCCGCCTAGCGGCCAATCAGGAGCCGAGAAAGTCTATTTATTTCGGCAAACAATATCGGGCTCAAAAAAGCCAGCCACAGCACTTTTTATACACTTTTTATACAAACTCCCCTGGCCAAAGCATCCCTGGCCAGAACCCCTGGAGATGTGGGGACCCCCCCAAATACCCCCCCTCCAGGGCCCCCCCCCCCAGCCTCGGCTGAAGCCTGAGGCTGTCCCCAGCCTCCCCTAGGCTTTGGGGGTCGGGCTGATGCCAGTAAAGTTTAAAAAAATAGAAGAAAGTTTGGAGTTGACACAAGCAAAAGGTCAATACATGAAACAGTCAACATGCATTTTTCACACATTTTGGGGGCTTTTTCATACTTTAACATCAATGTAGGCTGCGACTGAAGGGTACCCGCTACTCTAATTAGGGGTCGACATTGACACACAAAAAGGGGTGTGGTATAGCACACCGACAGTCATTAGCCTGACGTTGGGATCCCAACTGGCCGGACTCAGACAGCATGGAGAGTGCAACAAAGCCCCTTGCAGGCTCACTGCGCTCACCACCTATTCTATTCTCCCTCTATGGGGGTTGCGGACCCCCACGAGCGAGAATAGCTGGTGGCCACCGGGACCCCGAGTGTCGGGGTTTTGACTGTCGGGATCCCGACTATCTGTCAGCCATCTGGCACCCTAAAAAAGCCCTAAAAATTGCATGTTGACCTTTTCATGTATCGACCTTTTGCTTGGGTTGACCTTTTCCATTTGACCTTTTGCTTATGTCAGGCATTTGTCCGTGTCAATCTTCTCCATGTCGACCTTCTGTCAATGTCGACCTAGTGCATGTGTACTTATTGACTGTTGACCTAGTTACTGTCTATCCTATGATCCACACAGTGGCATAGGCCACGTGAAGGTAAAGGAGATGCCCGGTCAGGGCCATCTTACCATATGGGCTCACTGGGCAGCTGCCCAGGGGCCCTTGATTCTAGGGGCCTTGCAGCAGAGGACCTCATTGGGTGGCAGGTAGAGGATTCTGTCTGACTGCTCTGTCTATGAATGACACTGATTGGCCAGGCAGCATTCTCTCTTCCTGTGAATGTCAGAATGCTGATTGGTGGATGGTATCTACCAATCATTGTGCTTACAGCCATTTACCGCATGGACGCATCTTTAGGAATGGTGCAGGACTACGTGAGAATGGGTGGGTAAGGGGCGATTCAGACCTGCTCACACATTTCCAAATGTGCAGACCCACGCAGCAAGCGCCTTCACCGATATTTTCATTCGCTGGGGCTCTCACTGCCTGATTGACAGGCATGCCCACAAAAATAGTGGACGCACCATAGAAATGCTTTGGGAACAGATGATGTCGGTGTCCGCCCCCAATTCAGACAACAACGTGACAACAACGTGCAGCAGAAAAACAAATCCTTTCTGCTGCAAACAGAGGAAAAGTCATTCGATGGTGAGAAACCATCGAGCAAATGTGTATGCGTACACATCCATTTGCAGCGTAGCGAGTGGACCCGGCCAGCGGGGGGGCGTGCGTTCAGCGGGGCAGCCTTAACCTGCTCACTAGACTCCGAATATATGCAGCTAGCAAGCAGGTCTGAATGACCCCCTCAGTCCATTCCTTGCCCAGGGCCTACAATGCTGTAAAGACTTTCTTCTTGGGCGTCAGACACCTTCATCTCATTTGCACGGTCTCATAAACCATTCATCATTTTAAATCTGCGTCTTTGCCTCTTTTGCATTTTAAAATGGTTAAATTCTTAGACTTGTGAAGTGTATTTCCATATTGTTTTCCAGCCATGTGGGAAGATCCGCGGGAATGAACACAATTAAGCCGCTCATTCTGCATTTGGTTCTGAAACTCTAAATATTAAATTGATTCTTTGGACTGTGACAATGGCCATCGCAATACCTGCTCATTGTCTGCTCTCGCTGAGCATATAGATATGATTTAGAATGTTGAGACCCGTCAAGAAACCGTTAATGAAGCCGCCTGTCCAAGACGAGGTCTTCATGGCGGAAATGACGGTGCAGAGAAACACCGGCGCTTTCTTTGATAAATTTGATCGAAGTGAAGTACAAGAACTTTTGGCCCACACCATCTCCAGCTGGCTGGGGTCCACGGACGATGCCCACCTACCGCACCATCTTCCCAGTGGTCTGATCACTCAGCTTAAAAATCTAACTCATCCAAATGTTCTTCTCTTGGCTCCAGTTGATCCCGAGGTGTGCTTGGATTACCGCGAGGTTCATCAGATATTGAGGGAACTAGTCATTGGCATCTACTGCTTTAACCAAGTGCCGTCCATCTGGCTTAATGCCAATTATGACTGTAGCACATCATGCCAGTTACCCCCTGCCTACTATGACACTAGAGTTGGGCAGATCCTGATCAGCGTGGACTATATGGTGAAGGCCCTATGGCACGGTTCCTACATGGCAGAAGAAAAACGGTCCAGATTCTCTGAAATGTGGAGGTCTAGTATGGACATCGATGCAAATGGTCAACCACAGACCAAGAAAAACATGTTTGTAGACTTTTGCTTGGCTGGTAAGTGTTCCACCAGAGGGCAGCTGCCCAGATCCCCCAGGTAGCAAATGCTGGTACATTTTCCATAATGAATGTTTGATGAAAGTGTTTCCAAAGTGTGTTGAGGTAAAGGGTGGAGGTGTGGGCTGGGGAGGGGGGGGGGGATTGGTCATAACAGTCTTGGTAGTTAGTCTACAGCATTTCCATAATCTGACCTATCACAGCATGTTGAAGTTAGGTAGGCTAAGCAACACAGTGTTAGGTGGGCAAAGCAACAAGGTGGTGGGGTATCACTCCTAAGGTAGACCAAAAACTCCGTACCTGGTGGCTAGTCTGCACTGCAAACTCCATACCTGGTGCCTGGTGTGCACTGCAGACTGCATATCTGGTGCCTGGTGTGCACTGCAGACTCCATATCTGGTCTCTAGTGTGCACTGCAGACTGCATATCTGGTGCCTGGTGTGCACTGCAGACTCTATATCTGGTCTCTAGTGTGCAGTGCACAGAGAGTGGAAGTTTTCTTGAGGGGGACAATGTAATAGCAGATAATATTATTAATTATTTCTGCTCAGTATTCGCTGCTGAAAGAGAGGGGAAGGGGCCACAGTTAAGTTGCAAGTATAGTCAGGAAACTGAGGGAGAAACAAGTACATTTACAGAGGAGAAAGTCCTCACAGAACTCTCAAAACTGAAAGTGGATAAATCAATGGGGCCAGATAAGATACATCCAAGGATACTAAAAGAGCTTAAAGGGGAACTGGTAAAACCAATAACAGAATTATTCAACCAGTCACTAGCTACTGGAGGACTGGAAAACAGCGAATGTAGTCCCACTGCACAAAAGTGGAAGCAAGGATGAGGTAAGCAACTATCGACCAGTGAGCCTTACATCAGTAGTAGGGAAATTGATGGAAACACTCTTAAGAGTTGTAGAATATCTCAAAACCAGCAATTTACAGGATCCAAAACAGCATGGGTTTACTGGGGGAAGATCATGTCAAACAAATCTTATTGACTTTTTTGACTGGGTGACTAAAGTAATAGATCAAGGTGGGGCTGTAGATGTAGCTTATCTAGACTTTAGTAAGGCTTTTGACACTGTCATACATCGCAGACTGTTAAATAAACTTGAAAGCTTGGGATTGGATTCTAAGATAGTTGAATGGATAAGAGCGTGGTTGCAGGACAGAAAACAGAGAGTTGTAGTAAACGGAGTACAGTTAAAGGAGGGAAAGGTTACAAGTGGAGAACTCCAGGGATCTGTACTTGGACCGGTGCTTTTTAATATCTTTATTGGTGATATTGCAAATGGAATTGAGGGTAAAATGTGCCTTTTTGCAGATGACACAAAGGTATGCAACAGGGTAGACACTCCAGGAGGGGTAAAACAAATGATTGAGGATCTAGGTAGATTAGAGTAATGGTCAAGAGAATGGCAACTACAGTTTAATGCCAAAAAATGCAAAATCATGCACTTGGGTCTCAGAAATCCAAAGACTAAATAAAGTATAAATGGCACTATAATGGAAACTACTGAGGAAGAGAGGGATCTAGGTGTCACTATTTCAGGGGACTTAAAAGCAGGTAGGCAATGTAACAAAGCAATGAAGAAGGCAAGTCAGATGCTTGGTTGCATAGGGAGAGGTATCAGCAGTAGAAAGAAAGAAGTAATAATGCCACTGTATAGGTCATTGGTACAACCCCACCTAGAGTATTGTGTTCAGTTCTGGAGGCCATATCTCCAGAAGGATATAAATACATTAGAGACTGTACAAAGAAGAGCAACTAAAATGGTGCATGGCCTACATCACAAAACGTACCAGGAAAGATACATTAGAGCAGAGAAGGGAAAGGGGGGACATGATAGAAACTTTCAAATATATCAAGGGCTTTAACAAGGTACAGGTGGGAGACATTCTTCACAGGAAGAGGAGCAACAGAACACGAGGACATGCACTGAAACTAGAGGGAGGAAGATTCAGGGGAAATGTTAGGAAGAATTACTTCACAGAAAGAGTAGTAGATAAGTGGAATAGCCTCCCATCAGAGGTGGTAGACGCAAATACAGTAGTACAATTTAAACATGCTTGGGATAAGCATATTGATATCCTTACAAAAAAATAAGGATCAAATATGGTTTGAGGGAACATGTTTAAAAAAGGGGCAGACTAGATGGGCCAAGTGGTTCTTATCTGCCGTCAAATTCTATGTTTCTATAAAATCGGCCCACAAGGGCATTTGCCAGAAGTGCCAGATGGCCAGTCCAGCCCTGCTCAATAGTCCGATCAGCTTATCATTAGGAGATCTCAGAATTTAGCCTCCACTGCACATAAATACAGCAATTAGTAAATATGTCACTAACATTGTAAATGACGTAAAACAAAGAGTTTGTGACTTATTCACTTGTTCATTGATAGGTCTAATTGATATTTCGAGTGAAGCTGAGTTTGACGGCTTATACTCCCAGACGTTTGATTCGGATCCAACATATGACCCAAATAAGCAGGAAGAGAAGACCCTGTTCATGCGCTACGCAGATCACATGAGCATACAGATGACATACGTGACCCAGCAGGTGGAGCAGCATGAGAACCTGTTTGTCTATGATGCCTCCTATTTCCTGTCCAGTGTGATCCAGCTGACGGAGGAGGATCTGGACCCTGTAACCTACCAGCGCCTTCAGCAGAGACTGGCTCTTCACCGGAGGCTTGTGACAGAGAACATAGCGAAGAAGCCAGAGATCCGCAAACACATCGCCTATCTCACACTCATCAGCTTCCTCGTGCCGCTGCTACTGGGGATGAAGAAGAAGCTGAAAGTGCCAGATTTCAGTCGTCTCCTGCAGCCGTTCTCTGGTAAGTCACCGCCCCGAGATGCCCAATACACTTCTATAGGTGTGCGCCTAATATTGCTGCTGCTACTCTGTAGTCTGTACAATCGCATGCAGGATAACCAGGGCTGGCCTAGGGGCAAATGCAAGCAAGGGTTGGGCTGGCCTAGGGGGCAAATGCCAGCAAGAGTTGGGCTGGCCTAGGGGGCAAATGCAAGCAAGGGTTGGGCTGGCCTAGGGGGCAAATGCAAGCAAGGGTTGGGCTGGCCTAGGGGGCAAATGCAAGCAAGGGTTGGACTGGCCTAGGGGCATATGCAAGCAAGGGTTGGGCTGGCCTAGGGGGCAAATGCAAGCAATGGTCGGGCTGGCCTAGGGGGCAAATGAAAGCAAGGGTCGGGCTGGCCGAGGGGGCAAATGCAAGCAAGGGTTGGGCTGGACTATAGGCAAATGCAAGCAGAGGTTGGGCTGGACTGGGGGCAAATGCAAGCAAGGGTCGGGCTGGCCTAGGGGCAAATGCAAGCAAGGTTTGGGCTGGCCTAGGGGGCATATGCAAGCAAGGGTTGGGCTGGCCTAGGGGCAAATGCAAGCAAGGGTCGAGCTGGCCTAGGGGGCAAATGCAAGCAAGGGTTGGGCTGGACTGGGGGCAAATGCAAGCAAGGGTTGGGCTGGACTGGGGGCAAATGCAAGCAGAGGTTGGGCTGGACTGGGGGCAAATGCAAGCAAGGGCTGGCCTAGGGGGCATATGCAAGCAAGGGTCGGGCTGGCCTAGGGGCAAATGCAAGCAAGGGTTGGGCTGGCCTAGGGGGCATATGCAAGCAAGGGTTGGGCTGGCCTAGGGAGCAAATGCAAGCAAGGGTCGAGCTGGCCTAGGGGGCAAATGCAAGCAAGGGTCGAGCTGGCCTAGGGGGCAAATGCAAGCAAGGGTTGGGCTGGACTGGGGGCAAATGCAAGCAAGGGTCCCCGGCTTTCCTACTAGTGTCCGGGAAAGGAAAAACAGAGGTGGAGAAAAACCCACTTGGTTTATAAATGATAACTTCTAAGATCTCTAATCAAATATAACAGCTGTGTCTGATAAAGCAGAGACTATACCTCATGGCTGATACATAAGTGATACCGGCGGTCTAGAGACAGACACCGGCATCCTGATATGGAGGATCCCAAAAGGGGCTCGGTAAGTGCCCCTTCAGTGATTAACACTAAGCCTTCTCCCCCACCCTGCAGTCTAAACCCTAAGCCTGGATGATGAGACTGAGCAGATCTGTAATAATGTGAAGATGAAGCAGACGATGTTTTGAGTTTTAGTTGAATGCACCTTGCAGTAAAAGCTAATATATGTATAATGTATGACCAAGTGTCTGCAGTGGCGTAACTATGGTGTGGCAGCCCCAGCTGTGGCTTGGGGGAGTCAGTGGTCTCGGGGCGCACAGAAAAATACCTGCTGTCCTGTACACAGTTTGCTGTCACTCAGTAGTAGTGGGCGGCGGTGGCTGTGTACTATAGCTGCGTACTGTAGGTGACAGCCCCCGCCCCCCCCCGCCTCCCCAGTCTCTTTGCCTCCTCTGCACCTGGGGGTGGCCGGTGTCATTACCCGCACTCACTTCCATGGTGACGGAAGGCTACAGTATGTCAGCACCACGGACGGGGTGTCCTCCCTGTTACGCCGAATGGGCGCACATCACTCATGGGGATCTGCAGCACTATACATGGTGGCACACAGTGGCCCAGGTAAGCAGTCTGCACCATTGTCATGTTTTACTGAAGAAGAGGGGGGCGCCACAAATTTTTGGGCAGGGGGGAGCGAAATTTATAGTTACGCCACTGAGTGTCTGGAATCTGATCCCCAGCCGAGGAGATGATTCCCCGGACAGAGGTGCCCACTGGGAATTTCCCCTTGTGGCCCTATGGACCAATCCATACTTGTGTTGCCCTGGGGAAGGGACGGGTGCGGGATGTGAATGATTAGTATTTGGCGCTGTTTTGCAGATGATAAAGTGAGGACGGAGCGGGAATTGCCCCCGCTGATGCTTGGACAAGATTATAAGTGTCAGCATTTTCAGTATTCACCTAATGAGTATTTCCACCTGCATGGAGGGATAGAGTTTGACCTTGGAACGCCGCCTCTGGAAAATACATCGGAAGAGATTATGGTTTGTGAGACGTCACTTCCTGTTTCATCTTATTAGAAAGTCACTGTTCTTATTGAATACAGTTGGCGTGGATGCACATTGCTCTGTTTCTCTGGGGGACCTTACTGCTGTATGGAGGCGAGACTATTTGACTTGCCCACATCCAGTCTCTGTGGTTTGGCAGACTGAGGGGCTGAGCCAGAGGTAGATGGCAATGGGCCGCATCTATTGCCGGATCCCAGTCTGCTGCTTTAAGCAAACGCCGCTACAAAGTCCTTCCCCAGTGTACATCTGATACATCGGAATGTGTGGGGATTGAGACAGCTGCTGTCAACATCCTGAGGCCCCAAACTAGATCCATGCACCATCCCTACAGCAAGTGCAGTGTCTGAGTATGGCCTCCTATGCAAGTGGGTGGGTGAGCATCACTCCCATAACACACCCATAAGAGGGTCCGCCTCAGGGTACAATGACAGGTGGGGAGTGTGGCTGGTGGGGTACATCTGTCTAACCGTAACACCGGTGTCCTAAGGCAAGCTCATGGAGGACAGAAACCTGGAGGAGATGGGCCATGCCTCGCTTGATTTATATTTCCGCTATGAATACAGACCATGAGCACAGAGCCTCATGATCCTTATGACTTTTTGGGGGTTTTAAGCAGGAGATGCCAGCAAATCAATATGCCCAGCAATGGCCACTAAATTTTCAGTACGCTTCTCCATGCGTGCGTCTGAACTGTGATTGTGCACAGGAACAACTGGGACGCACATGCGCGGTACAACTTAGATGCAAGTGCATGAGCTAAACATTGCTCCACTGTCTGCTGTGTTAAAGAAAGAACATTTAGAGGTTGTATTGCTTAGCCGTCTGCATTTACCACATTCTAGCATTTCTTTACGTACCTGTTTCTTTTTAGGATTGTATTTGCTTATTTTTATTTTAACTGACAGCTTGTTACCCCGTTGTACATGAACAGGGGTGTTGGGACGAGAGCAGTGGACCTGTGAATGAAGGGTCCATAGAGAGGGTGCATTGGGAAGATACTGTCACAACCACATCCTCCTGGTGCACAGTGCTAGGACATGCCCCCTCCCCCCATACCAGGTGGGCTGTGATGTGTTGGTGGTTTGCCCGCACATGCTGCAATACTGTTTATTACAGCGGTTCTTGGACTGTGGGTCCTGACTCCAAAGTAGGTCCCAACCATTGGTGGCTCCAGGGGTGGGGCTGCAGCACAGTTCAAAATTCAAATAGGGGAGGAGTCAAAGCCACTGCCAATGAGCCAGTTTGAAGTGACAGTTGCTGGCAGTGGGTGTGGCTCCCCTATTTGAATTTAGAACTGCGATGCAGCCCCCTCCCCCACTGGTCCGACCCATCTCACACATGGGCCAGATTCTCTAAGCTTCAAAAGTGATAAAATGGAGAGTGATAAGCAGCCAGTCAATCAGCTCCTACCTGCCATGTCACAGACTGTGTTTGAAAAATGTCAGGCAGGAGCTGATTGGCTGGCTGTTTATCTCTCTCTATTTTATCACTGTTGAAGCTTAGAGAATCTGACCATCAGGCCGATGTCTTCTCTGATCTTAGTCAGTGATCCAAGGAGTCTGAAACATCAGTTGAATTGTCTGTTATTTCAGACTCCTCGCATCATTTTGTGCCTTTCCAATGTGGCCATGCATGTGCTATCTGCTGACCACGTATGTGGCCACCATTTTGCGGTAACGTGCTGGGGTCCCGTAATAATTTGTATTGTCTGTTTCCTTTACACGTGTAATATGTGTGTCATGGGCAGTGGCAAACGCAAGATTTCTAGAGAAGGGTTTCCAAATGCAGTCCACAATCTCCCATTCTGCAGAACCGAGTAACAACCCTGGACTTTAATGTAAAAATTGGTCTTTTTATACACTTGGGGTAGATTTATCAATTGTGCCCTAACGTTCCTTATGGGCGCAGGTTCGCTTCACCACTTTATCGTGGTGAAGCTCCTCTGCAATTCGCCCAAATTTATCATTAGAGTGTGCTTCATTATGGGAGTGCGTTATCCCCTGCTGCCGGAGATACGCTGCCAGCCCATAACGTTTCCTACGCTGCCTTCCGCCTGTTATCTGCGCATGCGCATGATACTTTTTCTTGCAATGCGTACCCGGCGCATGCTCAGTTTTTCATGTTAGGTGCTGCTTGTTGGTCCCCGGCAGCTTCAAATTAAAACTGTGCATGCGCCGGGTAATGTTCCCAGGGGATGCTGGGATGCTGTGTATACCCGGCGCATGCGCAGTTTTAATTTGAAGCCGCCGGAGACCAACAAGCGGCACCTAACTTCTTACACGAGACCCACAGCGCCAGAAGTTTCTGGCGAAGTGAACAGAGCACAAAGAAGAAGCGCGCGGCCAGCGGCCAGCTTCATAAATAAGGTATGAGCCTGGAGCTCAATGCACAGACGTTAGCCCTCCACCCCCATACCACCACACGATAATCATCCGTATCGCGGGTTTCATACATCAGGGGAAGCGCTATCCCCTGCTTTAGCGCAGGCGGATAGCGCATATGCCCCACTTCACCACATCATAAATCTACCCCTGGATTCTGTATGAAACACAGTAATAATACCTAACTCTATAAATGGTCTATAGTATTGAGTGTATCAAACATTACAGGAAAAAGGTTGCACGTACCATAATAATACACAAACATATTAGAACAAGTAATGCACTTTCTAAGCACATATTCTCCCACCTCATGGTAAGGCTCCTGTCTCTTCTTACTGGCAGCTGATCTCTGGTCCAGTGCACTGATTGAGGACTCAGATCCATAAACACAAACCACTGGACATGTGTAGCAACTCCGCTCTGTCCCTTACACTGCATGATGTGGCAGCAGCTCTATCTTATTATATACTATTACTATTGTCATAATTTCAGACACTTGACAAGAGGAGGGGGTTTTCGGGCAACTGGAACACCCCCCTTCCCCCTGCATTTGCCTATGATAGGTGTACGAGCATTCCCTTTTCTCTGTACCTATGGGATGCTGCATTTATCTCCACACTATTTCATATGGAAAATAATCCAGCTTTGCTTTGCAGGCTGCCTATGGAGACGTTTGCAACACGGCAATAACTCACATTAATAGCCTCCTGGATCTAGATACAACTTACAGAGAACATTATCCTATCCCTGTGATGAAATTCAATGGAAAAAGGTTAGTGCTGGACTCTCCCCCCCCCCCCTGTATAACTAATGCTGGACATCCCTGCCATATCACTATTGCCAGACATCCCTGCCATATCACTAATGCCGGACATCCCTGCCATGTCACTAATGCCGGACATCCCTGCCATGTCACTAATGCCGGACATCCCTGCCATGTCACTAATGCCGGACATCCCTGCCATGTCACTAATGCCAGACATCCCTGCCATGTCACTAATGCCGGACATCCCTGCCATGTCACTAATGCCGGACATCCCTGCCATGTCACTAATGCCGGACATCCCTGCCATGTCACTAATGCCGGACATCCCTGCCATGTTACTAATGCCGGACATCCCTGCCATGCTGGACATTGCTGCCATATCTCTAAGGGGGAATACCTCAGTGTCTGCAGTGCTGGATACTCCCTACCCACTACAGTAGTTCATAATTCCCCCTCTGTGGAACTAGTTCAGGCACAACTAGAGGCTTTGGCAAAATCTCAAGCTGGGACTCTTTTTTTGTCCCCTGGGATCGGCAGCACTGTGTCCGAGTATATCCAGTATCAGTAGTGCTGGACCCTCCCAATATCAGTAGTGCTGGGCCCTCACCATCACAATAGCAGAGAATGAGCACAGGTTCCCTCAGGTATTATTAACGCAGATGTATAACACATGTGTAGACAAGTCTTTAATCTATAGCATCATATTAGGGTTTTATTTATCGTCTTTCTTGGTCATTGTTTATACTGTAATATACATCAATTAATTCTTCTTTCTTCATTGTCTTTTTTTATTATTATTTTTATTATTGTTTAAAGTCATTGTGTTTCTGTAGCTACCATGTCATTGCAATCCAGCTGGAAGATTTCTACCAGACCATGCTTACAAAGCAGTGGTGGGGATCTATGAATGGAACAATAAGCTCACTGAAGCCCAAGCGTCTCCCTTTGACGGACACCCAGCTCCACGAGCAGTTCAAGAAAATATTTGGTTATAAAAAAGCCATTAAGTGCAAGGTATGTTATGTGTTTGCTTGGCGTCGCGGACAGGACTTTTTTCATAAATAGTTACCAATAGTTAAAAAAGGAGATCAGTTCCTTAATGGCATTCGCTTAACTGGACTTTGGTCAGGTTTATCCGATTTATGCGATTAAACGCAGTGCTTTTGGGTGCGTTGATCCGATGATTTCCAATTATTTTGTGAGCCGGGTAACGCAATTGGATTCCCCCAATTGGGCTTAGCACTGAATCGCAGGCAGGAGCATTCTGAATGCAGGTGAATTACAGATAGAATGCGAGTGTCTACGCCGAACGATGAGATCACGCCGACCTCCAGCCCCCTATCCACAAAAAAAGCCGACATGCTGTGTGCAAGAGATTAATTCTGTGAAGCAGTAATGCTGACCACTTCACCGGCCATACTGCCCAATACATAATGCCTCTATTCCGGATTTAAAAGGATTGTCTTTTTAACAATGCTCTGCTAAATGATTTACACATTTCCATCATGATAAAATTATTAATATTTTTTTTGTGAGGATACTTAGGGGCAGTTACCTCATTTTTTTTTGTACAATGATATTTCCTGTAAATCCTTAGTTATCCAAAAATGTTATCTGTGTTTCGTTCTAGTCCTGATATTTTAAATTTGGGAATTGAGGAAAGAACCTGTTAATCTATCGCCTAATTTTAGATATTATTCAAATAATAACCACAACCACATCAATAGCTAATTGTTTCTACCAAAACCGCCTTGAATTTGAATTATCTGTAACCCCTCCACATCATTTCAATTTGGGACTTTAATTGCAGATGACCTGTGCACTTGTAGAAGTCATCCAAAAAGTGCTTGGGGCAGGAACTAAGGGCCTGATTCAGAGTTGATCAGCAGGTGGGGCAGATGTAACAGGTGCAGAGAGAGTTAGATTTCGGTGAGTTATTTTGTTTCAGTAAATACTGGCTGTTTTATTCTTACACTGCAAGTTAGGTTTCAAGTTGAACACAACCCACCCAAATGTAGCTCTCTGCACATGTTACATCTGCCCAACCTGCAGTGCAGCATGGTTTTGTGGATTACAGAAAAAAATGTGATTTGCGATAAGGTGTTAATCAGTCCCTAAGTCCCATTCTTGTCCCCAGGACATGCGCTCCAGTGATTTCAGCAGTGACAGTTGGCTGCATCACTGCAGGATGCACAGACTAGCAAGAGTTCTGAATGTTTTTCTACCTTAAAAGCAAGTAGAAGAAGCTAATACCAGCTGCAGTGCTGACCATATGGTACAGGGGAAAGCACTTACTGTAGCACATACATGATGTATGTAATATATGAGCTGGCTGGTTCCCCTATTGATCGGCAATGTTTTGTGCATCAGGTGCCGTGCTGCACCTTAGACTATGCATAAGGCATCACACTCCTTCTAAGCCTGCCTCCAGACTCCCATTGGCTAGTTGTAGAAGAGTCTGGGGGCTGGCTTAAAAGAACTGTGCTGCATAATGCTGTGTGTACTTTGATGCACACAGGGCTGCGATCCCTGGGGGAACCAGCCAGCACATATTCTACATACATCATGTATGTGCTACAGTATGTGCTGGCAGGTTCCCCCAGGGATCGCAGCCCTGTGTGCATCAAAGCACACACAGCATTATGCAGCACAGTTCTTTTAAGCCAGCCCCAGACTCTTGTACAACTAGCCAATGGGAGTCTGGAGGCAGGCTTAGAAGGAGTGTGATGCCTTATGCATAGTCTAAGGTGCAGCACGGCACCTGATGCACAAAACATTGCCGATCAATAGGGGAACCAGCCAGCTCATATATTACATACATCAGAACATGCTAAGCGGTTCCCCCCTGAACTACGAGGTCGGCGCTGCAGCCCAGGGACTGCATACATCGCTGGTTACAACCGTGTCAGCTAATGCCCTGTGGTCACATCCTGTGTGACTGTGGGTAAATACTTTATGTTGCTCTATAGAAAAGCTCCTTAGGTGACTTGTGTCCTGTGTCTTACCTTCTGGACAGATCAATTATAATCTTGTTAACTGAAGTTTTACAATCATGTATTTAATGTAAATCAGTCTAATTATCTTGTAGAATTTACCTTTTGGAATAAGAGCGGCCGCAGAGCGAGGACTGGCCGCCATCTTTTATACCTTTTGCCGTAAAACACCTATTTCCGGTCTCAATGTCCTCGATGACGTGGGCTACTCCATATTACACCACGCTGCTATACATAACAGAGCATTGGTCGTATCTCAGCTAGCAAAAACCGGATTGAATTTAAATCAACGCCGCCGCGATAATTATCCAACGCAAGGCGAGTTTTACTTCTCCCTTCATTTCATTAGGTTTCAGTGTGAGTTATGTTCTCTCAGCAAACACACCTGCAGACGTTTTTTAGCTAAATGAAATTAATAATTTGTGTGAATTTAGGGGGCGGGGCCTAATGACGAGTAGTGCCCGTCCCCATCAGAGTCCTCTGCAGCTGCTGTCGACAGGTAGTGCATGCTCCCCCTCCCTCGCTCCCTCTCCTTCTCTACCTGGCATAACCTGTAATAGGGGCTCTGCCAGGCATAAGGTGAATAAGGGGGCTCTGCCTGGCGTATTGTGTATAAGGGGCTCCGCCTGGCGTAATGTGTAACAGGGGCTCTACCTGGTGTAAATGTGTATAAGAGTTTCTACTTTGCATAATGTGCATAAGGGGATCTACCTGGTATAATATGTACCGGGGGCCTACCTGTCGTTATGTACATGAGGTGCTCTACTCGCATTTGTAATGGAACGCCCAGCGTTTGCATGGGGACACCCATGAAACGCTGGGCTCTCCCATATCCCAGAGCCGCCACCACCCCTGTCTTGACCCCCCCCCCCCTCCCCCGTGCTAGCACCACGCGACTGTGCAGATTGGCGAAGGCACCCGCACAGAAGCCCTGCACATGGGCATATGAGAATATGCACATTCGCAGTACTTCACCATAGGCCCCCCGTGCAAATATGCGGGACACCGAAGGAATTAGAATCAGGGCCTTCATGTGAAGCTGCAGCAATGGTAACACTGTGATGTCACACAAGGCCCTATACCACGTTCCCAGAGTCCTCTGGTTTAGTATAGGAAGTGTTACATGTGTTATTTAGGTACTGTGCAGTGTGAATTTGGAATTCTTTGTTGTTGCAGGGAAGCTTCAGAGTGCGGACACTATTGCTGAACGGACCGGTGAGTTTTTACTGACAATTAGTTATTGTTACCGATATCCATCCGTTATGTAGATGGCAGCCTTGGGTTCCTGTGATATTCAGGTGTGGCATAGCACGTCGAAACGAAAAGATCGACATGCTCATAATCGACACTGGGGAAAAATGTAACACCAGGAAAGGGTCAACACATGTCAATGTTGACATCTGAGCACGTGGATCCCCAATTAGTGTCCTGTGTCCCCTCACCATGCTTCAGCCCCGGTGCACGCTCCCCTACTCTAGTCCACCTGGATGGAAAGTATGAAAAGTCGAGAAAGTGAATATACAATAACAGAGAAGAACTCATGTCAACCTTTCATGTGTCCACTACTGCCATAGCAACCTATTGCTTGCGTTGACCTTTTGATAATGTCGACCATATGCATGTTGAGCATATATTGCCAACCTATTGACTAGGGATGGCCATCGGCCATCAGTGATTCATAGTCACCCATGTAGAATAGTTTTGCCATCAATGGGTAAAACTAGAAGGTTCCCCTCCATCGATGGCACAGTATAACTGAATAGTTGTTATTTTTTTCACACTGAAGTTGCCGGGACACTGAGCATTGCTCCGCCTTACATCTATGAAGCCCCACCCCCATGTTTGATTGGCCCAGGGGCCATTCAGTCAAAAATATGGCCGACCATTGATCGTCAAAAGCATTGATGGTCATCCACAACTTTAGCATGCTACTATTGATGACCGTTTGTTGCCGTTTGGCAACCATCGATGGAGATCGCAATGATGATCATCACAACGTTGGCCATCCCTATTATTGACTGTTGACCTAGACATTGTATGACAGCCATCTGGATACCGTGAGAGTCAGCCCAAATAAAATGCCAGGGTCACAAAGCATTGTGGATGCCTTGGTGGCAGCTGTATTTGGCTTGCAGGGTACCACGGCCTAGGATCTGCGTACGTCTCCTTAGTACACCTGTGTCACTTAGCTTCCTGGTCCCGCCCCCCTACACATGACATCACGTGAGTAGGGAGGTGATGACATAGAGGCTATGATGTAATACTAGTCATAATCTCTAAACAGCGTCTTTAGTCTGTAAACCCAATCCCTAAAACCAAACCTTGCCCCTAGCAACCAATCTGATTCTATCTGTCATTTTCTAGAATGCAATAGAGAAATGATAGGTAGAATCTGTTTGGTTGCTAAGGGCAATAGACAAAAGATTCCCAAGACACAAGTTGGAAATTAGGCAGGAAGAGAAGCCTTGTCTGGGTGCTCACTGTGATATGGAAATTCATGCCTGGTGCCCATCCACTGAGGGATACGGTCATTTGGTCTACAGCATGATGGTCGACATGGTCTAGGTCAGCATGGGACTATGTCAACATGGGTCTAGGTCGACGTGGCTTTAGGTCGACAGGTCATTAAGTCGACATGGCTTTAGGTCGACACATGCATTAGGTCTACATGGGCAAGGTCGACAGTCAAAAGGTTGACATGGTTTTTTTTTACTGTTTTTGGGGCCGCCATGTGCCGACAGGCAATATTTCATGCCCTACAATCCACTAGGGCGTGGAAGGCGTGCCCGAAACATGATGAGCGCAGTGGTTCTACGTTTCACTGTCCATGTCGACACAACATGTGCCGACAGGTGGAATTTCATGCCCTAACATCCATTAGGGCATGGAGGGAGAATAAAATAGTGTATTGAGTGTAGGCGAGGGGACGCAGTGCTACGTTTCACTGTCCATGTTGACTGTCAAAAACACCATGTCGACCCTTCAGCATGTCGACTTAATGGTGTTGACCATCATGTTGTAGACCAAATGATCCATACCTTCCACTGACTATCTGGGCACAGTCACTGAGGTTACCCCCCCCCAAACATGGTTTTGCTCTCGCTGCTTAGAAAGAAGCCACATGACCTGGGTTTAGTTAGCACCTTGCCCAGAGACCGGTCAGCCAGTGACTGTTCCTGTCCTTGTCTGCAGGACCTACTGCGCTGCACCTGGCAGCTAAATGTGGCTCTCTGGAAGTTCTCTCCTGCCTCCTGGCCTTCAATACAGACTACACGCTGTGTGACAAGCGCGGCTGGACTGCGATACACTTTGCTGCTTTCTACGGCAATATTCCCTGCATTACAGCTCTGTACAGGAAAGACCCTTCTCTGCTGGAGATGGAAACGGCTGGCCAGTAAGTAATAATGGGTACTTGTTTCCTAGCACGGCGCCCACGATATTAAGTTGTATGACATCGCATCGCATTCCATAAGCCCGCATGCGATGCGATGCAATTTTAAATTGTATAAGCCCCTATACGATTAATTGTATTAGCACCCTAATGGGTGCTTACAATGTTAAATACACCCCCATGCCACCCCCACTATCAACACCAACCGGAAGCGTGGCGAGTGCAACGAGCCCGCGAGGGGCGGCGGTACGCGTCCTCCGACCTTTTCATACCCCCACTATCCACGTCGGCGTGGAGTTGAGTTTATATAGTGTGGCGAGTGCAGCGAGGCGAGCCCCGCGAGGGGACGCGTATTAGTTTACATGTATTCCGCGTCCCCTCGAAGGGCTCGCCACGCTTCGGGCTCGCTGCGCTCGCCACACTATATTCAATCAACTCCACGCCAACGTGGATAGTGGGGGTATGAAAAGGTCGGAGGACGCGTACCGCCACCCCTCGCGGGCTTGGCGCGATTCGGGTTGGCGTTGATAGTGGGGGTAGCGTGGGGGTGCTTTTAACATTGTAATCACCCATTACGGTGCTTATACAATTAATTATCTTATAGGGGGCACATTTAACATTGAAAACACCCATTAGGGTGCATATACAATTTTAAATCGTATACCATTGTAAATGGCATACAATGCGATGGTATACAATTTAAAATTGTATAACATCGGCTGCCATCGCGTAACATCGCATACCATCGTATGCCTTATGGTATGCGATGCGATGGGCGCCGTGCTAGGAAACAAGTACCTAATAATGTAACTGTGAGAGTATCAGCACTAGAACATAGTAGCTTTGGTAGGGCAATAAGATAGTGTTATACTCGTCATCCAGCAGCATGACTTGTTTAACATAGTATAATAATCAGAAACTAGGACAGAGGGAAAACGTTGTAATGACCCCAAAAGTCATAAAAACAAAAACAAGGCTATACCTGCGCAGGTGTATGATATGCCCCCAAGCCACGTTGATGGAGGCATATCATAAACCTGCGCAGGTATATGTAACCAATATCTCTGAATTCTATTATCATGTAGTGTTCAAGATTGGTTACTAATACCATTCAGTGAGCTGGGGGAACCAATGTCTTGCTTTACTTACTCAGTATTAACCCCTCCCTTGCAAGCACCTGAATGGTATTACTGAACTAATTTGAGCATCTACCACTATCTGTCTGTATAATGGGTGTCCCAGGTTTAATGTGAAATTACCAGACCTGGGTCGGACCCGGGATCAAGTTCCCCATTCCGACGCGGCAAATGCGATGTGAAAGGGGTATCATATGATTAGTTGAAATGGGAGAGGAATCGGCAGCAGAAAGAAGTAATAATACCACTGTATAGGTCATTGGTACGTCCTCTTCTAGATACTGTGCCCAGTTCTGTATAGGTCACTGGTGCGGACGCATCTAGATACTGTGTCCAGTTCTGTATAGGTCACTGGTGCGGCCTCATCTAGATACCGTGTCCAGCTCTGTATAGGTCACTGGTGCGGCCTCCTCTAGATACTGTGCCCAGTTCTGTATAGGCCATTGGTATGGCCTCATCTAGATACTGTGCCCAGTTCTGTATAGGTCACTGGTGCAACCTCATCTAGATACTGTGCCCAGTTCTGTATAGGCCACTGGTACGTCCTCATCTAGATACTGTGCCCAGTTCTGTATAGGTCACTGGTGCGGCCTCATCTAGATACTGTGTCAAGTTCTGTATAGGTCACTGGTGCGGCCTCATCCAGATACTGTGCCCAGTTCTGTATAGGTCACTGGTGCGGACGCATCTAGATACTGTGTCCAGTTCTGTATAGGTCACTGGTGCAGCCTCATCTAGATACCGTGTCCAGCTCTGTATAGGTCACTGGTGCGGCCTCCTCTAGATACTGTGCCCAGTTCTGTATAGGCCATTGGTATGGCCTCATCTAGATACTGTGCCCAGTTCTGTATAGGTCACTGGTGCAACCTCATCTAGATACTGTGCCCAGTTCTGTATAGGCCACTGGTACGTCCTCATCTAGATACTGTGCCCAGTTCTGTATAGGTCACTGGTGCGGCCTCATCTAGATACTGTGTCAAGTTCTGTATAGGTCACTGGTGCGGCCTCATCCAGATACTGTGCCCAGTTCTGCATAGGTCACTGGTGCGGCCTCATCTAGATACTGTGCCCAGTTCTGTATAGGTCACTGGTGCGGCCTCATCTAGATACTGTGCCCAGTTCTGTATAGGTCACTGGTACGGCCTCATCTAGATACTGTGCCCAGTTCTGTATAGGTCACTGGTATGGCCTCATCTAGATACTGTGCCCAGTTCTGTATAGGTCACTGGTGCGGCCTCATCTAGATACTGTGCCCAGTTCTGTATAGGTCACTGGTGCGGCCTCATCTAGATACTGTGCCCAGTTCTGTATAGGTCACTGGTCAGGGCTCATCTAGATACTGTGCCCGGATCTGTATAGGTCACTGGTGCGGCCTCATCTAGATACTGTGCCCAGTTCTGTATAGGTCACTGGTGCGGCCTCATCTATGGCACTGTGCCCAGTTCTGTAAAGGTCACTGGTATGTCCTCATCTAGATACTTTGCCCAGTTCTGTATAGATCACTGATGCGGCCTCATCTAGATAATGTGCCCAGTTCTGTATAGGTCACTGGTGCGGCCTCATGTAGATACTGTGCCCAGTTATGTATCGGTCACTTGTGCGGCCTCATCTAGATACTGTGCCCAGTTCTGTATAGGTCACTGGTGCGGCCTCATCTAGATACTTTGCCCAGTTCAGTATAGGTCACTGGTGCGGCCTCATCTAGATACTGTGCCCAGTTCTGTATAGGTCACTGGTGCAACCTCATCTAGATACTGTGTCCAGTTCTGTATAGGTCACTGGTGCGGCCTCATCTAGATACCGTGCCCAGTTCTGTATAGGTCACTGGTACGGCCTCATCTAGATACTGTGCCCAGTTCTGTATAGGTCACTGGTACGTCCTCATCTAGATACTGTGCCCAGTTCTGTATAGGTCACTGGTGCGGCCTCATCTAGATACCGTGCCCAGTTCTGTATAGGTCACTGGTGCAACCTCATCTAGATACTGTGTCAAGTTCTGTATAGGTCACTGGTGCGGCCTCATCCAGATACTGTGCCCAGTTCTGCATAGGTCACTGGTGCAGACTCTTCTATATACTGTGCCCAGTTCTGTATAGGTCACTGGTGCGGCCTCATCTAGATACTGTGTCAAGTTCTGTATAGGTCACTGGTACGGCCTCATCTAGATACTGTGCCCAGTTCTGTATAGGTCACTGGTGCGGCCTCATCTAGATACCGTGCCCAGTTCTGTATAGGTCACTGGTGCAACCTCATCTAGATACTGTGTCAAGTTCTGTATAGGTCACTGGTGCGGCCTCATCCAGATACTGTGCCCAGTTCTGCATAGGTCACTGGTGCAGCCTCATCTAGATACTGTGCCCAGTTCTGTATAGGTCACTGGTGCGGCCTCATCTAGATACTGTGCCCAGTTCTGTATAGGTCACTGGTGCGGCCTCATTCAGATACTGTGCCCAGTTCTGCATAGGTCACTGGTGCGGCCTCATGTAGATACTGTGCCCAGTTATGTATCGGTCACTTGTGCGGCCTCATCTAGATACTGTGCCCAGTTCTGTATAGGTCACTGGTGCGGCCTTATCTAGATACTTTGCCCAGTTCAGTATAGGTCACTGGTGCGGCCTCATCTAGATACTGTGCCCAGTTCTGTATAGGTCACTGGTGCAACCTCATCTAGATACTGTGTCCAGTTCTGTATAGGTCACTGGTGCGGCCTCATCTAGATACTTTGCCCAGTTCAGTATAGGTCACTGGTGCGGCCTCATCTAGATACTGTGCCCAGTTCTGTATAGGTCACTGGTGCAACCTCATCTAGATACTGTGTCCAGTTCTGTATAGGTCACTGGTGCGGCCTCATCTAGATACCGTGCCCAGTTCTGTATAGGTCACTGGTACGGCCTCATCTAGATACTGTGCCCAGTTCTGTATAGGTCACTGGTACGTCCTCATCTAGATACTGTGCCCAGTTCTGTATAGGTCACTGGTGCGGCCTCATCTAGATACCGTGCCCAGTTCTGTATAGGTCACTGGTGCAACCTCATCTAGATACTGTGTCAAGTTCTGTATAGGTCACTGGTGCGGCCTCATCCAGATACTGTGCCCAGTTCTGCATAGGTCACTGGTGCAGCCTCATCTAGATACTGTGCCCAGTTCTGTATAGGTCACTGGTGCGGCCTCATCTAGATACTGTGTCAAGTTCTGTATAGGTCACTGGTACGGCCTCATCTAGATACTGTGCCCAGTTCTGTATAGGTCACTGGTGCGGCCTCATCTAGATACCGTGCCCAGTTCTGTATAGGTCACTGGTGCAACCTCATCTAGATACTGTGTCAAGTTCTGTATAGGTCACTGGTGCGGCCTCATCCAGATACTGTGCCCAGTTCTGCATAGGTCACTGGTGCAGCCTCATCTAGATACTGTGCCCAGTTCTGTATAGGTCACTGGTGCGGCCTCATCTAGATACTGTGCCCAGTTCTGTATAGGTCACTGGTGCGGCCTCATTCAGATACTGTGCCCAGTTCTGCATAGGTCACTGGTGCGGCCTCATCTAGATACTGTGCCCAGTTCTGTATAGGTCATTTATATGCCCTCATCTAGATACTGTGCCCAGTTCTGTATAGATCATTGGTACAACCTCATCTAGATACTGTGTCCAGTTCTGTATAGGTCACTGGTTCGATCATATCTCCAGAAGGATATAAATACATTTGTGACTGAACGAAGAAGGGCAACTTAAATGGTAAATGGCCTGCATCACAAAACTTACCCGGAAAGACTAAAATATCTCTTTAGGTATAGTTTGGAGCAGAGAATAGAACATATACCAGGGGTAATACCAAGGTCCAGGAGGGAAACATTCCTCACAGGTATTATAACACGAGGACATTCACTGTGGGGACATTCAGGGTAAATGTGAGGAGAAATGACCTCACAGAAAGGGTAGAGGACAAGTGGAATAGCCATCAGAGGAGTAGAAACCACTGACTGTACTGGGTAATGGAGGAGGCTTGTGTTCTGCTTACTGTCCCCAGGCATCGATCTACCCCGCTGCTCCTCACCGCCACCTCCGGAGCCCGTGATGCCCTCACACATCTTCTGTCTCTTGGTGCCGACTGGAGGAGAACAGACAGCATGGGGAACAACATCATCCACCTGGCTGTGCTCTTCTTCCACACTTACATTCTGACGTACGTCATAGAGCTACACATCCCGGACCTGCAGGTGTGGCAGCATCTAGTAGGTAAAGCTGATTATAACCTGTAATATTACTTGTTGGGCATGTTATTCTCTGCACATTGCCAACCTCCAGCCGGGCACCGGAACTAGACCCTGCAGATTCTACTGATAAAGGCATCTTTGGACACAGTGAAATAAGCTAATGCCCCACGAGGCGCCGTCTGTTAGAGGGAACCTACTTTTGGCATCTTCGAACCGAAGACTCAGCATCAGATCACCATGGCGACCATTGGTTACAGCATCGGACATCTCAACAAGCCTACTCAGAATGGCTGCACCATCTCCATTGCCGACGCTGTGTCGGAGCAGCTTGACCAGTATCGTTATCGTTTATAGTTTTCCGTAACGTTTGTGTAATTTCCATAGCAAAGTACAGGGATAAGGGAAGAGGGCAACAATAAGTGATAATGGGTAACTGTGTTTTTTGTAGTCCAAGCAGACCTTAGCCCCTGGGCAATGCAGTTCTGTAAGGTAGTATGATTGGCCGATGCTGTTGTGTTCCCCGTATTAACCATCATTTATATAGCGCACACATATTCTGCAGCGCTGTACAGAGCGTTTGCCCTCCGTATCACAGACAGTATGATATTGTGCTTTATGTGTGTGGTAACAGACAGGGGTAAATGGGAAGCCGTGACATAATGGAGGTACAGCCTAACATGACGCAGCCAGGTAGTTGGGGAACTTTGGGGGCTATCACCCCTAGCTGTCGTCTCCCTGCGTCTCTGTAGGGTCCGTGGTGACTGCCGGTGTCAGGAGAGGTGTGAGACCTGGACTGGAGTAATGCTCCGCTCTGATTGCCTTGTTATTATAAGCTGTGTGCAATTCATTTCTCAGTATACAGCACCGACCATTAGTCATTGCCTAGTTCATCTGCTCATTGTTCTCTTACATGTGACTTGCATGTATGTTGGTGAGATGTGTATGTGTGCACGTATGTTGGTGAGATGTGTATGTGTGCACGTATGTTGGTGAGATGTGTATGTGTGCACGTATGTTGGTGAGATGTGTATGTGTGCACGTATGTTGGTGAGATCTGTATGTGTGCACGTATGTTGGTGAGATGTGTATGTGTGCACGTATGTTGGTGAGATGTGTATGTGTGCACGTATGTTGGTGAGATCTGTATGTGTGCACGTATGTTGGTGAGATGTGTATGTGTGCACGTATGTTGGTGAGATCTGTATGTGTGCACGTATGTTGGTGAGATGTGTATGTGTGCACGTATGTTGGTGAGATGTGTATGTGTGCACGTATGTTGGTGAGATGTGTATGTGTGCACGTATGTTGGTGAGATGTGTATGTGTGCACGTATGTTGGTGAGATCTGTATGTGTGCAGGTATGTTGGTGATATGTGTATGTGTACACGTATGTTGGTGAGATCTGTATGTGTGCACGTATGTTGGTGAGATCTGTATGTGTGCACGTATGTTGGTGAGATCTGTATGTGTGCACGTATGTTGGTGAGATATGTATGTGTGTACGTATGTTGGTGAGATCAGTATGTGTGCACAAATGTTGGTGAGATCTGTATGTGTGCACGTATGTTGGTGAGATCTGTATGTGTGCACGTATGTTGGTGAGATCTGTATGTGTGTACGTATGTTGGTGAGATCTGTATGTGTGCACGTATGTTGGTGAGATCTGTATGTGTGCACGTATGTTGGTGAGATCTGTATGTGTGCACGTATGTTGGTGAGATCTGTATGTGTGCACGTATGTTGGTGAGATCTGTATGTGTGTACGTATGTTGGTGAGATCTGTATGTGTGCACGTATGTTGGTGAGATCTGTATGTGTGCACGTATGTTGGTGAGATCTGTATGTGTGCACGTATGTTGGTGAGATCTGTATGTGTGCACGTATGTTGGTGAGATCTGTATGTGTGCACGAATGTTGGTGAGATGTGTATGTGTGCACGTATGTTGGTGAGATCTGTATGTGTGCACGTATGTTGGTGAGATCTGTATGTGTGCAGGTATGTTGGTGATATGTGTATGTGTGCACGTATGTTGGGGAGATCAGTATGTGTGCAAGTATGTTGGTGAGATCTGTATGTGTGCACGTATGTTGGTGAGATCTGTATGTGTGCACGTATGTTGGTGAGATCTGTATGTGTGCACGTATGTTGGTGAGATCTGTATGTGTGCACGTATGTTGGTGAGATCTGTATGTGTGCACGTATGTTGGTGAGATCTGTATGTGTGCAAGTATGTTGGTGAGATCTGTATGTGTGCACGTATGTTGGTGAGATCTGTATGTGTGCACGTATGTTGGTGATATGTGTATGTGTGCACGTATGTTGGGGAGATCAGTATGTGTGCACGTATGTTGGGGAGATCAGTATGTGTGCACGTATGTTGGTGAGATCTGTATGTGTGCACGTATGTTGGTGAGATCTGTATGTGTGCACGAATGTTGGTGAGATCTGTATGTGTGCACGTATGTTGGTGAGATCTGTATGTGTGCACGTATGTTGGTGAGATCTGTATGTGTGCACGTATGTTGGTGAGATCTGTATGTGTGCACGTATGTTGGTGAGATCTGTATGTGTGCACGTATGTTGGTGAGATCTGTATGTGTGCAAGTATGTTGGTGAGATCTGTATGTGTGCACGTATGTTGGTGAGATATGTATGTGTGTACGTATGTTGGTGAGATCAGTATGTGTGCACAAATGTTGGTGAGATCTGTATGTGTGCACGTATGTTGGTGAGATCTGTATGTGTGCACGTATGTTGGTGAGATCTGTATGTGTGTACGTATGTTGGTGAGATCTGTATGTGTGCACGTATGTTGGTGAGATCTGTATGTGTGCACGTATGTTGGTGAGATCTGTATGTGTGCACGTATGTTGGTGAGATCTGTATGTGTGCACGTATGTTGGTGAGATCTGTATGTGTGCACGTATGTTGGTGAGATCTGTATGTGTGCACGAATGTTGGTGAGATGTGTATGTGTGCACGTATGTTGGTGAGATCTGTATGTGTGCACGTATGTTGGTGAGATCTGTATGTGTGCAGGTATGTTGGTGATATGTGTATGTGTGCACGTATGTTGGGGAGATCAGTATGTGTGCAAGTATGTTGGTGAGATCTGTATGTGTGCACGTATGTTGGTGAGATCTGTATGTGTGCACGAATGTTGGTGAGATCTGTATGTGTGCACGTATGTTGGTGAGATCTGTATGTGTGCACGAATGTTGGTGAGATCTGTATGTGTGCACGTATGTTGGTGAGATCTGTATGTGTGCACGTATGTTGGTGAGATCTGTATGTGTGCACGTATGTTGGTGAGATCTGTATGTGTGCACGAATGTTGGTGAGATCTGTATGTGTGCACGTATGTTGGTGAGATCTGTATGTGTGCACGAATGTTGGTGAGATCTGTATGTGTGCACGTATGTTGGGGAGATCTGTATGTGTGCACGTATGTTGGTGCGATGTGTATGTGTGCACGTATGTTGGTGAGATCTGTATGTGTGCACGTATGTTGGGGAGATCAGTATGTGTGCCCGTATGTTGGTGAGATCAGTATGTGTGCACGTATGTTGGTGAGATCTGTATGTGTGCACGAATGTTGGTGAGATCTGTATGTGTGCACGAATGTTGGTGAGATCTGTATGTGTGCACGTATGTTGGTGAGATGGGATGCAGTTAAAATCCCGGCGGTCGGGATCCCGGCATTCAGAATCCCGACCGCCGAAATGCCGACACATTCTCCCTCCTGGGGTGTCCACGACACCCCTGGAGGGAGAATAAATTAGCGTGCCGAGCGTAGCGAGGCACCGGGCCCGCTGCGTGGCGATCGCAGCGAGCCCGCAAGGGGGGGCGATCCACGTCCCCCCCTTGTCGGCATTTCGGCTGTCGGGATTCCGAACGCCGGGATCCCGACTGCCGGGATTCAATACTGAATCCGGTGAGATCTGTATGTGTGCACGTATGTTGGTGAGATCTGTATGTGTGCACGTATGTTGGTGAGATCTGTATGTGTGTACGTATGTTGGTGAGATCTATTTGTGTGCACGTATGTTGGTGAGATCTGTATGTGTGCACGTATGTTGGTGAGATCTGTATGTGTGCACGTATGTTGGTGACATCTCTATGTGTGCACGTATGTTGGTGAGATCTGTATGTGTGCACGTATGTTGGTGAGATCTGTATGTGTGCACGTATGTTGGTGAGATCTGTATGTGTGCACGTATGTTGGTGAGATCTGTATGTGTGCACGTATCTTGGTGAGATCTGTATGTGTGCACGTATGTTGGTGAGATCTGTATGTGTGCACGTATGTTGGTGAGATCTGTATGTGTGCACGTATGTTGGTGAGATCTGTATGTGTGCACGTATGTTGGTGAGATCTGTATGTGTGCACGTATGTTGGTGAGATCTATTTGTGTGCACGTATGTTGGTGAGATCTGTATGTGTGCACGTATGTTGGTGAGATCTGTATGTGTGCACGTATGTTGGTGACATCTCTATGTGTGCACGTATGTTGGTGACATCTCTATGTGTGCACGTATGTTGGTGAGATCTGTATGTGTGCACGTATGTTGGTGAGATCTGTATGTGTGCACGTATGTTGGTGAGATCTGTATGTGTGCACGTATGTTGGTGAGATCTGTATGACCGCTGGCGTCTCTTCTTGGATAGGACAATTTATTTATGTTTATTTCAGAGATGCTGAATTGTAACGATCCATATAGAACACAGATGGCTGCCCGGTGCCTGGAGGTTCTGTCTGTGGCAAAGGAACATTATTGGAGAGACATTTATGAAGCAGGTAGGAGAGCCGTCGTTCTGTTCCATGTGTCTATTGGTGACTGGGGGCCTGATTCAGAGATGTGCGCTACGCTCTCGCCAGCTTGTTGTTCCCTCCCCACGTGTTCCCCGAATGTCAGTCACTCCTGTCTGCTAGCGCCACCGCAAGACCATTTTGGCACATGCGCAGTGTAACTAAACATGCGCCGATGTGGCCAGTGATCATCGGTGGTCAGAGAAATTAAGCTTTTAAAAAAAAATGCCTGATCCCATTCATGTTGTATGGTAATGCACAGATGCAAGGAAGTGACAGCGCAATTCTAAAGCAGCAATTCTGCAGCCACAGATCACCATCGCCAGTGGCTGTACGTGACGTCACACAACCGCCGCAGCCCTCCCTTAGAGCGGTTCAAACAAGCCTGCATTGTGCGGACCACTCCCACAAAATGGTCCTTTGCTACACTCCAACAATCCGTCGCCGCCCCCCACCGGCTGTGAAACTGCAATCGCCTGTGATAGAAAGTTCAGGGTTTGCACACGCTGAACAGGAAGTGCTGAATAGCGATTTCCATACTTCTACAATGGGGTCTGAATCAGGCCCTTTACCCAGCAGCTGGCACTTACTTCTGTCCCCACGCCAATGGCTGCTTATTGACCGATAAATGCAAAATAATGAAATGAGCGTGAAAAGTGTTTAATGTAATAAGACAATAAACCAAAACAAGTTAATTATCGTATTAAAAACATGAGGGGCGAGATGTAATAGGGTGCGGTTTTTTTATACAGCTAAAAAATCGCACCATATTGCAGACCCCCAATAAAGCCCCCCCAGGCTTCACTTGTAGGTGGCGGGCTCATTTTTTGGGTGTAAAAAAAAAAAAAGAATAAAAAAATACATTGTTTTTCACAGTAGAACTACAAGTCCCAGAAGGCCTCCCCCGTACGCTGGGACTTGGAGAACCACAAGTCCCAGAATGCGGGGCATTAATGGGCCCGCTTAGACTTGTAATTCTTCTGTGGAAAAAAAAAAAAAAGAGAGACTTTAACCCTTGTGTGTGCCAACTGCTCTGTGAGAGATGCGCAAAATCCCACCGTCGCTCACATTTGTTATATAAGTTCAAATAAAAAATGTTGTGAAAAAACAGATATTTCCTATGTAAGGTGACATTACAGGTCATTATAGTGAATACAAATGTTTGCTTGGCAATTTTCACACCAACTTTGACAAATTCACTTGGCACTCAAAATACACACGCTAACACACATACTTACCCTATCCAAGTTCCTCCGACAGGAGCCGCTCCTCTCCTGTATGGGCAGGGGACTCCACTCAGCCCTGATTGGCTCTAAGCATTTCCATGGAGACGCCTACAGCCAATTAGGACTAAATTCAACCCTGACTGGCTGTAGGCGTCTCCATGGAAACTTACAGATTTCACTGATCTATGCATGGTTCTGTCAAACTTGCCAGGCTGGACCTGGTCTATTTATGTTGTGATTTTTGGTCATGTTTAGGGTCCCTATTACTCATCTCTATAAACTATACAGTATATATTTGGATGAAATCACAAAATTTTGCAAAGTTACAATTCTATTTCTATGTGACGCAGATTACATGCTGGTTTTTATTATTATTTATTTATTTATTTGAAATATGCTCATTTCCAGGAAGCGTACCCTGTCTCGTAAACCTTTTAAAGAGTGGGCAAGTGAATCTGGAGTGTGTGGCTACCGGAATACTAAGCAATATCTCCCATAATGTGACCATTGCAAAAGCCCTTGAAGAGGCAGACGCCGTCCCTCTCCTTATATCCCTGCTCCACTCCCAGCAGGCCGAGCTGCAGTCCCGCTCCTCTGTCATTCTGTCAGACATCGCTCAGGTGGAGGGTAACCAAAGCCTTATAGCACAGCTGGTGAGTGCGGCGCAGAAGTGAAATGTAACCTATTTACCATCCAGGAAGGAACCTCATATAACTTACACATTTATCTCGTCAGGGCGGAATTTCTCCTCTGGTTCAGCTGCTCCGGGAAGAGCTGGAAGATGTTTTGGTCAATGCCATCAACTGTATCCGGGTCTTATGCAGCAAGAATCAGGCCAACCAGAAGGCGGTGCGCGATCTAGGAGGCATACCGCTGCTTGTAGAGTTCCTGGCCGATAAGTCAGGTGACTATTAGGGCACAGGCTCAGCAGGAGCCCAGACGTTCCTGCTTCTCAGGCGGATTGTACTATGTTCTATGGTTGTAGCACTAATAAAGTGATCTAGTATATAGGTGATTACTGCGTCTACACCTATAGATATAAATACAAATGTTATTAAATTCCAGATGTATCAAGCTTCAAAAGTCACAAAATAGAGAGTGATAAAATATAACTTTAATGTATTATATTATAATAACCCTTAGCAACAGCAGAGAAATATTGTACCAGTAAAATAAAGAGTACAGAAGTCTCCATGTAGAAGTAATAGACACAAATAGTCCCAACTATAGGGGTAATTTACTCCAAGATGGGAGTTCTATTGAATATGGGATGTTGCCAATAGCAACCAATCAGATGCTATCTATGATCTTCTAGAATATGCTAAATAAATAAGAAATAGAATCTGATTGGTTGTTATGGGGCTCAGACCACAGACTCTTTAGTGGTTAGCCAACTATCTGTGGAGGCTGGCCACACCCCCTCTGTAGGCTGGCCACACCCCCTCTGTAGGCTGGCCACATCCCCTCTGTAGGCTGGCCACACCCCATGTGGAGGTTGGCCACACCTCCTCTGGAGGCTGGCCACACCCCCTCTGGAGGCTGGTCACATCCCCTCTGGAGGCTGGTCACATCCCCTCTGGAGACTGGTCATACCCCTAAGGAGGCTGGCCACACACCCTCTGTAGGTTGCCCACACCCCTAAGCATGGGCCCCTATCACTTCATTGCCCCAATGTGGTCCTTCATGCCTCAGTCTGACCCTCCCCAGGTGACATCTGCTGAGTAAGTGCCTGTTTCCCTGCAGCGATCCTGGGACTGGACTTTGCTTATCTGTCTTATTCTCCCTTTCCCCATGAAGATGTGTTATTAGGTGCAGCCTCAGCTGCCATCGCAGA
Source organism: Crinia signifera (assembly GCF_055691185.1). NCBI lineage: Eukaryota > Metazoa > Chordata > Amphibia > Anura > Myobatrachidae > Crinia > Crinia signifera. The sequence continues at coordinate 170,105,319 of NC_139223.1, read as the reverse complement.
GATGGCGCAGGGAAATAAACTGATCCAGGATGCTATTGCCCAGGAAAACGCAGTTGTGTCTCTCATTAATATTATCCGGCAGAAGAAACTCCATATTCAGGTGAAGGCAGCTATGGCCATTGAAGCTCTTGCCGATCACAATGCCGCCATACAAAGAGAGTTCCTGGACAGATCAGTATGGAAGCATATACTAAAGCTCCTCAAGGCAAGTCTCCTTCAGTGATGACTATATCGTGTGATTGCCGTCGGCTGGCGCAGTATGGCGTAGGTCAGGTGTCAGCTCACACAGTGACTTTCCTTATTACAGGTGTTCCAGCTGGAGGTCAGAGAACAGGGCAGCTCAACTCTCTGGGCACTGGCTGGGCAGACGTGGAAGCAACAAAAGGCGATGGCGGAACGCATCGGGTGTAACTTCATTATAGACATGCTTCTGTCGCCCTCTGATAAGATGCAGTATGTGGGTGAGTACCCAACTGGCACTCAGCTGGATGAGTGAAACCTATGGCAATTTGTTCACGGATACCTATGATTGTGAAGGTTAAATCCCTGGTTTTATGCATAACAGTTTCAAGGGGAGTGTGGGGATAACAGCTGCATGGGGAGTGTGGGGATAACAGCTGCATGGTGAGTCTGAGGATAACAGTTGCATGGTGAGTGTGGGGATAACAGTTGCATGGTGAGTGTGGGGATAACAGCTGCACGGGGAGTGTGGGGATAACAGATGCATGGGGAGTGTGGGGATAACAGATGCATGGGGAGTGTGGGGATAACAGCTGCATGGGGAGTGTGGGGATAACAGCTGCATTGTGAGTCTGGGGATAACAGCTGCAAGGTGAGTCTGGGGATAACAGCTGCATGGTGAGTGTGGGGATAACAGCTGCATGGTGAGTGTGGGGATAACAGCTGCATTATCAGTCTGGGGATAACAGTTGCATGGTGAGTGTGGGGATAACAGCTGCAAGGTGAGTCTGGGGATAACAGCTGAATGGTGAGTCTGGGGATAACATCTGCATGGTGAGTGTGGGGATAACCACTGCGTGGTGAGTCTGGGGATAACAGCTGCGTGGTGAGTCTGCAGATAACAGCTGCGTGGTGAGTCTGCAGATAACAGCGGCATGGTGAGTCTGGGGATAACAGCTGCATAGTGAGTGTGGGGATAACAGCTGCAAGGTGAGTCTGGGGATAACAGATGCATGGCGAGTCTGGGGATAACAGCTGCATGATGAGTGTAGGGATAACAGCTGCATGGTGAGTCTGCAGATAACAGCTGCATGGTGAGTCTGGAGATAACAGCTGCATGGTGAGTGTGGGGATAACAGCTGCATGGTGAGTCTGGGGATAACAGCTGCATGGTGAGTCTGGGGTTAACAGATGCATGGTGAGTCTGGGGATAACAGCTGCATGGTGAGTCTGGGGATAACAGATGCATGGTAAGTCTGGGGATAACAGCTGCGTGGTGAGTCTGGGGATAACAGCTGCATGGTGAGTCTGGGGATAACAGATGCATGGTAAGTCTGGGGATAACAGCTGCGTGGTGAGTCTGGGGATAACAGCTGCATGGTGAGTCTGGGGATAACAGCTGCATGGTGAGTCTGGGGGTAACAGCTGCATGGTGAGTGTAGGGATAACAGCTGCATGGTGAGTCTGGGGATAACAGCTGCATGGTGAGTCTGGGGATAACAGATGCATGGTGAGTCTGGGGGTAACAGCTGCATGGTGAGTCTGGGGATAACAGCTGCGTGGTGAGTCTGGGGATAACAGCTGCGTGGTGAGTCTGGGGATAACAGCTGCATGTAGCCATTAGCTGATGACTGTTCTCCATTTACATACAGGTGGTCAGGCAATTATAGCTCTATGCAAGGACAGCAAGCGCCACCAGGATCAGCTATGTGAGGGCAATGGCATAGTTCCATTGGTACGACTGTTACGGAACTCCAGAGTGGCAGAAGGAACCCTGATCAGTGTCATTAAGGCCTTGGGCACCATGTGTATCGGTAGGTTGTGCTTTAGTTATATAATGGAAGAGGGCTAGCTGCTAACGATGTGTCCTCATACATACAAGACACCGTGTAGTGGCCGTATAGTAGAAAGGGAAAGCCGTGTAACATGTTATTAGGTGGACACATGACACACGTAGTATTGGGAGCTGCATTGTCCATCCCGAAGTAGCTGCACCTGATAGGACCCGATAATGGACAGGGACATTATATGTTTGTGCTTGTACACAGGTGTAGCCCTTATAAATAACCCAGTCACCCAAGAGAGAATAGCCGAGGAGCGGGCGCTGCCAACTCTCGTCCACCTGCTGAAGACTCACCGCTCTACCAAAATCAAGGTACGGCAGGCAACTAATGCCCATGGGACCTATGTCGACATAGACACAAAAAAAGTGAAAAACTCAGGATGACCTCTTTCATGTCGATCTTTTCTATGTCGACTTTTGCATGTCAACTTTTTTCATTGGTCACGCTATGGCCTGTCGACCAGTAGTGGTCGACCTAAATCTTGTCGCCCCACCCCCGGGCTGCTGATGCGGGTGAATCATTATGCCCGCCTCATGTGTACGTCAGAGCAGCACATGTCCCGGGCACCTCTCTACATGGGCGTGTCAGTACCCCTCCCCTATACCAGGTGTTATCGGCATGTACGCTCGGGTCACGTTTATACATGGAACCTGGAATCAGGCCCAGAGCGAACAACGTGCTGCAGCCAATAGTTTGCACTTAAATCTAATTGTGTAAATCCCAATTATTGTATAATATAATGTCTTTCTTTCCCCCTGTAACTGCTGCGGCAGGTGGAAGTGGCCTGTACTCTGGCTTGTATCGTCCTGAGAAACTCCAGCCTGCAGGATCGCTTGCACCAGGAAGGCTTTATATACCCCGATGTTCTAGATCTCCTGTACGACCCTGACCAGGTACTTTCAGCTCATACTTAGGTGTACACAGGGCCGCCGAGAGAGGGGGGGGGGGTGTTACATTGGCGATTATAGTCTCCGTGGCTTCCATCAGTGGCCCTATACCATAAATGCAGCCTGTGCCATTTCTGACCAAGCCGGTCTCTAGTGTACCACCTTGTGGGGCTTGTTCCGGGTCAGATGCAGCGGCAACCATGTGTGCGTCTTTTGTGGATGCTAGTGTCAGCCCTTCCCTGATGTATAAGTGTGTGTCTGACTGTTAAAGGTTTTTAACGCCCACCGTTCGCAAAAATCCCGCTTGGTGCCGCTTTCAACACCACCATTGGCCGCACCACCACAACCTGGAGAATCTCCATGAAGCATCTGAGTTCATGATCACTCCAGTGACACGCCCATAAGAGGCATCTCTGTGCGTCTGATTGGCCACCTCCCAGTCACTGCCCAGGAATGCTGACTACATTGCTGAGACTGCATCTCAATTTAATCCTATGACTTTGTGCGCTAACACTATGAGACTCAGGCGCTGTGCGACTTTTCAGCGATGTAGACACGTGCGCAGTTTAAAAGCAGTGACCATCAGCTTGAATATCAGCATTGCGTGTGGCCCTGATCAGGCCTGGGTATGTTTAGGGTGACTTTTCTACATTTAATAATTGTACATCAGTCGCTGATTAGTGCCCATGCTCCACCATGTCTCACTGTTCTAGGTGCAGACAATATGATAACCACAAGTCCCAGCATGCAGTGAATTAATGGGCCCGCTGAGACTTGTAGTTCTACTGTGAAACCAATGTTAAAATAAAGACACCAACACAACCAGAAAAGTACAGATTTATAAACGTACATGCACTCATACATATATATATATATATATATATACATACATACCATTTCCACGCTCCCCCAATGGACAGTCCTCTGCTCCAGTTGGCAGGGGTTTCCATGAAGATGCCTACAGCCAATCAGGGCTGAGTTGAGCCCTGATTGGTTGACAGGAGTCTCAGTGACAGACGTCATTGGTAAACCCGTGACGGATGTCACTGGTATTCCCATGACTGACATCACTGGGATTTCTGTCTTTGTCGGGTGAGGAACCGCTCCTGCTCCTCAAGTCCGTTGGGTCGGACAATACATCCTTTTATTTTTACCCCCAAGGACTGCCTACTGGAGAAGAGAACCGTCCATCGGAGAGCTTGCAAATGGTGAGTATGTATGGGAACATGTATCCCCCGGCTGTGACATGACACCGTTGGCTGTTGAAGCCCGGTGATGGTTATGTAAAGATGTGGGACCCTTGCCTTTTTTGTTCCTCATATTTTTGGAACCAGGACCAGTCCAAGAGCCTGTGATGGTGTCTTGGATGCGGGGTGACCCCATCCGAATTCACCTTCGTTATAGGGCCCTGAATCCAGGAAGATTCCTTTCCTCTTCCCAAACAGGAAGGATAAGTCTGCACTCTGGACTATTTGACCCGTCAGTGTAGGTCTTACCACCAATCTATTTCCTATTGGTGGGGGTGCTATCCAAACAGAAAGTAACTGAATGTATTTGATTCCAGGACATGCGCCTACGAGCCGGCTCTGCTTTGGCCCTATTCGCTTACAACAACACTTTGCAGCAGTTCTACATTCTGGAGAATAGAGGCATCGAAATCTCCATCTATGAACCTTTCCTCCAGTCTGCCCATGAGCCGGACAGAGCCAGGGCGGCCTTCCAGGTACAGTAAGACCGGTCAGTGCGCTTTAAAAATAAAATATGTCATACTTTACCATCCACGTGGACTAATATTGGGAAGGGTGAAGAGTGTTGGGGTGTACATTATTCAGGGTTCCACCTGCTCATGTGTCAACATTGACAGCAAAAAATGTTAAAAACTCATGTTGACCATTTGCTGGTGTTAACCCTTTTCCCACGTTGATGCTGTGCATGTTGACCTTTTGGGGTTGACCTAGACACTATTGAGCCAATGACCCAAACCCACTTAATCTATCATTACCACTTATATATCTATGTATATGCGTGGCAGAGATCCCATTATATGCTGCATCTCTCCGCAGGCTGTGGTATTGGCCAGGATAATTGTGGGCGTGGACCAGGTCACTCTGTCTGCCAGAGGGGTGACAATATTATCAGAGCTGCTGCACTCACGGAATTCCAGCACGGTTGTGTTAGCAGGTAGGTGCATATTATTATATAGTCCCTGGTGTGTTAGCAGGTAGGTGCTCTTTATTATATAGTCCCTGGTGTGTTAGCAGGTAGGTGCTCTTTATTATATAGTCCCTGGTGTGTTAGCAGGTAGGTGCATATTATTATATAGTCACTGGTGTGTTAGCAGTTAGGTGCATATTATTATATAGTCCCTGGTGTGTTAGCAGGTAGGTGCTCTTTATTATATAGTCCCTGGTGTGTTAGCAGGTAGGTGCTCTTTATTATATAGTCCCTGGTGTGTTAGCAGGTAGGTGCTCATATAATACTTGTACTCAGCGATGTAAGGAGCTCAGACCTAGTTATGTATCACTGTGACAAGTGCTCTTTGCTGCCCCTTATGGCCTTATTCCTGTGTGACAGGGGAGCTGCTGGCCAGTCTGGCTCACACCAGGGCTGGGATCACAGATGCGATAACTACACTAGGAACAGTGGAGAGCCTCTGCCGCCACTTACAGTCTGAGGATGAGGAGGTAAGCAGAGTATTGTCTGCTCTATGTTCTGTCTCTTCTGGCTTGTCCTTGCTCTAACGTACATAGAAACGTACTGTGTGCAATGCACCTGAGCCCCACAGCACAGATCCAGCACCCGAACAAGCCGCCCAGGTCTGTGGAGCCAGACCAGCTTCCTATGTAAGAGTTGGTGGCGCCATCATTGAGACTGTAGCTTTGGAAAGATGGCGCCATACAGTGACACCAAAGACTCTCCTAAAGAATTGCTGCTATCTCCTGCATGTGTCATCTTCCTGAAAATCAATGGGAAGAAGACACTGCTGCACAAAAGGGTGGCGTCCTATTATCAGGCGGGCCTGTGAGGGGAGTGGCCACTGCACTCTGTGGTAGCATGGCTTACAGATTGTGTCCTGTGAGGGTGAGCAGCCACTGCACTCTGTGGTAACATGGCTTACAGATGGTGTGCTGTGAGGGTGAGCAGCCACTGCACTCTGTGGTAACATGGCTTACAGATGGTGTGCTGTGGTGGTGGTGAGCAGCCACTGCACTCTGTGGTAACACAGATTGCAGATGGTTTGCTGTTGTGGTAAGCAGCCACTGCTCTCTGTGGTAACATGGCTTACATATGGTGTGCTGTCATTTTGAGTGGCCACTGCACTCTGTGGTAATGCAGCCCACTGTTGGGGTCGTGTGAGGGTGAGTGACAGGGAGCAAGGCCTGGGGCAGCATGGGTAGCAGAAACATGAGCGGCACTGACACATGGTTTCCAGCCTAATAGTTACTACCATGAATAAGACTCATCCCAGCAGTATTTTAGAGCATTAAGTGAATGTTGTAAATGACGGGATTGGCCGTACAGTGGAGGCACAGAGCGCACTTTGAGTTGATATTTGTACTAATTGCACCAACCTTTCACAAGACGTGACTGGAACGTGGCCATGCACTGTGGAACGCGCTAAGTGAACCAGTAGCCTCGTGTTCCTCATATTTTACCGAAACCATTATTTTCTCACATAGGTTCGAGTTGCCTGCGCCAATGCACTGGGATATTTGACATATAATCGCACTGCCTACCGCCATCTTCTTACAGAATGCAGAAACAGACCAGCGCTGTACGACCTGCTCCTCCGTCACCTCAGTACAGATGCAAAAATCTCTGCGGCGTTTACAGAGGAGTTTCTAACGCACAGACGTATAGGCCTGCCCTCACTCAGGTAAATGAACGCTTTATAACACAGGAGGGGCTGCATCTATAGACAGACGCTGCCACAGTGCCGGCGACCTGCGGCATCATTCAGAGACAGAGGGCCTAATTCACTGCTGAGCGAATCTGCAGCGGCCAGCGATCAGATAGACGCAGCCTCACTATGGTGAAATCCAGCCATGTGTACGTTCAATCACCTTGCAAAGATAAAAAGTAGCAGGATTTCTTCACTAGAAAACGTAATTGCGGCCCATGTACATGCACAGTTCATCTATAATTGCACAGCAGCGATCTGGTCTGAACTAGGCCCAAACTGCCCAGCACAGAGATACGGGTTTAGCATTTAGGTACTTGTTTCCTAGCACGGCCACAATCGCGGGCATCGTGTGCCTTAACTTTAAGGCACACGATGCCCGCGATTTCCCCATAGACTTCAATGTTAAAATATTTTAACATTGAAGCCTATGCGCGTCCGACGCGATGCCCCCGATTTCTCCATAGGCTTCAATGTTAAAATATTTTAACATTGAAAATGAGTGCATTTAACATAGGTAAAAATGGGAAATGGCCCAATATGGGCCATTTCTCATTGGGTATGGCCCCGGCCTATGTGTGTAAAAAATAATGGCCCCCCATTGTGACCGCCACCCCCACGATTGACACGAGCCCGAAGCGTGGCGAGCGCAGCGAGCCCGCGAGGGGCGGCGGTGCGCGTCCTCCGACCTTTTCATTCCCCTACTATCCACGTCGGCGTGGAGTTGAGAATATATAGTGTGGCGAGGGGACGCGGATACCTGTCAAGCCCACGAGGGGCGTCCCTCGCGGGCTTGACAGGTATCCGCGTCCACTCGCCACGCTTCGGGCTCGCCACACTATACAGTATATTCTCAACTCCACGCCACGGGGTGGCAGACACAATGGGGGCCATTATTTTTTACACACATGCCGGGGCCATAGCCAATGAGAAATGGGCCATATTGGGCCATTTACCTTTTTTTTCTATGTTAAATGTACTCAGTTTCAATGTTAAAATAATTTAACATTGAAGCCTATGGAGACGCGATGGACCCAATTTCTCCATAGGCTTCAATGTTAAATTATTTTAACATTGAAGCCTATGGAGAAATCGGGTACATCGCGTCTGTCGCGTCATGTGCGTTTTGGTATGCACCCGACGCAATTTTTTCCGACACGACCACCACGATAGAAATCGTGGTGGCCGTGCTAGGAAACAAGTACCAGCATTTATGACTGTCTTTGGCTGTCAGAATAAAAGTTTTATTAGTTTGCGAAGGTAGAGGAGCAACTGAAGACTGGAGGAGGAAGTGGGTGTAGGTGCTGAGAGAGGGCGAGTGCAGGAGACTGGAGGAGAAAGGGGTGTAGGTGCTGTGAGAAGCTGCAGAGAGAGGGTGAGTGCAGGAGAATGGAGGAGGAAGTGGGTGTAGGTGCTGAGAGAGGGCGAGTGCAGGAGACTGGAGGAGAAAGGGGGTGTAGGTGCTGTGAGAAGCTGCAGAGAGAGGGTGAGTGCAGGAGACTGGAGGAGGAAGTGGGTGTAGGTGCTGAGAGAGGGCGAGTGCAGGAGACTGGAGGAGAAAGGGGTGTAGGTGCTGTGAGAAGCTGCAGAGAGAGGGTGAGTGCAGGAGACTGGAGGAGGAAGTGGGTGTAGGTGCTGAGAGAGGGCGAGTGCAGGAGACTGGAGGAGAAAGGGGTGTAGGTGCTGTGAGAAGCTGCAGAGAGAGGGTGAGTGCAGGAGACTGGAGGAGGAAGTGGGTGTAGGTGCTGAGAGAGGGCGAGTGCAGGAGACTGGAGGAGAAAGGGGTGTAGGTGCTGTGAGAAGCTGCAGAGAGAGGGTGAGTGCAGGAGACTGGAGGAGGAAGTGGGTGTAGGTGCTGAGAGAGGGCGAGTGCAGGAGACTGGAGGAGAAAGGGGTGTAGGTGCTGTGAGAAGCTGCAGAGAGAGTGAGTGCAGGAGACTGGAGGAGGAAAGGGTGTAGGTGCTGTGAGAAGCTGCAGAGAGAGGACGAGTGCAGGAGACTGGAGGAGGAAGTGGGTGTAGGTGCTGTGAGGGGTGAGTGCAGGAGACTGGAGGAGGAAGGGGTGTAGGTGCGGTGAGAAGCTGCAGAGAGAGGGCGAGTGCAGGAGACTGGAGGAAAGAGAGTAGGTGCTGTGAGAGGGGTGAGTGCAGGAGACTGGAGGAGGAAGGGGTGAAGGTGCTGTGAGGGGTGAGTGCAGGAGACTGGAGGAGGAAGGGGTGAAGGTGCTGTGAGAAGCTGCAGAAAGAGGATGAGTGCAGGAGACTGGAGGAGGAAGGGGCGTAGGTGCTGTGAGAGGCTGCAGAGAGAGGGCGAGTGCAGGAAACTGGAGGAGGAAGAGGCTGTAGGTGCTGTGAGAGGGGTGAATGCAGGAGACTGGAGGAAGGGGTGTAGGTGCTGTGAGAGGCTGCAGAGAGAGGGCGAGTGCAGAAGACTGGAGGAGGAAGGGGTGAAGGTGCTGTGAGAAGCTGCAGAGGGCGAGTGCAGGAGACTGGTGGAGGAAGGGGCATAGGTGCTGTGGGAAGCTGCAGAGAGAGAGCGAGTGCAGGAGACTGGAGGAGGAAGTGGGTGTAGGTGCTGTGAGAGGGGTGAGTGCAGGAGACTGGAGGAAGGGGTGTAGGTGCTGTGAGGCTGCAGAGAGAGGGCGAGTGCAGGAGACTGGAGGAGGAAGGGGGTGTAGGTGCTGTGAGAAGCTACAGAGAGGGCGAGTGCAGGAGAATGGAGGAGGAAGGGGGTGTAGGTGCTGTGAGAGGCTGCAGAGAGGGCGAGGGCAGGAGGAGGGTGTAGGTGCTGTGAGAAGCTACAGAGAGGGCGAGTGCAGGAGAATGGAGGAGGTAGGGGGTGTAGGTGCTGTGAGAGGCTGCAGAGAGGGCGAGGGCAGGAGGAGGGTGTAGGTGCTGTGAGAGGCTGCAGAGAGGGGTGAGTGCAGGAGACTGGAGGAGGAAGGGGGTGTAGGTGCTGTGAGAGGCTGCAGCGAGGGCAGGAGGAGGGGGGTGTAGGTGCTGTGAGAGGCTGCAGAGAGGGCGAGGGCAGGAGACTGGAGGAGGAGGGGGGGTGTAGGTGGCCATGACGTTACTTTATTTGTATAAGGATTTCTGCTTGTTTCCATACAGCTTAGAGGTGAATGGAGGACCCCCGGTCAGCCCGTCAGTATGGAGAGGTGAGAGATTTGTTGTTCCCCTGTTCTGATAGATACATATTACTATTATTATTATTACTAGACCCCCTTTTAGCAGCAGAGCGGAACAGAAGAGTAACTTTGCTCCTGGAACAAACCATGCTGCAATGTGAGGGTGCAGATACATTTACCTGTGCATGCAGGGTAAATACTGGCTGCATTTGCATGTAGTCTACAAATGCTGGACAGCATGATGATTACACTGCAGTATAAGCTGGGTCCATCATAGCATGAGCATGTGGTGTGTGCACCCAATATGTCTGGGAACGTCACCCATACACTGGGTGCATGGACTGCCGACACAGGCGTCACATCTGGGTGGACAAATTCAGGTGCTCGTCCAGCTGTCACGTCAAGCAGCTGATTGATAAGAGTGTTGGTGGACAGGTCGGCTCGTTGTGTATAAAGGCTTAGATTACAGTTAGGACATACCCTTCCCAAATCTACCTCTTTGCACATTACATCTGCCCCCTGCAGGCTTGCTTCCCATAGCCCCAGGTGATAGGCATGGCCTTCGACCATTAATTTTATTGATGGTTTATGGACTATGTAGAATAATTTTGCCATCGATTGAGGGAAACCTTCTAGCCCCCCACCGATGGCACAGCAGAACCAAATATTTATTTTACTTTATTTTGCCAAAGGTACCAGGACACTGAGCATAGCTTTGCCTCTTACACTCTTGAAGCCCCACCCCCTGGTTCTGATTGGTCCAGTCAGTCAATGAAAATGGCCGGAAAACCAAAGATCCATCACTTAGTGTAACAGGCCATTGATGGTAACAGTTATCGCCATCAATAGCAACCATCGATGATGGCCAGCCCTACTTTGAACTGCCTGGCTTCTTATGCACACATCTAGGGATGGCCATGAACCATGGATGAATAATAATCATCGATGGTTTATGGTCGATGTAGAATGGTTTTGCCATCAATGAGGGAGAACCGAATGGTTCCACAAGATAGCTTAGCCACCCAAGAAAGGTAGAAGGAGTGGCAGCCATATTGGGCACATTACATGGGGAAGTTGCATAGTCCAGATGTCTTTATTGTACGGTTCTTATTCAGGGACACAAGCAGATCCGCACAGCAGAGATACAGAGAGTCGCTACGGGAGAAATCATTACAGATCCAAATCCGCAGCCGCCGTCCTGTCACAGAGATCCAGGACAGCCAATGCAGCAGCCACAAGACCCAAGACCACCAATCTGGGACACGTGAAGCCTTTTCAGCAGAAAGTAATGCAATAAAGGTCAAAGCTGTGAATACCATTCATACTTGTTAGTTCATTGGTTAGTGCCAGTAACGGACTGGTCTGTGCATTTACTGTATAACAGGATTTTGGTACTTACCGATAAACCCTTCTCTTGTCACTACTGTCATGGCCAAACTTTTGAGAATGAAACAAGTATTAATTTTCACAGTCTGCTGCCTCTGCAGAATGTCACGAAGAGTGATCAGATAAATTGCAAAGTCCCTTTTTGCCATGACAATTATATTAATCCAAAAATCAACATTTTTCACTGCATTTCAGCCCTGCCACATATCTCATTAACACAGGTGAGAGTGTCGGTGAGGACAAGGCTGGGGATCACTCTGCCATGCTGATTGAGTTAGAACTGGATGCTTTAGAACAGTGATGGCTAACCTTGACGATCCAGCTGTTGTCAAACTACATATCCCAGCATGCCCTGCTACAGTTTTGCTATTTGGCCATGCCAAAACGGATGCAGGGCATGCTGGGATGTGTAGGTCAACAACAGCTGGAGTGTCAAGGTTAGCCATCACTGCTTTAGAATGAGGTGGTGCTTGAAATCATTGTTCTTCCTCTGTTAATAATGGTTACCTGCAAGCAAACACGTGTTACTTTGCACAAAAAGGGCTTCACAGGCAAGGATATTGCTGCTAGTAAGATTGAACCTTAAGCAACCATTTATGGGATCATTAAGAACTTAAGAGGAAGTTCAATAGTTGTGAAGGCGGCTTCATGGCACCCAAGAACACCCAGCAAGAGCTAGGACGGTCTCCTAAAGTTGATTCAGCTGCAGGATCGGGGACCACCATTGCAGAGTTTTCTCAGGATGGTGGCAGCAGGCAGGTGCGAGTGCATCTGCACGCACATTGAGGTGAAGACTTTTGGAGGAAGGGCAGCACGCAATCCCCTTTTCTCCAAGAAAACCATCAGGGACAGACTTATATTCTGCAAATAATGCAGAGGTTGGACTGCTGGGGACTGGGGTAAGGTCACTTTGATGTATCCCCTTTCAGATTGTTCAGTGCATCTGGAAATAAAACACTTATCCGGAGAAGGAAAGGTGAGAACTACCATCAGCTCTGTGTAACCCCAACAGTAAAGCATCCTGAGACCATTCATGTGCGGGGTATGGATCATTGGATAGACAAGCATTAGGTCGACACCACTAGGTTAACATGCAGGTCGACATGGGGTTTTTCACTTTTTTTTTTACCCTAATGTCAACACTGAAATGTAGCACCGCTGCGTTTGCCATGCTTCGGGCACGGTGCCTCACTATTTTATTCTCCCACCACACCCTAGTGGCTGACGGCATGCAGGATCAGGAAGTATAATACAGACTAAAGACAGATTCATTTCATCAGTCATGAGCCTTTATTGACACATTGGTACCAATGATAGAATAGAGGAATATCTTCAGGTCACAGTGGATTAATCCCATTGATAAAACATTCTATGAATAAGAATTGTTCTTTATTCCCTCAGTCACCTAGAACAGTGCCACTCAACCCCAGTCCTCCAGGCCCACCAACAGTACAGGTTTTCAGGCTCACCATACCTTTGTACAGGTGGCTTAATTAGTACCTCAGTCATTTGGATTTATCCCTTTGTGTTCATGAATAATCAATAAAACCAGAATGGTTATGTAGGGTACACACCAGAAGGACCATGATCGTAAGACGATCAGAGGATGGTCGCAGGATCTGCATAGGATCCGATCATGATCTGTACACAGTTGATGGGATCATTTTCAAATCCACTGCAGCAGGTAGGATCTGCCAAACAACCAATGGGGATGCAAATTGGATCAGATCTAAATCATGCTTGATTTGCATGCAATCGGTCAAGATTGTATCGAAATTGGGGGAATTGAGGACAAATGGTTCTGGTGTGTACCCATCATAGTGTGCCTTGAGGGCAGAGTTTGAGTAACAGCGACCTATGGAACCGTTACATAAGAAATGGCCCCATGCGTGGCTGTAGATAATACTGTAGGCCACGGACTTCCCAGGCATGTTGCAGCGTTCCGGGCAGTCAGAGCTGTGCGGACAGTGGATTATCACCACTCCCAGCGGGATTATGGCCAGTCCGTTACACACATCATTAAACTTCTGACATCCGACTCTAAATACATCATATAATGACACACATGTAACCGATCAACTGAAATGAGCCCAGGACAGGAAGGAAATGGGCCCAACATGATTTCCAGATATAACACAGTGCTGCAGTCAGGTGTCGGCCTTATTTCTCTCACCCGACCAACAAAACGCTGCACATCCCGGGGAAGAGAGATTTCCCTGACAGAGGGGGTCAGTTATCCCATCCAGCGAGTAGTACAAGCTTTGCCAGGGACAGCCAGGGGTCCCGGGACATCACAGCATTAGAGATTTAAAACTAGCAAAAATATGGTTGCGGGACCCAACCCTTTACTATACGGAATAGATGGTGGAGTGGATAGTCAAATTGGTGTTCCACCAACCTTGCTACTGCGGGTCACACGGTATGTTCCATTGGTCACATGGTCCAAAGCTACATCCACAGCCTGGGAACTAGCGGCTACCGTGGAAATGCCTTATTGCATTTCCACGGTAGCTGCTAGTTCCCAGGCTGTGGATTTTGTTCCATTGTTCCTGAACACCTTCCAATAACCGCCTCGAACAGGATAACTAGCCACATCACACAGCACGCGGCATCTGACTGGTTCCCTGACCAAGGAGTACTGCAATGCTCCTACCCAGTCACCAGGCCTCTGCCCACTACCAAATCTCTGGCATGTGACGGAACAGGATCCTCCCAGCATCAATGTGCAGCAACTACATCTGCAGCAGCACCGTGACGCTGTGCGTGGTCAAAAGGGAGGGGGGGGGGGGGGGGGGGCTATGGGACAGGAGTGTGAATGTGAGCGCAGCCAGCAGCACACAGTCTGGCAGCAGGTTTTGTTAGAGTGGAATCTGGTTGCTATGGGCAACATCCCAGCTTAGTAAATTTATATGACAGACTGCAGCATTCTGCCAAATGTAGAACCATGGGGGAATAGCCTGAAACATGAATTAGGAATAACATAAAAAAAAAAATAAAAAAATATTTGCTTCAAGTTTCACCGTTGAACTTTAACCCCTTCACGACATATGACGTATATATACGTCATATGTCGGTTGCGGGGGAATCAAGCCAGCTCACGGAGTGAGCTGGCTTGAAAGAGAGCAGGTAATGGCTGTATATTACAGCCAGGTCCCTGCTCTCACGGCCACGAGCGGCGAGTTCGCCGATCGTGGCCGTTTAACCCTTTAAGCACCGCGGGCAAAGCGCCCGCAGTGCTTAAATAGCTGATCGGAGGGGGGGCGCCCCCCTCCGGCGCCGATCGGGGCCCCCCGCAGCGAGATCGGAGGGTGCCGATCGGTTGCCATGGTAGCCAGGGGTCTAATGTAGACCCCTGTGCCGGCCGTGTATGCATACCTATTACATCCTGCCTCAGGCAGGATGTAATAGGAAGTGCATAAAATCACTACGTTCAGCCATAGAGCTCTATGGCTGAACCTAGTACAGGCGATCGCGCCCCCTAGTGGTCAAGTACACTAGGGGGCCTTGTAGCAAAAGTAAAAAAAAAAAAAAAAAAAAAGTTTAAAAATAAAAAAAAAAATAAAAAAATATTAAAAGTTCAAATCACCCCCCTTTCCCCATTTCCCAAATAAAAGTAAATAAAAAATAAAAAAAATAAACATATTTGGTATCGCCGCGTTCCTAAAAGTCCGATCTATTAAAATATAACATTAGTTATCCCGCACGGTTAAAGGCGTAAACGGAAAATAATCCCCAACGCCAAAACTACGTTTTTTGGTCGCATCGCGTACCCAAAAAAAAATAACTAAAAGAGATCAGAAAGTTGCCCATATCCCATAATGGTATTAATTAAAAAGTACACTTCAGCCCGCAAAAAATGAGCCCTCACCCAGGTCCGTAGGTGGAAAAATAAAAAAGTTATAAGCCGCAGAACATGGCGACGCAACGCAAATTAGAAAAACCGTAAAAGTTGTGATTTTTTTTTTTAGTGGTAAAACATAACGAAAACTATATAAGTTTGGTATCACCAGAATCGTAACGACCCATAGAATAAAGATAACCCATCATTTTAAATGAACTATGAACTAAAAAAAAACCGTAACCAGCGCAAAATTGTGCAATGGCGGTTTTTTTTTTTTTACCCCACATTGAATTATTTCCTGATTCCCCAGAATATTATACGGTATAGTAAATGGTACCATTACAAAGTACAACTTGTCCCGCAAAAAAAAAGCCCTCATGTGTCTATATAGCCGGAAAATTAAAAAAGTTACGCTTATTTGAATGCAAGGAGGAAAAAAAAAAAAAAAATTACCTTAAAAGGCAATGTCGTGAAGGGGTTAAATAAATCTAAAACATTCTGAGGGGTAGAAGTATTATTGCAGCGCTGATCGTACCGTCATAGCGGGAAGCAATAACGCTGAGATTAGGTCAACAGTAATTGGTCGACATGGGTCATTCGGTCAACAACAGTGAAAACATCGACATGGTCTTTTTTTTTTTTTTTTTTTAAATCCCGAATGTCTACACAGTCAACATAAACGCTAAAACGTACCAGCGCTGTGCGTCGGGCACTATTTTATTCTCCCACCATGCCCTAGTGGATGGTAGGGCATGAAAAACCGCCTGTCGGCTCAAAAAGAAAAAACCCCATGTTGACCTTTTGACTGTCGATCTTCCCCATGTCAACCTAATGACCCTGTCGACCTAAAGTCATGACGACCTAGTGGTGTCGACCTACTTGGTGGTGATCCAATGACAATCAACAGAACGCTAGTATAGACCAATGCTGTACTAGACATCCTGGCCGGTCCCGATGGGTATACGGCCAGAACCTTGCAGATAAACGCGAGATCTCATGGGCACTTTACTCTGATGGACGCGGGCGCTGGTCAGTGCATATAACGACAGCTGATCCTGTCAGTAGGGGAAACAATAAACAAGAAGCCGCAATAGTGGCCTATTGTTAGCTGCAGGAATACCGTTGCTATAAAAGTGTATGGCCATGCAGACATCAATAGAAAAGGACGGACGGGACATCTTCGCGCTAAACATTAGTGATAATTGTGCTAAATTAAGCACAATTTTCATATATCGACAAATAATACATTTGCCCCTCAGTCATTTTGACACTTTCACGATTAGCATTTTATAGGTCTCCTACATTATAGGAGAGAGATCTCCCTTAGAACAATAATTACATACTGTAAAAATACTGTACTAGATCTATGCTATAGCCTCTGATATAATCCTCATATACATCATCAAAAATATCTACAAATAATTTAATGAAGGTAGGGTAGGTTTACAATAAAGACCGGCCTACAGTCACTCAGCCCCAGCCGCGTTGGACCGGCCTACAGTCACTCAGCCCAGCCGTGTTATGAGCCTGTTTCAGACGCAATCACTATTGTGCAAAGTTGCCGTTGTCTGAGAGTAGATGCAGCCTGGACAGAAAAATAAAACCCAGCGCAAATCTGCCAATGAATTGCAAAACTATCACACATCGCTATCCACCTGCAATTCCCGAACCATCGAATGGTTTTCCAAGTCTGTGCAAATTTGGGCTGATCAAGGGCGGTGCTGACATCACAGACCCACCGCAACGCCTGGATGCACCTGTTTTTTCCTTGACAGTCACAGAAAATGTCCAGTTACCACCCCCCAAAAAACAGCTTCCCGTCAGTCAACCTCCGGCCACATTGTATTTTCGGTCGCTATTCAGGCTCAAGCGTGCGCAGATATTCGATAATCGCTCGATTTGCTAAAACGCAATCAGGCCCTACGGGCGTCAGACGCGGTTCCTCATACAACATATTATACAGCACAAAAAAGAATACCACATACACAACAGACGGCTTCCAGGTCACAATATAGAGGGAAGCGATTTGCAGGACTACTCTGTATAACTACACATGGTGCAGTCAATTATTATTCATTGGGAACGGCTCTTCTGCTTTACTCAGTGTACCATAAATATACAAACAGTATTGGCTCTAAGATGAGCTGATTAATTAGTTCAGCTTGTGCTTTGGGGAACGGAAAATTTACAGGAAAGGGGGGGGGGGGGGCGGAGAACCGCAGCACGCTTACAGGACAGGGGGCAGAGACCTGCAGCATGTTTACAGGAGGGGAACCACAGCACGCTTACAGGACAGGGGGAACAGAGAACCGCAGCATGCTTACAGGACAGGGGGACGGGAACCACAGCACACTTACAGGAGGGAGAACGGAGAACCACAGCACGCTTACAGGAGGAGAACAGAGAACCACAGCATGCTTACAGGAGGGAGAACAGAGAACCACAGCATGCTTACAGGAGGGGGAACAGAGAACCACAGCACGCTTACAGGAGGGGGAACAGAGAACTGCCGCACGCTTACAGGACAGGGGGCAGAGAACTGCCGCACGCTTACAGAAAGGGGGGGGGGTGAACCACAGCACGCTTACAGGAGGGGGAACAGAGAACCGCAGCACGCTTACAGAAGGGGGGGTGGTGAACCACAGCACGCTTACAGGAGGGGGAACGGAGAACCGCAGCACGCTTACAGAAGGGGGGGGGTGGTGAACCACAGCACGCTTACAGGAGGGAGAACGTAGAACCACAGCATGCTTACAGGAGGGTGAACAGAGAATCGCAGCACGCTTACAGAAGGGGGGGTGGTGGTGAACCACAGCACACTTACAGGAGGGAGAACGTAGAACCACAGCATGCTTACAGGATGGGAACAGAGAATCGCAGCATGCTTACAGGAGGGGGGGGGGGGTGAACCACAGCACGCTTACAGGAGGGGGAACGGAGGTGCACCACAGCACGCTTACAGGAGGGAGAATGGAGAACCACAGCATGCTTACGGGGAACGCTGAGCTACTAGAAGCCTCTGGACATTCCTAGTCTGTAGAATATCTATGCGCTATATAAATAAAACTCTAAATAAAAAAGTGTAAACTTGTTGCTAACTTCCAGAAGCCAGAAATTCAAGTAAAATAGGCCAGCATCCGGTCCGTGGATACTTGTAATGTCCTCTTCACCCAGACAAGCAATGCCAGAGCTTACCGCACGTGGGCACGCACGGCCTGTGCGCATTAAGTGCAGATTGTGTCACCAGGACACGATGGGGCACTCTGATCCAGAGCGAGCGGAACCGCAGCAACGTCACATAGCTTCTATGTCACTTATACACACAGAGGAAGAACCCAGCCAGCAGGGGGAGCAAGTTCAGCATGAGAAGCCACAGGGTCACTACCAGGTTAGAGGACCGAGAACAGACATCTGAAATAAAAGTGGAGAGATGGAATTACATGATGGGGGTCTTACAGACTGGAGACATGGATGCAGTAGTGCCAGCTAATCCCCATTCCTCCCCCCCCCCCCCCCCCTGCGATTACAGTTTCTGTCTCCGCCTCTTATGCTGGCGCTATATAACCGTATATGAATAATTGTAATAACTGACGGTAATTGGTATCCTACCAGCCGGCAATTTAAACCCAAGGTTCTACTGCAGAGTCAAAGCAAACGGTGCAGAACGCTCACACACAGCAAACCCCAATATCTGACTGTACCCCACATCAGGTATAATAAAATCCACCCCCACTGGACCATACATACAGGGGCAGACCATGAAAACACACACACACACACACACACACACACACACACTACAATTTGATTGGATGACTAAGAATTGAATTTGGAATCTAGGCGTAATATTGCTGCATATGGGATACAAATGACCGTGATCCCAGAGTGAAATCCTCGCAGAGATGATCGCCGTCATGTGATACATACGGAGGACAGTATACCGACACTGCCATCTCAGAGGAAGGATTCTAGACAGAAGTCAGATGCGTGTACTTAACCCCCAACCGTTGGCGTTTCTATAATGGGTGCACTGTGCAAAGTACACACGGGCACCTGAGCCAAAAGGGGCCAACACCACACCCTCCTCGGATATCCTGGCGCATGCGCAGGGCTGAATTTAGTCTTCAGAAAGTGGCAGGCGCCATGTTTCATTAGACTTGTGCATGCACTGTAGACTCTACAGTGGAGAGGAGGGGGCCCACCCAGAGTCTGCACACTGGCCCCCGCCCCTCTTAAAGCGCCATTGCTGCCTAAACCCAGCACCACAGCATAACCCCGCCACCTAAACCTATCACCACAGCATACACCCGCCCTGCCCGTCCACCCACCCCCCCCCCTCCCCCCCCTCCCCCCCCACTACCACTGCCTCCATACTTGCCTATCGAGCTGCTGGTATCCTGATGGCAGTCGGGATGCCGGCATCGTTCTACAGAAAGCAGTCATCCTGCCCGCACCCCCGCTGTCATCACCCTCTCTGGCATCTGCCTAGCCATCATTCATTTATATTTCTGGGTAGACGTGTTCACGTCCCCATTATTCGGTCACGGTTCCCTATCACCCAGGCCCACCATTGCTCTCCACAGCCCTGGACCATACAGATTTTTGGCTGCACACATATAGGATGAATATCCTCCCTTGTAACACCCAGAACAATTTACCTAAAGGGGTAGATCTGGTCCGGTTGTCTACCGGCGGCTCTCGTTCTGGTGGGCAGAAGTCACAGAAGTCCGAGCACGACGGGCATATTAGGTTCCCCTCATAGTACCAGCCATTGATCTGGGCGCTGACTGTAAGCACCTGCCCTGCCCTGGTGCACAGGTAGGGGTACTCTTCCACCCTAACCTGCAGGCCGTCCGGGGTGCAGCTGACCTGTGGAGGAGATATGGAGGGAACATTATTACCCAGAACCCTGCAGTCCGCGAGGTGTGACACAAGCTGATGTGAAATATATGCAATATGATCCAACGCGACAATGTAGCCACTGGTGGTAAAACGATACCGGTGAATAATGATTAAACCCGTCCATTCCTGGGGGCTCATCCCATTTACATAGCGGCTTGTTCCTATTATAGCTCACACAAATCATGTCCTCCTATGTGAGAGTCCATACACCCCTACGGCCTGCGTTGTGCACATACCCTCTGGAAGTTACATAAAGGGCAATTCTGTCATTTGTTATTGTCCATTCATTCCAATTGAAGCATGCGCCGTATATCCTGGTGACACGATGCACCGATCACTTGTTCCCTGTCCAGTTACTCCCTACTGAAGAGCGATTAAAGCACAATGTCCCTGGTGCGCCCAATCACATCCAGCCGGCCAATACCACTTGTTGGCACAAAAAGAAAGTGATAAACCCATGTCGACCTTTTGAATATTAGCCTAGCCATTATTGACCCCATGCTTGTGTCAACCTTCCATCCATGTCGATGGAACAACCACATACCATAAACGTGTGATCGGGAATAAAGAAGTGTAGAAGGAAATTTGGGGGTTTTTTTTTGAAGGTCGCAACTAGTTTTTTTGTCATTTTTTTCCCAACTTGTATAAATACCCTAACAAAACACAATAACAAGGTTTCAAAATGTACTACAAAGTACTCAGCACATTTGTTATGGAAGACAGGTGGCGCTTGTTCCTTAAATCTGCGGATGATTAGCTCCACCCATCAACAGCAAAGTGCAAAAATTAAATTGACCTTATCCCCACCGGCACTAATCAACGCCCCTTGCGGCCACCCACTGCCTCCCGCGTGGACTATAAACCACTAGTCTTATTCAGTACTTCATTGGGGTTCCGGATGGTTTTGCCACGTGTAGATTACGCACTACAGAACCACATACAGCTCACCCCCAATATGGCTGTGATCTGATATTGCGCGTGGATTATTTGTTAATAGGAGCGCACATCACAGAACTTGTGGCTAATGAGATCCCACCCTAAGAAGCTAGAACAGGTAACGACTGCAGCTATGTACCTGGTAACAGCCGCTCCCCCAGTCCGGATAACTCATCCGCTTCGTCGTCTGCTTCGTACACTTATCCATCACAAACGGCGACTGCTGCGCCAGGCAGGCAGAGTCCGGGCCGTACTTCTCCGCGCCGTAGTTCTTGGAAGAGGCTGAGAAAGAAAAGGGGACAAGAACATTTCATTAGATAGGATTATGGAAAAGGTGACATTTGCAATTATTGATAGCTGCAGTGTAAAGGTGCGTCCACGCAGGCAAAAATCGCTGGCAATAGCTGAGCGACCATATTGCCAGCGATTGATCATCGGGTGCGCTCTCCCGTTTACAGCCCCCTTATGGTCGCTGGTCGGAGGAGAATGCTCCTCCGACCAGCGACTTCCCTTGCCTCTTCTCCCGGCAGTGTGCCATCTCTGGTTACTGATGGAAATCGGACACTGAGCAATATATAGCCAGCGATCATATTGCCCCGTGTGTATACAGCTTTAGACTCTGGGATATTCTACATGTGGCCCTCCAGATTCTGTAGAACTACACAACCCAGCATGCCCGACAGCAAGTCCTAGTTGTAAACCAAAATAATTTATTATACACAACATTTTTTATTTGAATTTATATAACAAATGTGAGCGACGCTGGGATTTATAGTGAATATTTTGCGCCTCTCTCAGAGTTTTTGGCCCACAAAGGGTTAAAGATGTGTAATCACATTTCCCAGAGCACCGAGAGAGAAGTTCAGCTAGCAAAAGCAATGCTCGGTTCTGCAGGGTCGGGACGGAGCTTAGTAATTAGCACTCCCAGGAGAGTTCATTCGCTGGGCGCTAGATAACGGATGAGCAGGGCGCTAGATAACGGATGAGCAGGGCGCTAGATAACGGATGAGCAGGGCGCTAGATAACGGATGAGCAGGGCGCCAGATACCGGATGAGCAGGGCGCTAGATAAAGGATGAGCAGGGCGCTAGATAAAGGATGAGCAGGGCGCTAGATAACGGATGAGCAGGGCGCTAGAACAGCTACGCGCCGGCCGGACGGACCTGGCTGGTTCTGAGACATGGTGCAGTCTGAGCTTCTCTGATATTCGCCACTCAGATACCAACTGAACTCCTGGGTGAATGGGCAGAAGTCCGCGATCTCCACCGCACCGCCGTAGTAAGGAAGGTCCTCCGTCCGGACTCCGGGAATGTCATCAAAGTACTGGAAGATAATGAAAGAACAGACGTATATAACAGCGATACGCACCAGACGCAGCATCGTATAGGAAACGCGCGCATTTATTTCCACATAGGGTTTGTTGCTTTGTAGGTCTTAGTTGGGGTGTTATAATGTAGCTACATGGCTACCTCTGAAAATGATTTAGCAAAGTATAGGAAAGCATTAAATCCCTGACCTCTTCCTTCCGTCACAGAACGCCACTAAATGTATCCACGCAGCGGTCATTTTACAGCTCGACTTCTGCAACCTTCTCGTCATCGTCCTTCCCCCTTCTCCTCGTGCACTCCTCCAATCTGCGATCAGTGCTGCAGCTTAACTCATCTTCCTCTCCCATAATCTGCACTGGCTCCCCTTCCCCTACAGAATCCACTTCACCCTCACATGCGAGGCCCTCTCCTACTCCACTGCTCCATACATCGTAAACCTCATCGCTGTACATACTCTGGGGTAGGGGGGGCAGCGCAGTACCCAATACTCTGGAGGGGGGGCAGCGCAGTACCCAATACTCTGGGGAAGGGGGGGGGGGGTGCAGTACCCAATACTCGGAGGGGGGGGGGGGCGCAGTACCCAATACTCTGGAGGGGGGGCAGCGCAGTACCCAATACTCTGAAAGGGAAGGCAGCGCAGTACCCAATACTCTGGAGGGGGGCAGCGCAGTACCCAATACTCTGGAGGGGGGGCAGCGCAGTACCCAATACTCTGGAGGGGGGGCAGCGCAGTACCCAATACTCTGGAGGGGGGTGGCAGCGCAGTACCCAATACTCTGGAGGGGGGTGGCAGCGCAGTACCCAATACTCTGAAAGGGAAGGCAGCGCAGTACCCAATACTCTGAAAGGGAAGGCAGCGCAGTACCCAATACTCTGGAGGGGGGGCAGCGCAGTACCCAATACTCTGGAGGGGGGGGCAGCGCAGTACCCAATACTCTGGAGGGGGGGCGGCAGCGCAGTACCCAATACTCTGGAGGGGGGCAGCGCAGTACCCAATACTCTGAAAGGGAAGGCAGCGCAGTACCCAATACTCTGGAGGGGAGGCAGCGCAGTACCCAATACTCTGGAGGGGGGGCAGCGCAGTACCCAATACTCTGGAGGGGGGGCAGCGCAGTACCCAATACTCTGGAGGGGGGGGGGCAGCGCAGTACCCAATACTCTGGAGGGGGGGGCAGCGCAGTACCCAATACTCTGGAGGGGGGGGCAGCGCAGTACCCAATACTCTGGAGGGGGGGGGGGGCAGCGCAGTACCCAATACTCTGGAGGGGGGGGGCAGCGCAGTACCCAATACTCTGGAGGGGGGGGCAGCGCAGTACCCAATACTCTGGAGGGGGGGCAGCGCAGTACCCAATACTCTGGAGGGGGGGCAGCGCAGTACCTGATACTCCAGGGGGGGGGAAGCAGCGCAGTACCCAATACTCTGGAGGGGGGCAGTGCAGTACCTGATACTCCGGGGGGAGGCTCCTGGGGAACTTCTGTAAGTTACAGATCGCCACAGCCCTCTGGTCCTGCCTGCAGGTCAGTTTTAAAGGGTTGCTCTTGAGCGTGTCACAGAACGGGCTGACACTCTGGTTCCTACAAACAAGGAGACTGTTTACACCCCATCTGAGACACACAGAGATGGCACGGCACACGTGGGCACATCCTTACATCATGGCCTGCCGCTTAATCCAGAACTTGCAGCTTTTCATGACAAAGTCGCAGCCCTTGCCCCGGCCCCAGTCCAGCCTCTGTGCCATGCTGTAATTGGCGCGGTACCAGCTGAAATAACAGAACTCAACGTCAGTCTCATCGCGCACCTGTCACAAAGGGAGAACATCACATATCCCAGTAACAATGTACTTAATGTATAGGTTATGGCGGTCTGGGAGGGATCCTATAGTGGAACATATGCGGGATATCGGCAGTAAGAACACAGACAGCGGCTTCCAGAGAATCCTGCCAGTGAGGTAAGTGATTAGCTTGTGTCTGCCCCCCCCCCCAACCTTTTCCCCATCAATGCCTAACATTTGTACCCTGTACCCCAAACGTAACCCCCCATTATAGCCTTACCCTAACCCCCATCAAGCAGCCTAACCCTCCCCACAGAAGCCTAACCCTAAGCCCCCCCTAGTGACTATCCCTAAACCCCCCCCAGCAGCCTAACCGTCCCCCCCTAGTGACTATCCCTAAAACTCCCCCCAGCAGCCTAAGCCTATATCCCCCCTAATGCCTAAACCTCCCCCCAGCAGCATAACCCAAAGTCACCCCTAGTGCCTAACCCTCCCCCCAGAAGCCTAACCCTAAGCCTCCCCTAGTGACTATCACTAACCCCCCCCCCCCCAGCAGCCTAACCCTATATCCCCCCTAATGCCTAACCCTCCCCCCCAGAAGCCTAACCCTAAGCCCCTCATAGTGACTATCCCTAAAACTCCCCCCCCAGCCTAACCCTAAATTCCCCATAATGCCTGACCCTCCCCCCCCCCCCCCCCCAACAGCATAACCCTAAGTTTCCCCTAGTACCTAACCCTAAAAAGACCACCCTTCCCCAGTGCCCAACCCTAACACCCCCCTCGTGGCCTAACCCAATATAATTGCAATTGGCATGTCAGCAGTTGCCACCATGGCATTGTCATCTCCAGTGATTCCGGTCCTAGTGTTCTGCCCGAGATTCCGGCATCGGTATTCTGACCGTCGGGTGCTAACCACATCCCACCTATATCATATACCTAGTACAAGGTGGGTTGGATACGGAGAACTATTATACGGGTAATCTCTGGCAACACACGCAACCCTAAGGGTCACCATTCCGGAATATTCTATATTGCATACTCTTGTACCTCTATGGTGCCACAAATAGAATCGGATACAGTATAAAGAACGAGGTTCTGCGCCTCTGTTACTATTTTCTGTATTCCCCATAGGGCACTGCAGCTCTACAATGACAGCTGAAGACCCCCACATTCACTTATTGGCGATAGGTAGCGCCCCCTGGTGTGCGCCATATGAAATGCAAAGCTGTAAAAACAAATATTCTGAATGATCCTTTTATGTACAGGGGATAGAACTTCTCAGGAACCCTGCAATAGGACCTTCCTCTAGCAGATTATCAGTCCATGCTCACCCTGTATCCTCCATTAGCGCCAAGGTGATCCTGGAGAACACTCGGTTCTGTGTGTGGGAGCCGGTCATTGCTTCATTCTGCGGAGATGGGAACACTGAGTATAGGAAGGGACAGAGCACGTGGCCGGGTAACGGGATCACAGCGAGAGGATGATTAATAACAGACCTCCAGCAGCCTCTTCTCCCAGTGGTTCAGCTCTGTTCCCATCCCACCCTGGTTCTCAAGCTCCATTCCCTCCAGAATTGGGCAGTTGAAATGTTTCCGCACTTCTGCCTGAGCACAGAATGGAAAATAAACACAAGGATGTATTACACGACCGGGGCGAACTGTGCGCGTGGAAGAGGGACTGGGGCTGCTACACGACCGGAGCGAACTGTGCGCGTGGAAGAGGGAATGGGGCTGCTACACGACCGGAGCGAACTGTGCGCGTGGAAGAGGGACTGGGGCTGCTACATGAACGGAGCAAACTGTGCGCGTGGAAGAGGGAACGGGGCTGCTACACGACCGGAGCGAACTGTGCGTGTGGAAGAGGGACTGGGGCTGCTACACGACCGGAGCGAACTGTGCGCGTGAAAGAGGGAACAGGGCTGCTACACGACCGGAGCGAACTGTGCGTGTGGAAGAGGGACTGGGGCTGCTACACGACCGGGGCGAACAGTGCGCGTGGAAGAGGGACTGGGGCTGCTACACGACCAATGTGACTTGTGCGCATGGAATAGGGACGGGGGCTGCTACACGACAAATGTGACCTGTGCGTGTGAAAGAGGAACTGGGCTGCTTCCCAACCTGTGCGCATGAAAGAGGGACGGGGGGCTTCTACACGACCGGGGCGAACTGTGCGCGTGAAAGAGGGACAAGGGCTGCTACATGACCAATGCCACCTGTGGGCATGGAATAGCGACAGGGGCTGCTACACGACCAAGGCCACCTGTGGGCATGGAATAGGGACGGGGGCTGCTACACGACCAAGGCCACCTGTGGGCATGGAATAGGGACGGGGGCTGCTACACGACCAAGGTGACCTGTGCGCGTGGAAGAGGTACAGGGGCTGCTACACAACTTGTGCGTGTGAAAGGAGCGGGGGCTGCTACACAACCAAGGAGAACTGTGCGCGTGGAAGAGGGACGGGGGCTGCTACACAACCTGTGCGCCTGGAAGAGGGACAGGGGCTGCTACACAACCTGTGCGCCTGGAAGAGGGACGGGGGCTGCTACACAACCTGTGCGCCTGGAAGAGGGACGGGGGCTGCTACACAACCTGTGCGCCTGGAAGAGGGACGGGGGCTGCTACACAACCTGTGCGCCTGGAAGAGGGACGGGGGCTGCTACACAACCTGTGCGCCTGGAAGAGGGACGGGGGCTGCTACACTTTGAAGATCCGCTAGGAGCAGTCGCTATTGGGCCCGCAGCTGATGGTATAAAATGTACACTGTCCTTTGTACTATGGAGACTCACTGTGACTCTGGGCGTGACCAGCAGGAACACGCTATGTTGAACCGTTCCGGGGCCCCTGACATCCCAGCTCCTGCTCACAGTGCGTACAACTCTATCGCTCCACTGATAAACACCGAGGCTGTAACAGGAGAGATCGCAACACGTTATTTTGTGTATATTCTGTGACGTCCTAACGAGAGAACGGTGGATACTCACCTCTCATTAAATACCGGGAGACCATTCATGTAGCGCGGTGTCAGGGGCTCGCCATTATCGTCATAATATAACGCAAAAAGTCCTGCGGAGAACCCCTAGAACAGCAAATCATCAGGTTCAGCAACAGAGTTTTTCCACCAACAACGTCAGGTAACAAATATTACTGTATCATATACACCTTTTTAACAAAGAGATGCCGACACATGGTAACTGACACGCGATTACCGACACGTGGTTAATGCACGGCTGATTTCCACAATAATCACTGGTAAAACCAAACATTCCAGCTACACATACAACGCTGTGCACAGAACCCACTTACCAAGGCGTGAATAATCTCGTGTTCCACGGTGGATAACATGCCAGCGAACTCCTGCGGCTGTGTGGAAATCATGTTGGGACACAAGTTGGCATATCCGGCTATTGGCCTAATAGAAGAAATAAGGCGTGTATTAACACAGACATCATGTTTGTACACTAGGGTGCTCCACGCATGGACCCACTGCACTGCGTCACAGATATCTGTACCAATGTGTGCCAGGTATCCGATGTGACTACAACAGCGGCACTCTCTCGGAGCTCGTCAGCACCAACCTGTGCTCGCTCAAAGCCCAACCGAGGAACCCCAGGGAGTGCAGATTACCAGTCTGGTGCCTGGGGGGGGGGGGGGATCTCTACCATTCACACCTGGCGATGGGTAACCTCTGCACAGAATACGCTTAATAATAGGGGGGGGTGTCTCCTGCTGGCAGCTGTCACTACATGTTACACCTGGCAATGGAGGTATTTCCTGAGTAATATGTTGCTGCCAGTGATTGGTCCTCTCAGTAGAACGCGCA